>NW_023416308.1:22278736-22634017 GCF_014176215.1 Rousettus aegyptiacus | reverse complement strand
AGAAAAATGGGCAGAGGACCTAAATAGACACTTCTTCCTAGAGGACATACAAATGGTCAACAAATATATGATAAGATGCTCAACATCGCTAGCTATTAGGAAAATTTAAATCAAAGCCACAATGAGATATCACCTCACACTTGTTAGAATAGCTATAATCAACAGGACAAGAAATAAACGTGTTGAAGAGGATGCGGAGAAAAAGGAATTCTCATATATGACTGATAGGACTGCAAATAGGTACAGCCACTATGGAAACAGTATGGAGGTTCCTCCATATAACCCAGCAATCCCACTACAGGATATTTGCACCAAATACTTGAAAACCCATATCCAAAAGATATTTGCACACTGATGTTCATAGCAGCATTATTCACAGTGGCCAGGATATGGTAGCAACCAAAGTATCCTACGATAGATGATTGGCTAAAGAAGCTGGATACATATATACAATGGAGTATTGCTCAGCTATGAGAAGAGACAAAACACTGCCATTTGCGGCAATATGGATGGCCCTTGAGATAATCATGCTGAGCAAAATAAGCCAGGCAGAGAAAGTTGAAAATCACATATCTCTTATATTGGGATGGATATAAACCAAAAAGCGACAAATGAACAGGACAAACAAACAGACTCATGGACATGGACTATAGACTAGTGGTTACCAGAGGGTAGAGGGGAGGAGGGATGCGGGAGTTGGTAGGAGCAACAGGGGTCAAATCTGTGGTGACAGAAAGAAATCTCACAATGGAAGGTGCACACACAGTGTAAATATATATATGCCTTACTGTTAAAGTGTACAGCGGAAACTTATTGGGTTTTGTTAACTAATGTCACCATAAATAAATAAAAATAATAATAATTATAAAGAAATTCCAGCTTAAATTGAACCTTTAAATAAGACTGAGAGTCTCATAATATAATACTGAAATGTCCAGATTTCTATCTGTGGCCTTCTTTCGGCCTTCAGCGTAAGGTGGAAGAGGATGAGGCTGGACATAACACCTGGCTAAGTAGCTGGGACTCGGATGACACTGCCATGGCCTCTCAAGTACCTGGCCCTTGGTGATCAGCAGGCACCAGGAGAGTGTATCATGGTAGGTGATATTCATGTGAACTGGATGGGAACACACATTGGTAAAAAGAGCAGGTACACACCTTTTGACAACTCTGGAATGTCTGTGTACTGATTACAACCTTAAGGTACATTAAAGCCTAAAATCTTTAATAGATATGTGCCTGGGAAATAGTGCTGCACACAGTATTGAATTTCTAAAATTTCACATTGTTTTCAATTAGAATTTTCATTTAATTGTTTTGGGTAACCAGCATAGTTGTTAGACATCGATATAACATATACTGTCCAACAGAGAAGTAGTGATGGGACTATGATGGTACCCATACGAAGGGGAAAAGACTAAGAACTAAGCACAGCGTCATGCCACTGCAAAGTGAACATGAAGAGGACCCATCAGGATGGATTCAGGAAAGGCAGGTGCACTGGAAAACTGCTTTGAGCACTCGATGAATGATGGGGTGCTCCAAAGAATTCCAGAAGGGTAGTCTGTTTTGAGACTACTGGAAAGCCTTTGACTGTGTCAATCATGAAAACTGGTAGGTTGCTCTGGAAGAACTGGGTGTGCCTCAGCACTCGATGGTCCTGATGTGTGACCTGTGTTGTAGACAGGAAGCCAATGTCAGGACACAACAAGAAACATGGGATCGTTTCCTATAGGCAGAGGTGTCAGACATGGGTGCATTCTATCTGCCTATTGGTTTAGTCTGTATGCAGAACGTATCCTACAAATGAGTGGACTAGACTCAGAGGAAGGTGTCAAAATTGGTGGAAGATAGAGAAATATCTTAACATGCAGATGACTCCATCTTACTAGGAGAATGTAGCAATGATTGGACACAACTTCTGATGAAATTACAAGAATACGGTGCAAAAGCAAAGTAGGATTTGAACATCAAGACAACAAAATCATGACCACAGAAGAAATATACAACTGTCACATAGACAATGAAGATGCTGAAATGGCCCAAGGTGTCACTGACCTTGTTTCTGTCATCGGTTCAAGTGGAGACCGCAGCCAAGAAGTCAAGAGAAAGCTGAGACTCAGAAGAGTGGTAGTGGAAGGATTAGGAAAGATCACCACAAACAAGGTTGTGTCATTAGTGACCAACGTCAACCGTACAATCTTATGCCCAGCTACCCTGTTCTGATGTGAAAAGTGGCCTGTGAAGAAGGCTAACAGGAAAAAGAAAATGATGCATTTCCAATATGTCATTTGAGGAAAGCTCTATAAATACCCAGGACTGACAGACAAACGAACGGGCGGGTTCTAGGGCAAATGGAACCTGAAACAGCGATGGAGGCGAAAATGACAAAGCAGAAGCGATTCTACTTCAGACACATCATGGGAAGTCAGGGTTCTTTGGAAAAAACAATAATACTGGAAAAAATAGAAGGCAGAAGGAAAAGAGGAAGCTCAAACATGATATAGGTTGATTCTATCAAAGGAGCCACACACACGCGTCTACAGGAGCTGGGCAGGACTGTTGGGGACAAGACACTATGAACGACACTCATTCACAGAGTCACCAGGCATTGATGCGAATCAATGTATATCTCACACACACACACACACACACACACACACACACACACACACCCATCTTGATGTTTTAAGTACTGTGTAATGCAATTTTTCAAAAATTAGGGGAAACTCTTTTTTTAAATGATACTAGGTATGAGGTATATCATAGATCAGATATAGAATAATTCAGAAATGAAAAGATAGAACCCAGGAAAGGATCAAAACAAAATTTAAAAATCCCTGCAGAAATAAAATAGAAACTAAAAGAAACACGGTGGTAATCATGCCATAGAAGATTTTAAAAAATGGGATCACTATTGCAAAAGAAATTCAGCAAGAGAGTATAAAATAATGGTCACAAGGATCTAAGGATGAAGAGAATCAATGAGAAGATATCTGATATCTAACAATTTGAGTGCCTGAAAGACAAAAACCAAAGCAATGATACAAAGTAAGTATTAACAATTATAATTTGTATTCTCTGGAAAGAAAAAAATGCAAAATGCTTTGAAATTATTTATTAAAAGCACCCATTTGGAATGACTAACAGCAAGTGATAAGCTAGCAAAATACTGCGCTTGTAAGATAGGAAAAATCATTTAGGCATCAAGAATCACAGAGCAAATGACTTATAAGGGAAAACATGACAATTTTATCAACATTTATTGAAAGAAATACTGTGTCAGAAGAAAATAGAACAACATATTGAAATACTCAATGGAAGAAATGGAGAGTCAGGAACTCGATACCAGCCAAGCTGACTTTCAGGTATAAGAGGCCCTGACACCCAAGTCATCGAGAAGATCTTGTGTGATCGTATCCCACAAGCAACAGAATAAAGAAACCTCAAACAAAAAGTCCGCAGAAGGACACTGATATAGGATGGCTGGTCAGGATTATGTTTGTAAAGATTCAATGAAAGTTGTATGAAATAGGGAGTGATCCTGGCGTGGTCACTAGGGTGACTGTCTCACAGTAATGCATTCAGTTCCAACTCTAAGGTATTTTCCTATATCTGTGTTTGATTATATCGAAAAATGCTTTTAAAGCAACTAGCAAGTGATAAATGTTATTTAACATATAAAAAATTTCTATATCAAATATACAGGTACCTAGAACTAGCACTAGATCTATACAATACAAAACTAAACTCCTGCTAAGGGCAATGCCCCGGGAGAGCAGCAGTAGGGAGACTCCTGTCCTTGGTCCTCACTGAAGGTCCCTGACACTGTGGAAGCTCCATCCCCTCGGAGGCCCTGGCTGAGGCCTCCAGGTCATGGCCATCGCAGGTGTCAACAAGAACCAGCAACACAAACACAGGTGCTGGAATCACTGGGAAGCCACAGAAACAGAAGGAGGAGCGCTCGTGGAGTTGGGCGTGCAGGGCCCAGAAGGCTCCTCAGACCTTAGAAGGTGACCTCGGGCCTCCATCCCCAGGGTTTTTTGAGGAAGAACTCTCGGTTCTCTTCTCCTTGGACACACTGTTCCTTGCCCAGCACACAAAGTCCACAGAACGGATGAGTGATGCAGACAGATTTTCCACGAGAATGACACTGTATTCTCAGCAAGAGTGTCTGAAGATAAATACTAGACTTCTATGGAGAAAGTCACAGGGAATTGATCCCCACTATCCCTAGAGGCTCCTCCTGACTCAGATTCCTCCAGAACTGGTTGTGGCATGGGGCTACCCTGGGGGCCACCTGCAAATAGGAGGAGCTCTGCCCAGCACTCAGCTAAGTGAAGAGAGCAGGGAGGAGTCATTCTGAGGCCTTCCTTTAATGGAAAGGCTTTGTGAAGGAAGTGGCAGCATTGATACATCATGAACATTCAAAATGCCATGAGACCTACTGAGAGGTTATGTTCTGTACTAAATGAATTTTTTTATGGCATGGTAACAGATTCTAAAGTATGTTTATCCATTAAGAAGCCAGCGAATATCGTGCTGAGTGGTGATGGGATTTGTGTCCAGGTTAGCTGAGGTATATACTTGGCAATAATGAATGCACACATTCAAATTCTGCAAGGTCATTGATATATACACTTATGTACCTATCCATTCATGATGTGATGGTGAGGGGCATGTATGTTAGAGAGCTGGCACCAGCAACTGTGGTCTTTACAGTAACAAGAATCAAGGGAAACACTCAAAACACAAAAAAGTCAGAAGCTATGGTACATATATACAATGGAATATTACTCAGCCATAAGAAGAGAGAAAATACTGTCATTTGTGACAACATGGATGGACCTCAAAATAATCATGCTGAGCAAAATAAGCCTGACAGAAAAAGTTGCAAATCACATGATATCGCTTATATGTGGGATATAAACCTAAAAGCAACAAATGAACAGGACAAATAGAGACAATGGACATGGACAATAGACTAGTGGTTAACAAGAGGTAGGAGGGGAAATATAGATGGGGTAAAGGGGGTCATATATAGGGGGGAAGGGGGAGGATGAAGTGGGAAAACGGGATTATATATATGGTAGCTGAAGGAAACTGGACTTCGGGTGGTAAACACACAACAGAATATATAGATGTCAAATTATATGTACACCTGAAAATTATATTAAAAAACATAAAAAGTCACACACACACACACTCAGAATCACACCACATAGATTCACATGCCCACACACTCACACCCATGCACACGAACCTACATCACCTGAAACTGGAGATCACGGCCACAGTTCTTTACCTAGAAAACCAGTTTCCATCACCACGTCCCCGATTCTCACTGCCAGCCTGAAGCTGGAATCAAAATGGTTCTCCACAGTAAAACCAGCAAGAATACCACTCCTTTCTCAGTTTCTAGATTTTTCCTCAGCAAATAAAGGACTCTAGAACAAGCACCACCTTCAAGGGCAAGTGGAACCACTTGAAATGATAGAAAATACTATGAGGGTCACATCATACCAGGTCCTGTTTGCACAGGCCTTTGCTTAACTCAGTGACATTAGAAAACCAGATGGGAAATGCTGGAAGTGTCAACAGAACCCACCAGGAAGAACAGGACAAACCTACCCAGTTTGAAGGGCACGAACTTTCCTGGAGGAACTCTGTTCTTAAGGCCATTTTGGGTGAGCAATTACAAACTTCTCTACTAAAAGGAAAAACTGCTAAGATAAAAAACAACAACAACAACTCCCTCTCATACAGTCTGTAAACTGCAGCTGTCATTTTTTGAAGGCCCTTTAGGATCAGTTATCAGTTGGTACTAGACTCGCACTCAACACTCTCACCACCAAGCAAATGTCTGTATTATCCAGAATGCACATGCCCACTTTTCAATATCTTAATTTTACTGACAAAGCAATAAAGCCTCGTTTCTCTCGCAGGAGAAGAAGGGAGAGCTTACCGTGGTGAAGGATGTCAACTCATCTGCCCTCTCACTGGGAGGCTCCTCTCACAGGCCTTTGTGGGGAGCTGTGAGGACACGAAGTGACTGTCAGTCCTTGGTGCTGCTGCTTATGAAGGACTAGGGAGCTCTGCTGAGTGCTGATGAGGGCGAGAGTGCACTGATGAGGGTGGTGGGTAAGTGTGAGCTGAGCTGCTGCTGGGCCCTCCCCCTTGCTCAAAAAAGAAAGGCCAAGGAGAAGAGCAGAGAAGAAATGACTTTCTGGAAGGAACCTAATCAGTGAGAAATACTCAATCTAACAAAGAATCAACACGACAATCATGCTGTTTCAAAGACAGAGGTCTGACTCCTTCCGCCTGTTTTGAAATTTAGCTAAATTGCGAGTGTCTTCTTCATTTCCCCCAAGATCATTTATTCCTGCACAATCCACACATGCTATTGCTGTATTCATCAAAACACTTCTGTAAGGTTTTTTAAGTAATGAAAAGCAAACTTATTGGGGACATAACTCACTTCTATGCAAACTATCTTATTACATTTATTCACTAATCCTTTTTCATTAAGTGAATAAAATACAGAAGATTGTAAACAGTGAAATCCCATTATATAGGGTTGATGCTATCATGTGATAATCTCCTCCTTCTCATTTTTTTCTATACAGTGTGTGTGTGTCATTGAGTCAGTGTCTGTCTACTCTCGCACAGGCCATAGACAGTGGGACAGTTCCTTACATGGGAGAGGCATGGGGGGCACAGTCTCTGTCTACCCCAGCTGTGCAGGAGGTTTGCAACAAGGGGGATGGGCACCAGGACACCTCCAGTTTTACTCTGAGTTCTCACTTGCCACCATCCCTTGGGTGCGTGGTGACAGGTTTCCATGTTTCTGAGTTTTTTACTCTTTGGGACAGAGGCGAAGGGGTAACCTCAGGACCGACAGGTGCTGATCCAGATAGTTCATCACGGGGCCTCACACCTCTTGGAATCTCTGTGTTGACCTGCAACATGTGGACCTTATATGTGCCTTTCATGCCAACGACTATGCCAAAGGCTGCTGTTAAAGGCACTGACAGCTGCCCTGTGTGACCAACAAGGACATCTACTCTTGATAGGCAACGTTTGGGAGCTGTGTAGACACTAGCACTTCCAGCCGTGTCCACATTTGCTGGAACTCCCTGCTCTGTGACTAATGAACCCATAGCTGAGTGGTGAGTGCCGGTCAGTGGTCCAGAGCATCAACATAGGGACCCATACCTGGGTTCACACGCTGTCTCCTCCGCGTAGGACGTCAAGAGCTTGGGCCATTTATCTCTGCTCCACCCCATCTGAGGACATGGAATATTAAACAACCCACCAGATATAGCCATGGAGGGATGAATGACTTATGTAAAGTGGGCTGTGAAGATGAGAATCTTCCTAGAAAGCGAACTTGGGTAATATGTTGTGTAAGTCGGTAAAGTCCTGAAGAAACACATGCACCACTCACACTCACACGCACTTACATTTACAATCACACCACACACACTCATACAAAAACTCCCTCAAACCTCAAACACACAAACCCCGCCACCTAAAAGTCATCACGGCTGCCAGGCTCTGCAGAACTAGCCAGAGTTCTTCCCTGTACAATCACTCCCTTCCACTACACCTCCAAACCTCATTCAGGCAGGAACACAAATTCAGGGAGGCTTCCAGATCAAAAGGGCAGGAAAGTTCTACTGTGACCAGCATGCAGACTTAGCTTCAGCAAGTGAGTGATTGCACAATATGTACATTTTCAAATGGTCCTTCATCTACGTGTCATAAGAAAACACTGTGAGGTTCACAATCCCCCTGGACACTGTTTGCCCAGGCCTTCTGTTCTCTTGATGACTTTAGGACTCCAGATGGGAAACACTGCCTGAGTCAAACACCCCACGAGAAAACATACAGAACACCTGTGGGAAAGGTTTGAGCTCTTCATGGAAGCTGGCTCAAGTCCCTTTGAATTGGCAATTACGAAATTCTTTTTTCAAGGCGGAAACGGTGCTACTGAAGACACTGCTTGCAGCGCTTCAGTGTGAAAGTAATGCTGTCCTTTTTGAATGTTCTCTTGAATCAGCTTTCAGGTGGTCACAGACTCTCACTCAAAATTCTCCCACCTAGTAGATTGTTTCTATCATCTAGCAGGTATGTGCTCACATTTTTAGACTGTAATTTTATTGAAAAATAAAGCAACACTTCCATTTCAAAGGGTGGAAGACCTTCTTACCTTAGAAGCAGATGGGACCTCCTCACCAGACCTCACTCTAGGAAGCTGCTCCACCGTGGCGTAAGCTACGGGGACACAGAGTCACTGTCAGTCACTGGTGGTGCTGCTCAGGACTGTCTCAGAGACCTCTGCTTGAGGTGGTTGTGGGGCTGGAGAATGTGGATTTGGATGATAAACACTACGGATTGAGTTTCCGCTGGGATAACCTCACAGTGGATAAAGGAAAGCCAAGGAAAGAAGCAGGCAAGAAAGAGAAATAGAGCCTTAGACAGACTTCTAGCTCAAGGGAACCTAATCCATTTAAAATCATCTAAAATGTATGTTTCAATGACAGTTTCTGATTCCTCCTGCCCTTTTTAAAGCCCAGCCAAATACTCACTTTTTCTTCAAATGTTAGAACCATTTCAGCATCCATGCATTCATACATGTTGCTAGTGTTCAGCATGTATATTATTGGATAGTTTGCTTTTATCATGATGACTTTGCATCATATTTATGCTGCTTTTAATCATTTGTGACTATATCAGTCAGTAGTATTGATGATATTCACAGTGCTGTGCACCCATCCCTGCTGTCTAGACTCAAAACATTTCCCAGGAATAAATCACTCTGCCTTGACCCTCCTTCCACCCTTGTAATCTCTACTTTCTGTTTCTAGAAATTGGTCCTTTCCAGAAATCTTATATAAGTGGAATCATAAATTATTGTACAGGCCTCACATCACTAAGCTCAATATTTTTTCAGGGTCTATTTATGTTGTAACCTATTTTAACATCTAATTTAATTTGATGGCTGAATAGTACCCCACTATGTGTACACACTGCATTTGATCCACTCATCATTTGGTAGACTTTGGGGCTCTTTCCATTGTCTGGATATTGTGAATAATGCCTTTATGAACCAGGTTTCTGTGGGAGAGAGGTGATACCCTGGAGGAGGGGGAGGCTGAGCCACAAAGAGTCCAAATCTGTCACGCAGTCTCCAGCTCCTACCTTTCAGTCTCTGACTCTACATACAACACTTCCCTCCAATCACAGCTCCTCAGAGGACCAGGGATGTCCCCATTTGTGGCCATCCTCCCTCAGCATTGTCCACTCCAGCTGTCTCACTCTGAGCCTTCTCCATAACAAGGGACCACTCTGAGTCACCAGTGGTCTCTGAGTGACTCCCAAGCCAACTCAGAACATTCTCGACCAACTGGCTGCCACACGACAACATTGGAAAACTTAGCTTCCCTTTAATGACCAACCCTGGATCTGGAGTTGATACCCACAAGCCAAGAATGAGGTACCTTAGTGATTCAATGAATTAAGGCTGAAAGCTCCACTGTTTGCTGACTATTGTTCTGAGCAACTGTCTGAGCAGCCTGTGCCAAGGCCTGGCTGAGAGCAGACTCTGGCTGCTCTGGCTGAGTGTGCTCCTTCCCTACCCAAGCCCATCTTCGACAAAATTCAGTCTCTTCTACTGCCTCCTCCAACCCTACACAGTGCAGTGGTAGTGGACTGAGTCCCATTTCCTCTGAGAGTAATCTCTCCTTAGTGATAGCTTTTGACCCCACGCCAGGACACTTGCAGAGAACCACCAAGACCCTCCTAACCTCCGTCACCAAATGTTCATTCCTCTTACTCAAAAGCACTGCCCCTTCTCACCATTCTCCAAGGCAACACCTAAACACCCAGGAATTCTGTCCACATCAAACCATGGAAATCTCACTGTGAATTTCCAGTTTCCTCTCTTTGTAAAACCTCTTGATTTAGACTGCTAATGTGTGGTGTCAAATTTTGGCATTCACATTCCGAAGAGTTGACCTTTTCCCCCTTTCCTGTCATGTCTATTGCTGAGGTGGTATTAAGATTCTCCTGACCCAGGGAAAACAGTGTGGAGGTGTTCCCTCTGCATCTGTTCACTGGAAAGTACATACAAAATGGGCACTAGGAAATAATACATTTTTCTAAATTTAGAAAAATATTTAAGGCAGCCTGCTTGTTAGAAGAATCAGAAATATCAATAAAGTAATACAACAAAATTTAAAACATTTATAACTCTCTAGACAAATCCAGAGTGGTAGAAATAATTTTTTAAAAATGAGGAATAATTTTCAGAAAATGCTAAGCAGCCCATTTGAAAGAACAACATTCATATCAGTAGAAACATACCTGCACAACAGTTCCGATTTCCCACCTTTAGGACTTGAGGTGTGAGAAGCTAATAACTTATCTGTTCTCTCTCAGGTCATAGACAGACAGCTGGAATGAAAGGAAAGATGGACATCATCACACAACCATAGTGCTGGGCCATCAAAGGACTTTCAGGGTGAACGCACACTGCTGCTGTGTAGACATGTGTGTGTTTACATGGATTGTGTGGCATTTAAGGGTACATGTTTTGTTTCAAACACTGAATCCCAGACCTTCATATTATTATTCTATTTATGAAAACAAGTTATGAGAGAAAATTTCCTGGCTCCAAAATATAGTTGATAGTGAGAATTTCAGAGTGAAGAGGGACAAAGCTAACATGTTGAGAATAAAAAGTGCATCCATTCTTGATTGAAATACCATCTTCACACATTTCTACTATTTCTGAGTTTCCAGACATTTCCAGGACAATGTAAAATACATTCCAGATGAAATAAAAAGTAATATTAATAGGAATTCAATTTTAAAGTGATATTTCTCTATTAAGCATATAATTACATATGTATACATACATATACATGTATATTTAATCACCGAATTATACAAACCCTGCATGACTGGGATTCAAAGCCTGTCACTATGCTTTACTGCCTCTTTCTACTTTTAAAGGACTCCATGAATATTAGGGTGGACTGACTAACCCACCATGAAACATCTCTAAGAGAAGTCACCGTCTCAGGTTCCTGATCCTATTTAAATGGAAGCTTTCTCCTTCCTCCTTTCAGGTGAAGGCTCACTGCATGCCCCACATTCTACCACTTCCCAGGACAAGTTTCTACAAACACAGTCTACCAGCCTGATGATACTTTGTCTCCCTGACGCCTCAATTTAGCACCCTGCCGTTACCATTATTTCTCTTTCTGGCATCTATCACAACTTTGAATTATATTAATTTTCTATGTAACTGTGAAATACCTGTCTTCCTAACTACACTGTAAGTTATGTGAGGGCAGGGGAGTGATTGGCACGTCATACTTTTTGAACATACTCCCCTTTGAGATTTCATGAGCTTGAATATAACCAACTATTCTTGACAGAAAACTTTTCCATCTTTTTCACATCGCAGATCCATTATGAAGGTGATATCGACCCAACTACAAATTAATTCTTAACAATAAGGTGAGGCAGTACAGGAGGCGGTACAAACGAGGGATTCTGAATTATAACTGGGTCAAATTCTAATATTTGGGCCAAATAATTCACTAAGTTCATTTCCTCATTTATCCAGAAGCCATAAATCATTGGACACTGAATATGCTACCTTTTAGACGCTGGGACAGAGCAGAGCAGTTAAAACACGTGTAAGGTAAATGGTGATAAAAAGTGAGGGATGGCAGATGAAAAATGGAATAGAGTAGGGAGTATGTATTCTGAGAAAGAGGGAGGTTTTAATTTCCACTTAGAAAAGGATGTCTGGTAAGACTCCTAGAGAAGGTGGCATTTCTCAAATGGAAATACAGTGTCTTATTTCTCAGGCTCATGAAGATGATTAATATGAAGACACAGATTTTTAAAACAATCTTCCATAGGTCCACTTGGACCTGGACCTAAGAGATCTCTAAGGAAGAGGCGTGGCATCCAAACGGAAGGGGAACGCTCGGCGCCACAGAATGGGGAGACCTGTCCACTGTCCCGCCAGGAACAGTGAGGCTCGGCGGAAACGCTGGTCACGGAAAACGCCGACACTGGTGGAACGAGGGCGGCACTCGGGCGAGCTACATAGTTACCGTGGCAAGGACGAGCGCCTCGGGAGAGGAAGCACCCAGTCAATCCGTTGGGCGGCTGAAGACAAGGTGTGGCCTCCAACGGCGACAGAGGTGTGACTTCTGGTGGAGACAGTGGCAGGACTTCGGCGGAGACAGGGGTGTGGCTTCTGGCGGAGGCGGAACTTCCGGAGGAGACGAAAGGTGGGGCTTTTGGCGGAAGGGATCTCTCCGCGGCAGACAAACCTGGAAGATGCTTCGGGCAGTGTGGTGGTGGCTGTGTTTCGGGTTGTGCGGTCACCTAATAGGGCAGACAGAGGCCCCGAGTCCGGTGGAGTCATCGGAACGGAGCCGACCATATGCGGTGCTGCGTGGGCAGAACCTGGGTGAGAGACTGCGGGCTAATGGGCGGCAGGGTCGGGCCTGCGCTTCTGCCTCTTGGGGCGCTGGAGCCTGGCAGGCGCGGACAGAGGGCGAGAAATGAGTGAGGGCTGGGGCTGCCCGTGCGGCCTCCTCTAGGAAGGCCTGAGTTTTACCGCTCAGTACGAGGCCCGGTACACAGGAAGCTTTCAGTATGTGCTAGTTGCATGAACAACCTCCGAGTCTGTGACCTGGGTCTCATTCTGGGCCTCCTCCACTCTGGTTGTGTGGACCCAGACTAGCAACAAGGAGCATAGAATATAACCTACACGCCTTCAATCCTAATGGATGATAAACGAAAGAAGAGGCAATTACGTGTACCGATGCTCCGTATGTCAGAGGCTTCATCATCCCCGGTGTGGCCTTAGAGGGGACTATGTAATATCTTTAGCAGCATCCCCAGCCTTTACCCACTAGATGTCAGTAGCACATCCCATTCCCATTCCAAGTGATCAGAATATCTCCAGACATTGTGGATGTCCACTGGGGTTAAAATCGCCCTGAGTAAGAACCACTGCTGTCGAACAGTGCTATTCAGGGGGTGATCTGCTCACCAGTGGGGTCTGCAAAGTATTTGTCATTTGCAAAGAGATGACTACAGAAGTTAAGTGTGTAGAAACTTAACATGTTGACATTGTTGCAACATCCAAGCAAGTAGAGACCAGTTCCAGGTCCCTGAACTAAAATGATTTGCAGATACAGGGAGCTGCTTGTTAGTCATGCACAGTAGGGCTATGTCATGGCCTGGGATAGATGAGAAGTTACAAAAACTAGTCTTTTTACCACAGGTCATTTGCGAAACACTGCCCTAGACAGTTTTGGCAGTGGGTATTTTTATCTCCGTTTTTACAGAAGAGGAAACAGACACAGGTTGTATAACTTACGTAAGGTCACACAGCCTGTAAACGTAGATGGGAACCTGGACAGTCTGATCCCAAACCCTGAATTCTTGACCAGTGTGCTGTGCTGCCTGTCTTGGTCATAATAACTGCTTTTATTTATCGTGTGCTTATTATATGTCCCGTACTGTATTAAATGCTTTTCATGGGTTACCATCGGCTTAAAGAAACCTTTGTGAGATGGGTTTCATTTTCCCCATTTTATAGATGTAGAAAATGAAGCTCAGGAATGGAAAGTGACTGTAAGGAAGGAACTAAATAGTCTTAAGGTTCTGCTGGAGCCTGCCATTCAGGCAACTCATAATACATGCAAAATGTGGGACAGGTGAAAAGGTAAAGATGGGAGAATTGATCAAGCCCTGCCCAAATGAATAGCTATCCAAATGGATAGTAGGTACCTAACAACTCATGGTTTCAAAATCATTCTTTTTTTCTTTTAAGATTTCTATTCTCCAATTCCAGCCCCCTACATTCCTGCTATGGGAGTTTTAATTTGTTAAGAGCCTTTCAAAAGTGCAAGAAAATGGTTTAAATGGAACCGACAACTTTAGGTCCAACTGCAGTCAGAACCTTAGAAACTTGTGTAACTCAGGACTTTGAAAATTAGGACAGGTATTTAGGTAGCAAGGGCTATTTTGAGATATGACATTTAGCTCATGTAAGTCAGATTTTGTTTAACAGAGCCCTTTACAATTACTTCTGGCCTTTTGGAGTTGTGACCTACTGTCTTTGTCACCTTCTTCATCCTCTCCTCCTTCCTCACCAAAACAATGGTCAGTTTTTAATAACTGGGTTAAGTGTGGGGGAATTAAGTAGGGGAGGTCACAAATACCCCCAAATTACTGATTTAGACAAAACTGTGGTCAAATTTTTGAGAGAAACAGTAACCAGACTGGAGAATAACCATGGTTAGGCTCCAGCTGGAACTTGGGATGGGTCCACATTCTTACAAACACATACACATATATTTGCCTGTTAAAAGTAACATTTTTGAACTCCTTCCACAGACCCTGAGATAGTCACATACATGGAATTGCATGTCACTTCCAGCAGGATGCTGGTTATGTTAGCTTAAAGCCCAGGTCCCTATATCTAGTCCTGATCAACTTGAATTATCAGTTGTAGGTCCCATTTCTCACCTGAGCACCTTGTAAATTTTAGATGAGAAATTTACTCTTAAAAACATAGTATTGCTTCTTTGATCAGAAGGCCCTTGCCAAGACTCATATAGAGACTAAAATACTGAATCTCCACTTTTTATAAATGGCTTTAAAAACATGGTTGAGCTCCCTGCTGTTTTTTCACTTGTCATTCTCTGCCTACAACCCTCTATTTAAACTTAGGATAAAATCCATGTTTCCTTCTGCATGGACCAGCTGCAGCCTTCTTCTCTGGCTTCATTTCCTGCTTTTCTTCCTTCACTGCTGCTACCTCTGCCACTCTTGCTCCTGTTCATTAGCTGTCTGCTTGCCCTGGCCTTGCAGCCTTTTGCTTGCTAATCCTTGGGCCTGTAGCGCAGTCCCTACAAATCTTCACATGGCCAGCACCTTCACTTCATTAAGCTCTCAACTTGTGTGTCCCCTCCTCAGATGGTTCCTCCATGACCACACTGACTGTTGCCAATCCCTTTCCCATCACTATTACATTACTGATTTCTTCAGGGCCCTTCATGCTAAGTGAAATGCTCTTGTTTGTTTACATTCTTCCCCTCTCCTTCCCATACATGGAGACATGCAGAGAGAGGGTCTGTTCATGGCTGTTTTCCCCGCACCTGGCACAGTGCTACCTGGCACTGAGTGGCATCTGGTAAATCATCGCTGGGGAATGGATGACTTACAGAGCCTGGAGTTTCCGTTAGGAGGTAACCTGTATTCCTTTTGCAGTGCTGATGGGAACCATTTTCTGCATCCTGCTGGTAACCATGATCCTTATGGCATTTTGTGTCTACAAGCCCATTCAGCGCCGATGACAGCCAAGCAAGCAAGTTCTCTCCTACAAGTATTTGGGAACAGAATGAGTTGCGCTGCACATGGGTCAATGGAGAAGTTGGAATCAGAACTTTGCTGCTTAAGCATGCTCTTTGGTTTAGATAGTTGGTAAATGCTAAATTATTTAGAAAAAAACATCTAGCAGTTATTTTTTCGTAACACTGTAATGCAAAACTTGGCCACTGAATTTGCTTCTCAGTGCTTCTTTTTCTATCTGGCTGTACTTTTTAAAAATATGACCTGAAGCTCTAAGTTTCAGATCAGAGATGGAATACTCGTGAGAAAGAAAACTCAGTAACTTTGTGAGTTACATAAAAACTGCTTTGGAGAAGACTAATCATTAATGTTTGAAAATATTAAGATGAGAAAGACTTAGCATGTAGATATTCTCTACTGAAGAATCATTTGGTAACAATGGGTTAAGAATCACAAATGTTTTAAGTTACACACAGTTGGCCTAGGGTGCTCTGGCTGCAAAGCAGTGTCAGCTGTAGGGAACTGATGCCATCAGTCTTCTTGCAGCATCGTGCTCTGCACTAAGATGGGTCACATCAGTCAGGCTCACATCAGTCAAGCTTATGATTGCGTGCACCCTTGGGCTGGAAGGCTGGGGTTGGACAGGAAATGTTATTAGTTGGCCTAAGAAAGAACTCATTCTACTCAAACATATTGATCTTTCTTGTACTGCACTTAAGTCTGCCCAGCTCTTGGCCTAACACTTGGTGGCAGTTTTTCAGATTTGGAATCTAGAATACTCAGCAGGAATTCTTTGTTTTCAGCTGTGCGTGAGGAGGGCTCAGTCAATAGAAGAGCCTGTTTATTTTGCCAGGCAGAATGGTGGGTGGGCATGTGTTTACACAAATTTAATTTCAACTTTGAAAATGCTGCTATTTGTTTGCACTGTTGGCGAATGGGATTTTCCCCACTATTGAAACGATACTTTCATACTTAGAAAGTGATTATCAGTATTTATTTTAAAGGTGCTAGCTTTAATTTTGTTATTAAATTGAAATGCTTAAATCTTGTGCTCCAAGCACAGCACTGATTTTTTTTTTTTTAACAACCCATACTTAATGTGAAATAACAAAGTCGAGATCCTGTAACTCTTTGACTGAAGGATTTTGTTTGTAACCCATCATTGAGCCATTAAAATGTTAACTATTCTGTGCTTATCAGCAAAATATCAATTAAAATTAAAGTAAAATCTTACACGCTGTTTTATTCCTAATTATTTTCCAAGCACTTAAAATGCAGGTGCGTGTTTGAATCTGATTTAATCTTTTAAGGAAGCACTGTGACGTGAAATTTTAAATTCATGTGTGAAATAACACTATTGCCTCAAGGCAAGGCATTATTCAAGAAAACTGAGCCATAATCTCTCAGGCTGGGCAAAGGGTCAGAAGACCTAGATTCTTATCCCAGTTCCAATTATATATAGGCTTAACTTCTCTGAAGTCATTTCTTATCTGTAAAATGGTGATACACAACTTTATATTTTATAATTACAGTAAAGATGAAATGATTGGGAAACTAATACAAATGAAGGTAGGATTACTACAGTTGGCCTTTCCCATAGAAATCTGTGGTTAATGAAGGGAGGAGTGAGAACGATTCTGAGTGAGTAGGACTCTCATTGGCAAAGTCCCATCTGAAATGCTACATTTTGATATATCGTTTTGAGGATTTTCAAAGGAAATAGTGAAAACTTGCCAGGCCCATAAACCTTGCGACCTGTTTATTCAGTAATCACCAGCCAGGTACTGGGATCACGTTCATTTTATGAAAAAAACC
Organism: Rousettus aegyptiacus; assembly: GCF_014176215.1. Lineage (NCBI taxonomy): Eukaryota > Metazoa > Chordata > Mammalia > Chiroptera > Pteropodidae > Rousettus > Rousettus aegyptiacus. Next base: position 22,616,806 of record NW_023416308.1, on the reverse strand, counting down.
TTGCAATAGTTACTCCACATACAAATGCAAACCCCAGCCTACATCTTCATTCCAATATACCATCTGTTCAGTATGAGATTTCAAGCTAGAGAAAGACAGAATCCATAGAAAGGCTTATTACAGAGAGATGAGTAAAGACAAAAACATCAGTTCTGGGAGAGAGAATTATACTGAAAACTTTTTATGCACCAGAAGCTGACCAACTAGTACCTTCGAGTGGAATTATTTTCCTTACCTTCATCTACAGGGGAGGCAGCAGCCAAACCATGGACCTCATACACTGAACTATACTCAGAAGACCAGCTGAGTACCCAAATGAACAATGATTTACACCAATCATAAAAGTGAGCTATTTTAACTTTCTTGAAAGTTAAGATTAAGAAGTCTGCAAGTGCTGCTTGAGATTTAGGGGCTCTGGAGTCTTACAAGTATATTACAAATTTTTCCAGCTGGACCTCAATCTTAAATCTACACATATTTCTAGACATGGGCCTAGTTTGGACTTTGAACTCCATCACTTACTGCACTGCAAAGAGTCATTTAAAGTTGTCATAACCCAACTTGTCATCTTTGATGTCATCTAACTTCAGCAGTAAACTGGGACCAAACTGGTGGTTATGCTCAAGCCTTTCCTGTCCTTATTTATAGACTTAGCTTCCTTGACACCTCACCTTATATATGGTGTGATGAGCTTGTTTATGGAACAAAGTGTCTTAGGAAGTTTACTTAGTTCCTAGCAGTGTCTCACATGCAGAAGTTACTCAAAATTTGCTGCCAATATTGAGCCACCCAAGTGTTAATGAACCTAAAGAAACTTATTTTAATCAAACAATCCATAGGTATTACATCTCAACCGAAGAAGAATAACAGTTTTCTTCATAGTGCTCCACTGGCTCAAAGTATTTCTATTTACTTCCCCACCAAATCCAAAGGAGCTTCTTCATTTTCCCAGAAATACCAAGGCCTCATTTCTGGAACCAAATATTGTTTTACTGGTTCCTGCCTTGTTTAATACCAGTATATTTGGCATAGGGTACGTCTGGAAGCCCTTACTATCACCAGAACTTATAAGAATAGCCTCACAAAACACGTAAGCTTCAAAGGAGAGATCACGTTAGGGAGCTGATGTTGGCATGGCTTCCCTTGACTCCACAAGAGCCAGTCCATCTCCAAGAGGAGGACTGCACAAGTGTCTCAGAGCAGCCCTGACACCGGCTCACTTTTAGCTCCCATCTGAGACAAGCAGCATGGGGCATGCGCACTATATGATTGGGCAGGAAGGCTGAAAGGAGCATGTCACTTTTGTAATATACAACTGAGCATTGGGAGGGCATTCTAATGTTCCAATAATATACGTGACAGGAAGTGTGGGTACATTCAGTGACTAGAAAAACAATGAAAAAAGACTCAAAGGCTGTCTAGGTATTGTATGAGCACCCTCTCAGGAAGCAGTCTTTATTTGCATTTTAAGAGTGAACATATGAAAAACGCTGCAGACATGGACAAAAAGCTCGGTCCCTTTTTAACTGACTTCCTGGGATAAAGTCAGACGCCAGCAAGCAGCACAATGGAATGCAAACATAAAGATTACCTATGATTCACCTTAGTAAACGATGTGGCCAGACAGCAGCCATTTCCAAGAAGTGTCCTTACTCAAGGTAAATACTAAACAAATTGCCAAGGTGTGTATTTGAAACAAATATCATGCTGAATATACTGGCCTCGTGTGCAGAGAAGGAATTTTGTTTAGACCATGACATAAAAGGCAGATGGTTATGTGGACTCAAAAGCACAATTCTTTGTGATTGGGAACATTTTACTGGCAATGACAACTGTGTAATAGAGTTCAACTGGAACAGTAGTTTCTCTTCCCATCCCAAAAGAAGCTCAACAGATAGTAAACTGAGGCAAAACAGGCGGATATTGTTTGCCAGGTCATTTCAGTGCAGCCTGTGGGAATGAATACAAGGCTGGAGTGAGGGTGCCCTCAGGTGTATTCCCCAGGGTCCTGTATGTTGTGCGATGGTTATTTACAGAAGTGGTAGACAAAATAGTTAACTACTAAAGGTATCCAAAAAAGGCCTGAGAAAATCTGGTTAAAATGTATAACCTTGTATTGCTGACGGGAGTAGTCAATTTTATATCTTTTAAAAATAATAAAAAGATTCTGTTAAAAAATATATTTATCCAGAAAGATGTTGATTTGAACTCTAAAAAGCAATGTGGAATCATCATTTTCCCTTTTGAATTCAGGGCCATTGAGTTCTGTTTGTAGTTCCCTTTGTAACTTGCACCCCTTCCTCTCCAGTGAGCCGAGGGCATATAGTGGGTCTTCCTAGACCTCTACATGGACGTCCTGTACTAGAGGCAGCCTGGAACACTCACATTTGGTTTAGTTCTGTGCTATTCTGGTATTTTGGACAGCCTGCCCACTTCAAGAACAAAGCTCGGGTTCTCCTCCCTGTTTCTTCAGGGCCAGGATTAGCTGCCTTGGATTTCACGTGGAGGATCCTTCCTGCTCTCAAAACAACTGCCTTTACAAATTCAAATCAGATCTCTCAACAAGTGGAGTGAGGTGGTTTGAAACTATTAGTAATTTTTAAGGCTAAGGCAACATCTGTGGTTATTAGTACATCTTATTTTGATGCAAATAGTTAACCCTAATCTAAAATAGATCCTTTATGTATCTCCTCTTTAATTTTAGCTGAGGGTGAAAGGAATGGAATATGGTGGAGGTGGAGGAGGAAGAGTGACAGTATCCTAGAAACCCTGTAAAAATAAAAGAGTAGATCGGCATAGATTATCCATTTCTTTGGTGAAGTGTAAAGAAGTATCTCATAAATTTTCATAAACCACACTCTACAAAGGCTGCTGTTCTCACGTATAAAAGCACCCTGACTCTGCAATAGCTTGTTTGGTTATCACTCCTTGGTAAAAAGTAATCTACAAACCCCCACGGATTGGGGTTTTTGTCTAAAGCTGGTAGTAAAGATGTGACCTGCAAGCCAATACAGCTAATGGAAAGTGACGATGCTCCCCACCCCTTAGCCTGGAGATGGGGCCTGCCTGTCCCGAGCCCCTCCACCAGGGAGTGTCGTGGAGGGAGCTTGGAGTCCCTGGTCCTGCACCTCTGCATAAAGAAGGGGACAGCTGCCTTCTGCTGTGTACATGTAAAGTACAGTCTCTCAGCCCTAAGGTCCTGGTGACACAGCACTCGCCTGCAGCTCAGAGCCTCTGCTTTGTGCAGTGTGTGGGCAGAAAGGTCTATTTCTCCGTGAGAGACAGCTGTAAGACTTGCTGGAGCTCTGCCTCCTCCTCTCGTAGCCGCAACTCCTGCTCCTCCAGCTCTTTAGCAGAGAGCTCCATGGCCAGCTGCAAGTCACTATCAAAACGGCTTGTCTCACTTGAGGCACCAGGGCACAGGCCTTCTGAGCTGGTAAGGAGGCTTTCCTGGATGGCCCTGAGTTGGAAAAGGGGGGAAAAAGAAACAGTGATAACCACCATCATCATGGAGGCAGCAGCAACTACATTTCTTAACTGCTTACCAAGTGCACACTGTGCCAGGCCCTTTATATGCCCTCTATGTGCATGATGCCACTCAATCCCACATAACTCTGGGCGTAGGTACTATGACAAACTGGAAGCTCAAAGAGGTTAAGAAACCTGCTCAAGATCACTCAGCTACTAATTAATGAGGCTAGGAACTGAACCTGGACCTGTTTTAAAGCAAAACTCAAGTTCTTTAACAGATTTTCACATATGCCCAAAGTATAGGAAGACGCTTCATAAAATGAACCTTTTCTAAATTCCCTCCTTTAAGAAACAAACAAACAAACAAAAACAAACAAACAAAAAACTATCATCCCTGTGGCTCTTCCCTAAAATGTCATCATCCTTTAAATTATATAAACTTTCCATGAGGGCATCTAGACCCTGTGTGATCTATCATACAGTCTTCTCAGGTCAGACCAATCAAAAAACATTTCCTCAGGGCCTGTCAGCCAATGACTCTGGCCTATAAACAAGTCAGCAATGCTATCACCTATTCCTGGAAACTCAGCCACCAAGAGTTTAAAGCTATTTTAATAAATGACTGCCAGAAGAGGAAGAAGGAGAGCTAACACTTTGTCAAGACTCTCCTGCCAGGCACTATGTTGCATACACAAAGCGCCTGTTCCAACCTCAGTTTAATCGTCAAGGGGCATGTCAATCACCTCTCATACTGGGAGTCGTAGGCATGTGTCTCATTGATCCCTCCATTCGAAGCTGGTTCCTAGGAAAAACAAACATGATGGACATGAATACCTCTTAGAAGAAAGAGGTGTCATACTGATAAGAAAATGAAAACAGAACAATAAAAATATTGACATGTTCATTATTCATAGTGCTATGTGAAAAACTAACAGGAATTTGAGTTATCTCTAAAATGACACCTACATGTCAGGTAGTATACGGTACACTATCCCAATGAACAACTTTTCATTCTTGACACGAAAGTCAATTTAAAACAGTTAACCTTGGGCAAAATTTAAATGAACAAAGCAGGTAATTCTCCTGGAGCAAGATTAGAACACATAATTCAATATAGTCATGTGTCACATAACAGGGTTATAGTCAAAGACAGACTGTACACGTAATGGTGGTATATAACACAGCCTCGGTATCCAGTAGACTATACCATTCTAGGTTCGTGGAGTGCACCCTATGATGTTCGTACGACAAAATTGCCTAACCACGCATTTCATATCCCCATCACCCATCATTAAGTGGCACATAACTGAATTTGTCATCTATGACTCTGGCTACTCCCCTTTGCAAAATTGATGGTCAACTGGGTTTATATAGATATTGGAGGAGGAGGGGGAAGCTCACCTATACAGGGAAAGAAAAAGCATACAGGACTGATGGTAATGTCCAGAGGCTGGGTCTTCTCCCAAGAGGCCTCCCAAAGGGACTATGACAATTCTGGGGTCTGGGCCCTGGGCCTGCAGCCTCAGAAAAGAGAATGGCTCCAAAAACGGGTCCATAGGAAGGGGATATGAAAGGCTCACATTACCTGAGCTCTGAAGCTCAAGAATGAAGCCAGAATGTCAAAAACCTGAGCTGGGGAAGCCACAGGTGGGAAAGGATGGAAGGGCTTGATGATGGGGGAGGAGGACCTCAATCCCCAGACTCCCCAGCAGGTGAGGCCTGGAGGAGGAACCACATCAGAAGACAAAAGGCAACTGTTCTTCTGCTGATCTGTCCTCTCCTTAGCTCTACTTTTAGCTAGAGACTCAGAGAGTTTGGGGATTCTACCCCTTACAACAGAATAAAACATCTGAGTGAAAAAAGAAAAAATAACCAAGAATCAACCAACGTTTACATCACACCCCTTACTGAGCAACCGCAAGACATCGATTGGTCTTCCTTGGGGATAAAGTTGAAATTAAAATCTGCATAACTTTATAGGAGACTACTGAAACATAGATAATATTCTAGGAAAAATACAATGGTGCAAACTAGCATGAATTTACTATTTACATACTAGAAATTTATACAGCATACTCTTGAAAGATGCATGATTATTAGCTACATGGTGAATATGAAGAAAAGGAAAGTCAGGAGACATGTTACGAATGATGCTGATGGGGCTATACAGATTATATGAGATATATGTCTCACATAATAAGCTTTTGTAAAAGACCAGGTGTATAAAATACAAAATAATCTCAGTTGATACCATAAATATACCAAACTTGCTATTTAAAGTAAGTCTTTCAGGTTAGTTCAAAACTGAGGCCAAATTAGAGGGCCCTGACATTTATTCTGATAAACGTACCTGGCTCCTGCTGGATTCCAGTAAGCTCTGCTGGATGGCAAACTGCATTATCTCATAATCTTCATCCTGCAAATGTACATCTCTGCCATTGTCTTGAATATGGTAAGATTCAGGAATTTCAAAAACAGACTGATCAACCTCAAAGTTTGTGATTGGGGTAGTGGTAGCTGAAATACAAAAGATGACAGTCCAGTGCCTGAGTCAGTAAAATAAACTTCCACTTGGACTTTGTATAAACATTTTTAAATTTTAAAAAAGGAAAAGATTAAAATGATTAAAATCAAGTTTGCAACTAAGTGAGAGATTTTGAGGAACAATAATCTTGACAGATTCAACCAACGTTATCCCTCTAAGATCAGGAACAAGGCAAAGCTGTCCACTAGCACCACTGTTATTCAATATAACATTGGAGTTCCTAGCAAGTGCAATCAGGCAAGATATAAAAGGCATCCAAAGGGGAAAGAGAAAAGTCCAACTGTCACTATTTGTGGATGACATGATTCTCTACATGGAAAACCCTAAAGACTCCACAAGAACACTACTAGAAACAATAAGCATATACAGTAAAGTTCCTAGATACAAAATCAACATTCAAAAATCCATAGCGTTCCTATACTTGAATAATGAATTGTCAGAAAAAGTGGAAAAAATAATTCTTTTTGCAATTGCAAAAACAATACCTAAAAATAAATTTAACGAAGGTCGTATATAATGAAAACTACAAGGCCCTATTAAAACAAATCAAAGAAGATACAAAGAAATGGAAAGATAGTCTGTGTTCTTGGAAGAATCAACATAGTTAAAATGACCATATTACCTAAAGCATTATACAGATTTAATGCAATCCACATCAAAATCTCATCAGCATTTTTTAAAGAAATAGAACAAAAAAATCATCAGATTTGTATGGAAGCAAGACCCTCAATTGCCAAAGCCATCCTGAGAAAAAAGAACGAGACTGGAGGCATTACTCTGCCCAACTTCAAATTATACTACAAAGTGACGGTAATCAAAATGGTATGATATTGGCAGCAAAAAAGACACACGGACCAGCAGAACAGAATTGAGAGTCCAGAAGTAATCCCATATGTATATGGGCAAATAATTTTTGACAAAAAAGCCAAAAACATACAGTGGAGAAAGGAAAGCCTCTTCAATAATGGTGCTGGGATAACTGGAAGGCCACCTGCATAAGAATGAAACTAGACTGCTGTCTATAACCAAAATTAAGTCAAAATGGATTAAGGACCTGAATATAAGACCTGAAACAAACAAATGCATAGAAGAAAACATAGGCACTAAACTCAAAGACCTTAGACTTAAAGAGGATTTTTATGAATTTGACCTCAAAAACAAGGGAAGTAATAACTAAAATAAATGAATGGGACTACATTAAACTAAAAAGCTTCTGCTCAGCAAAAGAAATTATCAACAAGGTAAAGAGACAACCATTCAAATGAGTAAATATATTTGCAAGCAACTCCTCCAAGAAGGGCCTAATATCCAAAATATACAAAGAACTCATACAACTCAGTAACAACAAAAAAAACAAACAATCCAATCAAAAAATGGGCAGAGCACCTGAACAGACACTTCTCTCTAGAGGACATACAAATGACCAACAAATACACGAAAAGATGCACAACATCGCTAGCTATTAGGGAAATGCAAATCAAAACCACAATGAGGTACCATCGCCCACCTGTCAGAACACCTATAATCAACAGGACAAGCAATAACAAGGGTGGGAGAGGATGAGGATAAACAGGAACCCTCATATACTGCTGGTGGGACTGCAAATTGGTACAGCCACCATGGAAAACAGTATGGAGGTTCCTCAAAAAACTAAGAATTGCTCTACTATATGATCCAGCAACCCCTCTACTGGATATTTACCCCAAAGACTTGAAAACCCATATCCGAAAAGATATTTGCACACCAACGTTCAGCATTATTCACAGTGGTCAGGACATGGAAGCAACCAAAGTGTCCTACAATAGATGATTGGCTAAAGAAGCTGTGGTACATATACACAATGGAATATTACTCAGCCATAAGAAGAGATGAAATATTGCCATTTACGACAACATGGACAGACCTCAAGATGATCATGCTAAGCGAAATAAGCCAGACAAAAAAGTTGAAAATCACATGATATCACTTATATGTGAGATATAAACCTACAAGCAACAAAAGATCAGGACAAACAGAGACTCATGGACATGGACTATAAATTAGTGGTTACCAGAGGGTGGGGGGGTGGGGGAGGAAGGGGGAGGTAGATGGGGTAAAGGGGGTCAAATATAGGGTTTCAGGGGAGGGTGAACTGGGTAAAATAGATTAAAAATATGGTAGCTGAAGGAAACTGGACTTTGGGTGGTAAACACACAGTAGAATATGCAGATGTCAAATGACAATGTACACTTGAAAATTATATAATTGTATTAACCAATATTACCCCAATAAATTTCAATAAAAATTGAAATAAATAAATAATATCAGAAAGGAAAGAGGAGAAATAACTACGGATTCCATGGAAATATAATAAATAAATAAATAAATGCATACATACATACATACATACATAATAAATAAATAATCTTGACAGAGAAAAGTACCAAAATGTTGCTTTTTTCTTTTTGCCCTGAATATTTTTTAGTGATAAAATCAATGCATAGTCATAAAAAAAATACAGAAGACTATAAAAATGAAAAGTGAAGAGCTCTCCTCATACACCTATCTCGTATTTGCAAATTCCAGTGGTAACCAGTGTTTATTCATATGTCCTTTGAGAAATGTAATGTGTACACACATAGTCACGCTAATGTCTTTTTATTTTTTTATTATGAAATATAATATATAAAAGAGTATACATATATCTGTAAACTGAAAGTAATATAAAACACCTGTGTATCTCTAGCCTAAGACACAGAACACTATCTCACCACCATTTTTAAAAACTGAAAAAAAGATTCAATTATGTTTATGTATTCTAGCAATGAGTAATAGGAACATAAAAGTTAAGGTAATAAATCCATTTACGGTAGAATCCAAATATTAACTATATTGATGGCAAAGGAGCCTGAGGAAATTGGGGGGACAGAAATGCTCTTTATCTTGATTGTGGTGGTGGTTATATAGGTGTACACATTTGTCAAAATGCACTGACCTGTCATATTTAAAATGGGAGCATTTTACATATATACATTACACCTGAATAAAGTTGTTTACGACTATGCTATCTTTTTAATACAAGTGGAGTCATACAGATTCTCAAAGTTATTTTTTTCAGTTAATCTAAACTAAATCTAAACTTTCCTTTATTCAACACAGAGATCTACTTCAGAAGATACTTTAATTTCAAACAAAATTAGTATAATAGCTCACAAATTTTTTTTTAAAGAATCTCAAAACCCAACTTCTCTTACCGGAATCTTTACCTGAATCAGCCTGGGTCCCTTCCACATTTTGAGATACAGTTTCTTCAGCAGTGCTACAGCCATTAACATTTCCAAATGTAATTCGTGCATTTAAGACATGAAACAAGGGAATTTCTAACAAAATAAAAGCTTGTATAAATACACTTTACTGAGAATAATAATAGCCGCCATTAATAAAATTAACCGTGAGTGCTTAATATGCTAAATACTTTTTATAAATATGATTTCATGTAATCATTATAACAACCCTTCCCAACATACAGATGAGGAAACAGATTCAGAGAGGTTGAGCAACTCTTCCTAGGTCTCAGTGAGAGCCAGGATTGAAGTGTCATGAATGTACAACTATAAAAAATGTAAATTCCTCTCAAGTAATATGTACTGTATATGGTATTATGTACTCGTTCAGGCCCATCAAAGGATCTTGGTGTCAATTACCTTCTTCAATTAACTACTGAATTTAGGGTTTCACTTAAGTTGGGTGTCATATTAAAATGATGACTGTCACATTTTTTATGCATTTTTACATCTGTTCGCAACATCAATAAAATAGAACTAATGGGTGGGGAATCTCCTAATTTTGGTATGCAGAATGAACCAAGAATCATGACACTTTAAACCAAATTAATCTAGAGGATAACTCTGACTTCAATTATGTCTTTTGTACACTACTTTAACTTAAAGTGCTCCAATGCCCTAAAGCATATCTTGTCACTACAAAAAGGGCAGGACCTACAAGTGCTCCTGTGGTTCCCTTAACTGTACCTATTTTAACAGGAAATCCAGGTGGGAATTCTAGTTTGATGAAGTCTCTCAGTCTTGCAAAATGAGTGCTAGTTCTGGCCATCAGGTCAATGATGGGGATGACCTGCTCCACGAGAGAGAGAGGAAATTCTTCACACATCCACAGCGTTGCTTTAAACCTGCAGGATTTGACCAATACGAAACTGAGGGCACCTCCACCAGATGGGGAAACTGAATTCTATACAGTAGGCTACACAACACCAGCTTCCTTACTCCAGTCTTCCCAGTTATCTTACATCTCATAATTTGAAGCTATGAAGGAACTAGGCCCAGGAGGAATTCAGATCACTCCAAAATCGGCCAATCAGGAAAATGACCTCCACTACAACCTCCTGCAAGAACCTAAACTGACAGCAAGCATAAAGAAACTGCTAGCTAGTGGAAACCATTTCATTTAATCAGCTGAAGCTTGCTGACAGTAAAATAAGGAATTCTTAAAGCCAATCTATCTTCCATTTGGAGAAAGGCTAATAAGATGGCCAATCTACTATTACCTTTTGTCAAATAAAGGAATTTAAAATTTTTTTAAGAAAGAGGACAGAAGAATGAAGATGACACCATAAAATAGCACAATTCTGTAACAATCCATAAGCTGAAAATGACCGCTGAATCTCTTACTTTTGTGTTCTAATCGTCAGCTCTTTCGGCCTCCCAATGTCCCTGTCTCTCAGATCAAACTCTTCATCGAAGTATTCATCAGGAGTGATGGCTGTGGGGTTGTTTGCGGTGGCACATTCTGTGGTGGGGTCCTGCCGATCCAGAACTCAGGGGAATCAGAAATGACAAGTGATGCTCACAACTGGAGGCCTATGGCACTCAGTCTCTGAGGTGGACATGTTAACCAGCTACATATCAGAAAGTTCTAGCCTTAACTTTTTTTCATTAAGTTACTGCACAGGATAAGAAAATCTACAGAGGTGTAAGTCTCATAGATTTCTCCATTTCAAAATATTTCTCTGCTCTACTTTTTATTTTTATCTCCTTACTAGAGAAATGATAAGAGAGAAAAATACATGAACGCGTGTGAGATCTAGAAGACTTGGGGTTGAAGTTCCAGCTCTGTCACTCTCTAGCTTGTGACACTGGAAAGTTATTTCATTTTTCTGACCCTCAGTGACATCGACTGTAGCAATTTTATATAGTTATTGTGAGGATCAAGTCAGAAAATGTTTGTTAAGGTGCTCTGTTAAAATAGAAAGTCCTGAATCCTCTTTATGTTCCATTTTTACAGAGATCCCAGTTCATAACAGGTAAGAGAGAAAGCAACTGATTAACCACGACCCTTCCTATAATATCTTTATTTTCAAAGACCTGCTTATCTAATTCTCTTCCAAGACAGTATCTCAAATTCCCTCTTGGGAATACTCGTTAGCTTTTTCAGATACGAGTGGCTTGTTCAGCAAATGCCATCCCAAGCACAGAAAAGCCATCTCCTTTCTTTAAACTACACTGAAAATGTTAGGTAGTTAGGAGGTCATGAGCAATAGGAGCAAAGGCCCAGTTCTGTAACCATAGAAACCTCCCTTAAGGACCTCCCTGAAACACCGATTTTATGATTATAAATTACCACTATATCCTAAGGCACAAAGGCCATAAAAGCTACTAGCTTAAATCAGTAACAAAGGGGTTTGCACACAAGTACTACCCTCACCTGCCCTTAACTTCAGCCTCATTATACCATCATTACAATAGCATGCCTATGTCTAGAAGTTCATGAATCTAATAACACTGAATTCTGGGTAAGCGCATGCTCAATAGGCAAAGGGTTATGTAATAGCCAACTGTCAATCAAAATGACTTCGCATGCTAATCATCCAGCATCACCCTAGTAACCTCCCATCACAGCCCAAATATAAACAGACCTTCCCACTTATACACTGTTACAGCCCTCTTCACTGTAACCCACATCTCCCTTGGAGCATACTCTTATCTTTTGTATTTTCACCTCCTGAATTCCATGGGGCTACAGGCTTTCTTGTGAGGCCGGTCTCCTTCTAAAAATGTACTTTCAACAAATCTTACTTTTCCTAAATCTTGCTGACCTGTAATTTTTTATTGAATTGGCAGAGAGGAACCAAGGACCCTCACCATCCACTGGTGCAATGGTGGATTTCACATCACCCTGTGCGGTAACAGAAGCTCATTGCTTCAACTTACCCTTTGAGCACCAAACTGGTGTTCCACAGTTCCCAGCAGAGATTCCAGTGGGTTCCTGTCCGCTACAGAGTAAGGAAAGGTTTAATGCCTGATATGATACTTTATCTTGACTATAGAAAAAAATTCTCATCATATTTTAAATTTTCTGATCCAAGCTACATACATTAGGAAATCCATTTATGAACAGGCTGATGCCCAAATCACAATAAGCATCAGCTAATTTATCCTTTGTAGAACGTTTTTTTATTAGGCTCTCTAAACTAGATGAACAGCGGGTACAAGAATTAAAGCAGAACAGATGAAAGAAAGAGCTTGGATTCGGGAATGAACTAGATCTGGATTTCAATTCTCACATTGGCTGGTCACTGCCCATGTGTCCTGGGCCTCGGTTTTCTAATCTGTCACACTGTAGGCACTGCTCCAAATGTTTCCATGTAGTAACTTATCCAATTTTCCCAAAAACTCTAAAGAAGGTCTGGGAACACCTCCATTTCACTTTTGAGGAAACTAAGGCACAGCGGGTAGGTAACCTCTCAAGGCCAGTGAATGAGTTGGGATATGGCAACCATGTATTAGCAACATTTTGGCTCAAAGCCTAAGTTCTGTTCAAACCTTTCATCATGATAGTTTGGATGAAATCACTCATTCCAGTAATAAATATTCTCCAAGATTCTTATCTACCTTTTCAGTCAAATTCAACAATGGTTCTTCATAACACATAAACAAGCCCTCATGAATAGCTTTCAGCACAGCTAAAGCCAACTACCTCCAAGAATGAGTCAGACTAAGAAAATATAAAAATGAAGTCAGGGTTAGGATTAGCACCACTCCATCACATTAATCCCCAAACTTGACAAAACCAACAAAAGTTCCCTCCAGGCTTAAAAAAGGGGGTGGAGGGAGAATTACCTTTGTATCTCTTTTTTTCTTCCTCGGTTAGATGTTCTGTCCTGATTTTGGTTATCACACTCACATTGTTTACTGTGTAAACCTTGAGAAACGTGTGCAAGAGAAAACAGTGACACAGGGAATCAAAACTCAAAAAATAAGCATAGCAAAAGCAAGAATGCTGAAGCCACACACAAAAAAATCCAGCAAAATAAAAAATGAGAAATGGTTAACAATCATTAGGATCCTTCAGAGAAAATACACTAGCGAGCAGCTTAGAAATGCATCAGCAGTCACTCTGCATCTCTGAGAGTTTTACATACTGAGGAGTAAACAGTGACAGGCTGCATCTTCCTAATTGCCCTTCTTGTTGCTAAACACTCTCAAAGAATGTCCTGCAATGTAAGCCTCCCTGCTGGATTTCTATTTTGCTAAGGCACCCAAACCTTCCTCGAGTACTGCTACTGATTTGTGGTCCTCTTATAATAGGACTGACTTAGACAGCCATCTGCTGGACAGAAGGAAACAGAAATGAACACTAGGTTCTCTACGCAGATTAGACAAACAACCAGCAAGTCACTATTTAAAAGTTATGCCATATATTGACAAAAATTATTTTAACTGCTAAAGCAGGTGCTCTGTAATCAAGGTTGACTGGAGACTATGGGGGTCTGAAAAAGCAAATATCTTAGTTGACACAGAATTAGCTGTATCTGCCATACATGGTTCAGGCAACACACACAGCAGTGGAACTACTAAATGCACCTTGCCGAGCACGATGTAAGCGTTCTCTGCTAGCTCAGAGGTCACCAGAGGGTTCTGCAGTGCCTGGCTCCAGCACCATGAGCCATCAATCGCCACTATACTGCAGGGCCAAGGAAGGGCCAGGAAGCAGAGCTTTCCAGCAGACAATGCCAGCTGTCGTCTCCGCTATGACAACTATGTTCTAAATTGACCGATTTCACGGAAGTGGGCTATAAGCCTATTAGTTACTATTAGGCTAACTTAAAAAAATGGAGACTCATTAAAAAAAGCTCCTATAAGATTTTTAAAACTTGGGTTATAAAAAAATATGAACCAGCATGTTAAGTCTAATCTTTTCTCTTTCCTTTTTCCTTTCTTTCTTTTTTTTTAAAGAATTAAGGAATTACCATTTCTACCAGGACAACTGGTACCTGTCCTCATTTCTCTACAACATTGCTTTTCTTTGGCATGACTAGAGACCTCCTCAGGACATGCTATCCCATTTTCTGAAAGTCAAATAAGATAAAAATCCAAGTGAGAGACGCACTAGACAGTACTTAGTCCCCAGAGCATCTCCATGGCACAGATGCATTAAAAAATATCTGAACAGACTCCTCATTTGCATAGAAGCTACATAGCTATATTAAATCTTATTTTAAGAGTTTCCTTTTACCTTTGCTTCGTAACCATTAACAACTTCTGCTTTATCTGTCCTCCAGCCCCAGAATCCGGATTTAGTTCTGATAAAAAGTGAACACCACAAATTTCTACATGTACAATATGCCATTCAGATTTATCCCTGCAGCCTTTATAGTTTTTTCCCCCAGCTTAAGTTAGTGAAGGACACTTGGAAATTATGGTCTGATTGTCCACAAAAGGATGTTATCAATGATAAATGGCTTAAGCTTCCCCCTGCCCCCTCCCACAGTTATTAATCAATTTGCCTCACCCCTGGCAAAGAAAACCTGTATTCTTGGCTTCTTTACAAAAACGGCCAGCACATGTCACAAAGATGGTGGCATTTATTGGACAGCTGTCCTAAAAAAGTGAGTGAAGATGACCAGTGTCCAAGGGCTCACCACAAGGGGGCACCTGGGTCAGAGCATTTATCTGGGTCACCTTAACTATGAGCACAGATGACAGCAGCTCTGTCCCCATAAGCGGCTGGATCTCCACCGGGGAATTCTTAGAACAAGTTGGCACAGACCATCCTGCTCCTAGGAAGAGATCAGGTGGGGCAAGAACTCATCACTGGGGTGAGCTGCTTGGAGAAGCCATTAATGCCTGCAAAATGCCATGGGAGTCAAGCATTTTCTCAGGTTTGCTGCAGCAGGGGGAAAGGATGTTAAAAGCAGTTTTTCAGCCCAGCCGTTGATCCCAGCTCTGTGGAATTGCTTTTACATTAGCCCAGCATTCCAGCAGCAGCTGCATCATTGGTAAAGTGCCCAAAAACCCAGTTATTCCACTCAACATGCTCCTGGAAAAAATTCATTTAGGAACCAAGACCAGCCAAGACACTCTGATTCTTTTCCAAGCAGCTCACCCTGGGAAATGCTACCACTCACAGGGGAGCCCTGACCAGAGTGCCCCTTTGTCTAGGACATCACATCCTAGCTCCACTGTGACTGCCGCACTTGGCCCTGTACATGGCAACCGTCTGCCTTCTGCTCTGACCCTGGAGTGAAGTCAAAAATCACACAGGAAGCTCCAGGAATAGTGGTAGGTTAGCCAAGTCACAAAGAAGGTATGCAATTATTTCTATATTGTGTTTCCAGTCTGCGCTTCTTCTAATGGGATCTGGTCAATGACATTAGGTCAGACGAGGTATATGAGTTTTATGTGTATTATAGCCCATTAGAGAAAGGAGGGACCAGAGCTTTAATTTTCCTATTAGTTATCCAGTGAATGCACCATGACTCACAGAGGGAAAGAAAGGAAGCCTAAAGGATTACACAAACTGCTGGCTATCTCCAACGAACATTTCAGAAACAAAATTATCCTGTGGTGCAGGGGGCTAGGAACCAATCCCAACTAACTAAAAAACCAGAGTCCCCTTTTAGTCCTCAATAATTGAAAATTGAGATACTCCTTTTGGTTCAAGAATTCAATCCTCAGTTCCCTGTTTTTCACTTGAGATTTCAGCATGGGAAATAATCCTTTTCCGGCACACAGTCATCCGAGATACCAAAAGATCACTAGGTCTGCTCCACTTTATCTTTCACATATGCTAAGAAAACAGGGCTGCACTCTTCTCCCTGGGAACCACCAAGCTCCTCACTCACCTCCACCTGCTCACTCACCTCCACTTGCTCTATTGGCAATCCTGGCTGTTCCGCTCCCTTTTCCATTCCCACTCTCTGACAGTTTAGCTTTCTGGTGTTTTTGTTTTGTTTTTTTGTTTTGAAAATTAAAGAATTTATTTTGGAAGCTCTTCAATAATGTTGCGAGACATTAAATTCCATGCAGTAGAGGCATCTCCTTAGGCATAATCCGAACAATTACCAACCCAGATAGCAATATCCACTAGTCTGGCACCAATTCCTTCATGAATGCCTTCCACTACTCTGCCATCTTGACTGAATGTGCTCTGGACAGTTTAATTATTACACTCAATGTCTACATCCTAGTTTAAAACCAAGATCCCAATATCTCCTTGGCCTCGATTCACTTTTCATGCTGAGGCATCTGAAGATGCTAAAACAACCAGTTTCCCTCTGCCTATCTCCACTGAGACTACCACGCCAAAGGCCACTTAGCAGGCACTGTGGCTTGAAGGCTGCTACACAACTTGTTTAAGGCAGGCAGAGCATAATATTTCAGAGAAGAGAAAAATCCAAACTGCAACCAGAGGGTATATACTAGCAGACCAAAAAGTCATGCAGGAAAGTATTAACTTGCAAGCATCAAGCTCCAAGTAACAGATTAGAAGAAAGAAATGGATAAAAAAATGACTAATGTAAAAGAGTCACATCTTCCATATATAATCCCATGAACGCTCACACTTCCTGTAAGCAGTAGGTATGCACACGCTTTTATCAGCAAACCTCACACTCAACAACAGTGGCTCAAATCCTTACTCAATGCATAAGAAACTCACTAATCACATAATTGAATCCTGAGCACCACAAAATAAAACAACTGTCTTCTAGAAATTCTCTCTGAGCAACCCACTATCAGTTGCAGAAGGAGGGTTAGCTTCAACAATCTAAAAGCCCTGTGGTAATACAAACTTGAAATATGACCTAGTCCTTGGGACAAATGGAATGTGCCACCATTTCCCATGTACACTGAGTGGGTAACGGCCAGTAACCATCACACTCTTTGTAAATTACATTGAAGAACAATGACTAGCAACTCTGCTGAAGAACTAAAGGGACCAGTGGCTCTTCTGATGACAAATTAGAACTGAGGACTTAAGAGACTTCATCTCTAGATTCACATTGTTTTGTTTTTTTTCTTTCGGCTGAGGAAACGGAAACCCTGATAGGTGAAGCCACTTGCCCAAAGCCGCACAGTTAGATAGCAGCCCTGCTGCTGATGCTCGGTTCTTCTAACTGTTGTTGCTATGGCTGTGCTGCAGCAGTGAGGGGAGGCTCTTCCACCTTCCAGCTTTGAAAACTGAGCCCTAAGCTGAAGTGCCCTCCCTGTCTGCAGAGCCATATGATTAAGCTTCGATATGTGTTCCCAAGACCCTTCCAGGTAAAGCCAGTCTCAACCTTGCTGTCCCTGGAAGACAGTGGCTGTCACAAGGCAAGGCCAGTGCGAGGAGGGTGGAGATGGGGCACTGACCCTGCCTCAGGACGGTGCCACTACCAAAGCATCAGCACACCTGATGTTCTGGGTTTCTCTTCTGCTGCAAACAAATATCCTAATTCCACAGCTCAATCTAAATTAGAAGAAAAGGGCACTTAACAAGTCTTATGTTTGACTCAGTAGAAAACACAGCTATATTAATAAATATTATATTGGAAACAAAGAAAAGAAAAAGAAAAAAGAAGACAGTAAATTTATCAAGAGAAAAGAAAGTCTAAATCCAGAATAGTACTGTCCATGTTAGCTCACGTTTTGCAACTTTGGTTTACAGAGAGCTGGAATGTGACATCCTAGGCAAACACTCAGGGCTCTTACAGATTCCCCGGGCTCTGTGTGTTCTATAGTAGAAACACTCAGGCTAACAGCCATGACAGCCTCTACTTCCCTCACAAAGGCCCTACACACCTCTGCACAGCCCAGAGGCAGATGACCAGAGACAAGGCAGATGATCAGAGACAGTGCTCTCATTTGGGTTAACCGAGACCCAGGCCCCTCCAGAGGTTTCTTCAGGTAGAGTCTGGAATAGAATGACTCCAGACTCTTGCTCTAAACTATTAGAGAACTACATTTAACTATAAGTTAAGTATCAATTTGACTAACATCATATTCAATACTGGATCAGTTCTAGCTTCTGGAAACTCAAAACTTCAAGGTTTGGAACTAGGGAGTCTTATGGATCCCCAAATACCAAAACAAAAAGAAAATTCAAGTAAAGTCCATTAGAAAGGGCCCATAAAGAATATGAAGATATTTCTCTAAGACTTAACCAATGTGCTACAAAAATGATATATGATGGAGGATATCAGCTATGGTTTCTATTTGGTTAGAGCAGAGATCAAATTTAAAACCCACTGGTGCTTAAATTGCCATATTAGAAAAATCTCAATCTACCCATAATTTCCAAACAATATATACACACCACTAAAGAAGGCAGCAAAGGAAAAAGACATTAAAATGCCGAACCTAAATTTGTACCTTTCAAAAGCAATACTTTTAGTATCGAGGTTGGTGTTAATGACTGGGCTTGTGAGCCGCCTCTCAATCTCCCTGCCTGTTGGCTTCATCAAGTCCAGAGTGAGGCGTTCCATTTCCTGGGAAAGATCAAAGTGTTCAGTGGTGACCACTTTATCATCATGGTTGACTTCCATCAGCTCCGCCCAGTTGTCTGTTAATGGAACCAAGGGTGTAAGTAAGCACAATGGTAGGAAGATGCAAAAAGAAGAAAGCCTCATGTGTTAAAATGCATCACCTTTCCAAACATCCCTCCCACCAAGTGCCATCTGATAAAACCTAAAGACTATTGATTATCAATTACCTACTTTGCATAGGAATTATCTGGCCAGCTTTTCACAACTCATAGGAGTTTCTGAGCCATCTTCCCCAAAGATGCAGACAATTAAAATAATTGGCATTGTTAGTGGCACATTTATTTGTGTACTTTTTAAAATACATAATTACATAATATAAAGCATTTGTGCAAAACACTGGGTAAGCCATGCCATTTCACACCCTCCATTAAAAGGGTCATGCCTGATTATGGAGGGAATATATAGAGATACAAGACAGAGTCTTGTACTCAAAGGCTCTGCAACGTGAGACAAACACAGGTCAAGAGGGTAAGTGTAGAGTGGTAAATGATAAATACAAAAGAACTATGTAGACAAATAAGATAGGATTGAGAGGTGAATAATTAATAAGAATAACCAAAAAATTCCCCAGAAAGGATCAGATAAGACACATGAATGTGAACACGTTTTGATGGTTCAAAGTCACTCTGTAACTGAGCACGAGCAGTGATCACTGCAACAGAATCACTCACCTTCTCCCTTAAATATAAAACTACGCCTCCCTCTTATCCAGCTCATGTTCTCAAATCCCAGCAATGTGATATCAACACGCAGTTTGGCACCACTTTTCCAAATGCGACAGACATCATTTGGGCATATTCTGGAAACCAAGGGCACTGGAGAAGAGAAACACACTACTCAGAAAAACCTAAGGGTCAAGTGGAACATCCAGGTCCCAGAAATTGGGATTCTGACTTTAATGAAAGGAAAAGAGTGGCAAGATGGTGCCCATCATATAGAACTGGACTTGGCTCCCACACTTTGACATAGGAATCAGTCTTAAAAATAAAAATGGGTCTTCTGTGATATAGCTCTTTATAAAAGTGCAGATCTATGTCTTGTCTAGAGAAAACTCGAAATGAATTTCCTAAGAGTATTCTCAATTCCAAAATGAACCCCTATCATTGAGTGCCATCAGGGCTGGATTGTGTCCGCCTGGCCTTTCATTCACAAATGCTACTTTGCCATATGGCCGCAGCCTACCACATTGTCATGTTCACCATTCAAAATACCAAATGTCTAAAATGTGCTTGCCGCTTTTTAATAAAACCTGAAATCAGATTATCTGCATTATAAAAAAAAAACTCTTCAGTTTCACAGAAGAATCTTAAGTGACCTTATGTACTTTTTACTTAATTTAAATGTTTCATTACAAATATAACTTCTTGCCTGAAAGGGAAGTCTAGAAGTGAAAATGGCTGAAAACTCAGGAGCTGTCGTTAACTGATCTACAAGAAATAAAAGTAGAACATCTATGAAAATTACTGCCAATCAGTTTGCCTTATATAAGATTTTTGGAAAAATACATCTATTTTTTAAAAAACAAGCTATTCCAATATTTATTTCACCTTCCTTAAAATAAGGGATCAAGTTGAACCACATCAGAAAATGAATAACTAAATTATGAGAAATCTACTTACTAAAAGATTAGCCTTTTAAACACTAATAATATGGATAAAACCCAGCTATAAGTGACAAAAGAGAAAATACTGTCCATATGTTATATTTATAGATGTTTGAGGGGAAAAGTAATGTGTGTAAGGGAAAAGATGGTAGCTGTGTTTAAGTAGGGCCACAGGTGACTATTTTTCCTTACTCTTACCTATGTATTTCCTAGATTAAAAATACATGCAACTTTCATAAAGAAAAAATAAACCTATATTCAAGCTAAATAAACGTGAAAAAGAAATAAATTACAAGCCCACAGCTACTCACCCCAGCTGGTGAATTCCCATTTCATCTGCACATAGAAATCCGGAGTCTAAAGGACAAAGGTTTAAAAGAAATTACCCTTGTCATTATTAACTAAACACAAACATAGGAAGGGTTAATAGGGCTTTTTTAAAGCAGAGGCAAGGGAGAGAACAGAGAAAATGAAAAGAAACAAATTGCAAACCCACTGAAATAAACACTTATTTTATATTCAGGCTGTTATTCAAATTTGATATAAAATGTCTAGACAGTTAATAAAGTTAACTGAAAGCAACAAAGTTAGAGGGGGGATAAAAGTCAAATCTAATTTAGGGGCTCGATCAGGTTCCTAACAGTAACAGAGAGATGAGCCTGGGAGGATGGGCTTAAGTACTGTCACACAATGTGCGTAACAGGCTGTTCTAAGCAAAGAGAAAGGAATGTCAATCTCATCTATTCCATGGGGAACTTGACTGTAAAAGCCTTTGTGTTCTGGGAAAGTGCTTCATATTTATGAGACCACTCTGTAAAACCAAAAGAGGTAGCTAGACATTACTTCCCCAAAAAGTTGATATTTCCTTTCCCTAACAGAAGACTTTGCCCCCGCTTTCTTCTTAAACTTCTAGAATTTGGACTTTTAAAGTTTTACTGATAAAATAAATCTAGAAATAAAAGTAGAACATCTATGAAAGTTACTGTCAGTCAATTTGCCTTACATAAGATTTTGGAAGAAATCTATTTAAGATGATTTTCTGACCCACAATGAATTCTTATAGAGGATTCTTGGAGAGCTACTTAATTTCTTAAGTGCCATCTTACTTAATTTCAAGTTACCATCCACGAAGAGGCATAAAAGAAATTCCAGGTATTTTTCGGTTCCCTCCCACCTCCAAGGCTTTGCCATGGTTTTTAAAGAAGCACAGGCTAGGAAGACCAAGAGTCTTCCCTGGAGTAAAACCAGTCAGGATTCCAATGATAAGTGAAGACACTCTCCAAGGTCAGTGGATAAGGCAGGCATGATATAAGGAAACAAAATGTCAACAACCGCCTCTGGTGTCACTAAGCACACAGATCATCTACGGGTGGCCTACAACTTCAAGCAGAGAATACAATTCAATGCGGTTCATTGTTATGACTCAATACAGGTAAAAAGAAAGAAAATCCTTTACATCGAATTTTTTAAATGAGGGGTGACTCCATGTTAAGTAAGTCATTTTGTTTTTTGATCCTCCTGAAGGAGGTTAGATAAGAGAACAATAAATCCATGAGATTGTTGTATACTTAAAC
The DNA here is from genome assembly GCF_014176215.1 of Rousettus aegyptiacus. Taxonomy (NCBI): domain Eukaryota; kingdom Metazoa; phylum Chordata; class Mammalia; order Chiroptera; family Pteropodidae; genus Rousettus; species Rousettus aegyptiacus. The sequence continues at coordinate 22,594,814 of NW_023416308.1, read as the reverse complement.
ACACACCTATTTCAAAAACAATGCATGTAACTACATGTCATGGAAGGTTTCTTTGTAGTACATGGAAAATTAATATATTATGCAGGATTTAGCTTGAGTGCCATAGAAATATTTTTTAAAAAAGACTACTCAGATAACAAACAGTGACTGTCTTACTTCCAGTAAAATTGTTCCTTTTCACAACAGAACTGTTCATTTTTCTCAAGAAATGTATTTTGACTAAAATTATAAAGCCAATTTATCTAGCAAATACCTTTGGAGTTATTTGGGGGAGCTCACTTCTGGGCTTAAATTGAGAATAAATGACATTAAAATTGAATCACTGGTACTTTCTCATCTCCTACCCTGGGGATATTGCACATGGTTGACCAATTAGACAATTTTTGCAGGCAACAAAGATTATCTGAAGAATGGCAACCACCAGCAAAAATGATCCATGAGCCTAAAAATAAAACTTTTTAAGAAAGTTCCCTAAGTGTCACAGAGCCCATACACTTTAATTCACAAGAGAGATAAAGTGCCCCAAAGCCAAAAAATGTCAATAAAATAAAGCAATGAATTAATTAAGGAGTGGCAAGGAGAAGTTGCACACAGACCTCTTAACCTCAGTAGACCCTGAAAATCCCTGTCCAATAACTGATGCCCATCACAATCTCCCTAAGATGACCTACGCTCGGGAGGCTACTCTTAAGAAATCAGGCGCCTAGACAAGTTAATTGTTTGATGTCCATTTGTCTTAGTTCTAGTTTTTAAATAGCACTTAAAAGAGTAAGTCTAGTATCCTAGAAACATAATTTGCAAAAGACCTCAGAAATTTAATAAGTTGGAAAGGCAAGAAATAATGCTATTTAGTATTCAATATATCATAGTCACAACTCAGAAAACTCTTCAGGGAGGCACACAAGAATGTCAAACTGTGCCTTCAATTATCATGTCGGCATTTAACTTGAATGATGGCAATGCCACATTTGTAGATACCTCGAGAATTTTTTGGAGCAGCTCAGGGACCCCTTCAAGGGCCATGGATGTGTTGTGGTAGTCTCGATGTTGAAGAACTATGTATACCATTTCGGGGTCACCGGTACTCACAGCCTCATGTAAAACTAGAAAAAAAAAAAAAAAGGTGAAATTTAATCACCTCTCATTCTCAAACTTTCTGACAAATTCCAAAGCCAGTCTGAAAAATGTCTCTATACATTAAAGACCAACATTTTCTTCCCAGAGGGAGAAAGGTTGCAGTCCCATGGTCTCTTTTCTGACCATGACTTATTCCTAGCTCTTAAATGAGTGAAAAGAAGAAATTAGAGCACTCCTAGTCTCTTGGTCAAAACCCTTCCACCCTTCTCTTATCTCCCTTTCTTACCACTGGTTCTGAAATCCTGACGATGTCTTCAAGGAGCTGGCTTTAACTACGTGACCACACGACTGTGGTTACATGCAGACTGGGCAGGCAGGGCTCATGCTCGTGCATATCCCAGTTTAGTCAACACAAAATTACTCTGAACGATAATAAGAGAGCTTGCCAAAAAAGTGACATGCCAAGATTTCACTGAAAAGGTCACTTTTAGCCATAATTTCTTTTTGATTTTGCCTCTCCTGATGGGTTCACTGGCCTTACCATCCCATTCCTCAGAAAATCTGGCCTCTACCCTGGTGTGTGATGGAAAGAGTTTGGACTGAGAGCTGTTTTCTAGATGAGGAGCCACTCTCTACCCAGGGCTTTTGGCCCAGGACACAATTCAGGCCATTGTGCTGCAAATCAGCCAGCAGCATCCAAAGCGCTCTCTCTTTATCCTGGCCCCTAGTCCCAAGAGAGAAAGTCTTAAGATAAAGATAACAATGATGATTGAGATTGGCCTTTATTCAGAAAGAGAAACCAAAATAAAAGTCTTTAAATAATTTTTAAGAGTATACTTGCCTGTCCATCCATCACGATTTTCTTTTGTAACATCTGCTTTATGCCGGAGCAAGACTCTAGCAGATTCCAAATGTCCCAAAGATACAGCAAGATGCAATAAGGTTCGACCTCGTGGATCCAGAGCCTCTACATTCTGTAAAGTAAACACTGGCATTTATATAATTGGGAATATTATATAAAAATGTAGCAATGTGTTTGAGAGAATATAAAAATAGAAAACAATATTTACACATTAATTACAGCAATATATGTAAAAATGAATACTTGCATGTGGGCATGGTTGAAATATGAATTTGGGGGCTATTAACAAAGATGATAGTTACTGAGTTCCTCTTTCTATAAAGTTAAGTGTCTAATGCTGGCAATAGGCCTCAGAGTATCAAACATAACCTTAAGTTCTCAACTACACTCAAATTAAGTCTAAATAAGACTAGGGGCTTTCATGAAATGCAACTACTCCATGACATGGAATGTGAGGGATTTCTTAAGTGCATATCAGCATTGAAGTCTAGAACAGGAAATGCAAGCCTCTAATCAAACCTGAATATACAGAAGGTAATTTGGATCAGAATAAAATTACATTCTCTAGCCGGATTCCAGCGAAACACCACTCTCGTTATTATGTTTTGAGTTCCAAGTAGCCAGAAGTAGCAGCATCGCAGGCCTACCAAACAATGAGAATGATCTGCCAGGTGTGCATGTGGACATATTTATAGATAAATGTAATAACATGCACCCAACATCAGTCCATTCCCCCGCAAGGGTTTTCTTTCCCATGTTGGACATTCCCATTTAGCTTTTCCTCTTCATTCCTATTCTGGCCCTCTTTCTGGCACCTGCATTGGGTCACCAGAGCCAAGTGGCTATTTCTCTGATGTGAGCTCAATCTGAATGGCTGGTCCCTGCCTTCCAAAGATGGCTCTGAACATTCTTCTTCCAAGGATGCGAAAAACTGCCATGGGACTCCTGGAATATAAAAACGTTAAGTGCCATAGTACTTCTTAGAAAATGTTCTTTGTCTTGATTCGAGATGCTAGTTGTACAGGTACTAACTGTGGCCTCCAAATAAATCCAGAATGTTCCATTTATAGGCCACAGGGAAGGAAGGTAAATAGGACTGGTAAATAGGTATATGGGACTGTCCAACAGTTATTGAACCTCCCTGTTTGCTAAGTATATCATGGCTATTGTGTAGTGAAGACAGGAATGCCATTGAGGAAAAATAGAGGTGGTTGAAGATATTCTGCTAAGTGAACACACATCCTCCTGCACCAATCCCAGTTCTCAGTGTTCTCTCAAGTGCTGAAATAGCAACATGTCTCCTCAAACTGGGCCCACACTACTTCCTAGGATTCCCTGACTTTTCTCAAGAGTGTGGTGTGTCCATTTCACCAAAGAGATGCAGAATTTCAAAGAGCAAGATCCAGGTCTTATATTTCCTAGCTTTTGCCACCCTAGTATCTAATTTGCATTAAATCACTGTTTTGTATTTTTTTTATGTAATATAACGAAAAACTATGAACTTAGTTGAAGTTTAGTAAGAAAGAAATAATTAGCAAATTTATTATCTTCTTATAAATCTGTTATATAAACTGTTTTCTTACCTAACAAGTTCAATCTACATGAAAGGTGCTAGGTTTAGCACACAACCTAAAATACAGGAGATGCTTAACAATGTTTATCATACAAAAGGGGAAATTACTTACTGCAATTCACACCTCAGAACAAAACTAACATCTCAGACTAAAGATTAACTCTCAAGCTCCAGAGAGACCATATAAAACCAATGCCAAATACGTTAAATTGTTGACTTTCTTCTATTTTGGACCACAGGGAAGACTATATGTATGAGCCATAGCAGCATACTTTGCATGGCTAATTATAACTCTTCTGAGCCTCCTGTACTTTTCTTTCTCATTTGAGAGGTGAGAAGGGATGCTATGATACATTATAGTGACAATGTGATTAAAAACAATGGATGAATAAAGATTAGAGTAGAAGTTAGCGAGATAGAGGATAGAAAAATCAACAAAACCAAAAGCTGGTTCTTGGAAAATATCAACAAATTTGACAAACTTTCAGCTTGATTGACCAAGAAAAAAAGTGAGAAGATTCATGTTAATAAAATCAGAAATTTCCAGAACTGTGAGAAGTAAGTTCCCATTGTTTATAAATTACCCAGTGTGTAGTATTTTGTTACAGCGGCCCAAACAGACTAAGACAATGCAGAAAAGGCACTTAACAAAATCCAACACCTCTTCTCGACCAAAAAAAAAAAAAAAAAAAAAAAAATTAAACAAACCAGAAATAGAAAAGAGCTTCCTCAAAGAGCATCCATCTATGAAAAAACCACAGCTAACATCATACTTAATGATGAAAGACTAGATGCTTTCCCCCTAAGGTAAGGAACAAGACAAGGATGTTCTCTTTTGTCATTTCTGTCAAACACTGAACGAAAGGTTTTAACCAGAGTAATAAGAAAAGAAAAAGAAAAAAAAGGCATCCAAATTGGAAATGAAGAAGTAAAACTCTTTTTATTCACAGACAACAACACCATCTCATACATAAAAAAATCTTAAAGATGTTAAAAAAACTTTTAGAACTAATAAAAGAGTTCAGCAAAGTTGCAGGATACAAGATCAACATTCAAAAATCGATTGTATTTTACATTTACAATAGTATCAAAAAGAATAAAACATTTAGGAATAAATTTAAAAAAGACATACAAAACTTAGAGCCTGAAAACTATAAAGCACAAAACTTATAGTCTGAAAATAATAAAGATCTAAATAAATGAAAAAACATTCCATGTTCATTCATGGTTCAGAAGACTTAATACAAAGATGTCAATACTCCCCAAACTGAGATGCAGAGTCGAAGCAATCCCTATCAAAATTTCAGCTGGCTTTTTGAAGAAACTGACAAGCTGATCCTAAAATTCATAAGGAAATGGAAGGAATCCAGGAGAGCCAAAACTATCTTGAAAAGATGAATAAAGTTTGACGACTCACACTTTCCAATTCCAAAACTTACAACACAAAGCTACAGCAAACAAGACAACATGGTACTGGCATAATGGAATACAATTTAGAGTCCAGAAATAAACTTACACATTTCTGGTCAACTGATTTTTAACAAAGTACCATAATAATTAAATTGGAGAAAGTATTTTCAACAAATGGTGCTTGAACAACTGGATATCCACATGCAAAAGAATGACATTTTACATATATCCTACATGAATATTAGCTCAAAATTGACCATAAACCCAAATGTAACAGCTGAAACAAACAAACGAAACTCTTGTAAGAAAACATAGGAAATACAGGCAGTAAACTCTGATATTACTAAAAGTAATTTCTTTTCAGATATATTTCCTCGGGCAAAGGAAACAAAAGAAAAAACAAACAAATGGGACTACATCAAACTAAAAAGTTTTTGTACAGTAAAGGAAACCATCAACAAAACAAAAAGACAATCCCCTAAACGGGAGAAGATATTTGCTTATGATATATCTGATAAAAAGTTAATGCCCCAAATATATAAAGAACTCATACAACTCAACAACAAAAAAACAAACAATTCAATTAAAAAATGAGCAGAAGACCTGAACAGACATTTCTCCAAAAAGAAATTACAGATGGCCAAGAGACATATGAAAAGATGTTCCAGATCACTAATCATCAAAGAAATGCAAATTAAAACTACAATGAGATATCACCTCACACCTGTCAGAATGGCTATCATGAATAAATCAAAGAAAAACAAGTTTGCAAGGATCTGGAGAAAAGGGAACTCTCATACACTGTTGGTGGAATTGCAAATTGGTACAGCCCCTATGGAAAACAGTATGGAGGTTTCTCAAAAAATTAAAAATGAATATACCTTTTGACCCAGCATTGCACTTCTGGGTATTTATTCAAAGAAAACCAAAACAATAATTTGTAAAGATCTATGCACCCCTATGCTCATGGCAACACAATTTACAATAGCCAAGATATGGAAGTAACCTAAATGCCCATCATCAGACAATTAGATAAAGAAGTTATGGTTCATATATACAATGGAATATTACTCAGCCATTAAAAAAATTTAAATCCTACCATTTGCAACAACATGGATGGACCCAGAGGTTATTAAGTTGAGTGAAATAAATCAGACAGAGAAAGACAAATACTATGATTTCACTTACATGTGAAATCTAGGAACAAAAAGAACAAACTAATCAAAAACAGACTCACAAATATATAGAGGAAAATCTGGTAATGGTCAGAGGGGAAGGGGTTGGGAGACTGGAAGAAAGGAGTGAAGGGTTAAAGAAGAAAACATAGGGGTATGCCATTGTGACCTTCAGTTAGGCAAAGCCTTCTCAGATATAACACCAAAAGCATAAGAGACAAAAGAAAAATACAGAAAAATTGCATGTCATCAAATTTGAAAACGTTTGTACTTCAAATTATATTACAAAGAAAGTAAAAAGACAACCCACAGAATTAGGAGAAAATATCACCAAGCCATATGTCTGATATGGGGCTCACATGCAGAATATATAAAGAACTACTCTGGAATAAAAAGACAACCCAATTAAAATGAGCAAAGGATTTGAATAGACATTTTTTTCAAAGAAAATATGCAAATCACCAATAAGCATATAAAAAGATGCTCAACATCACTAATCATTAGGGAAATGCAAACCAAAACCACAATGAAATACCACTTCATACCCATTAGGATGGCTACAATCAGAAGGCAGACAATAACAAGTGTTGACAAGGACATCGAGAAACTGGAACCCTCATACGCTGGTGGCAGGAACGTAAATGGTACAATTTGAAAAAAAGTTGACGACTCCTCAAAAAGTTAAACGTAAAGTGACCATATGACTCAGCAATTCCTCTCATAGGTATTTACCAAAAGAAATAAACATACAAAAACTTGCGCACAGATGTGCATAGTAACATTATTTACAACAGCCAAAAATTGGGGGGGGAAGGGGAGATGTTCATTAACTGGTAAAGAGATAAACAAAATGTGATACATAAACAATGAAATATTTATTATTTAGCCATAAAAATGAATAAAATACTGATAGATGCCACAATATGAATGAACCTCAAAAACATCACGTTAGGTTAAAGAAGCCAGATACAAAAGGCCACATATTGTACAATACCATTTGTAAGAAGTGACCAGAATAGCCAAATCTATAAAGATAGTAAGTAGATAAATGGTTGTCTGGGGCTGAAGGGCTTGGGGGAAATGGGGAGTAACTAAGGGAATGGAGTTTCTTTTGAGGGTGATTGAAGTGTTCTGGAATTTGATAGTGGTGATAGTTGCACACTCAGTGAATATACTAAAACCACTGAATAATACACTATAATGGATGAATTGTATAAGTGAATTATATCTCAATATAGATATTTTAAAATCAATGTATGTATGTGTTTTATGTAATACATAAAATGAATGTATCATCTATATACTATTTGATGAGTTGCTTGATTTCTCTTGAGCTTCAGTTTGCTCCCTTGTAAAATGAGAATAAAAAACATCTACCTTACAGAATTCTTACAAAGGTCAAGACACAATGCCTAACTCCACAGTAAGCACTAAGAAGAGTCAGCTCTTATTATCATACACCCACGCTATGCAGTTTCATATAAGTTGTCACTTTCTTCCTAACAGGGATTTGTTCAAATTTCATTATAGGTAATAGTGAGGCTTAGGGTCTTCAACTAATGATATTAGTTCAGTGAGCAAGAGCTATCTCAATTTCATTGGAATTCATTTTCAAAGCTGATCGTTTTAAGTTTCTTTAGTCATGAGCTACACAAAATAAAAAATACCCACCCCTTTTAACCATAATTGTGCCCCCCAACAAAGAAAAGGAATGAGATGTCTGCACATCTTCCTATCTGCTAATTTAAGCCCACCAATTTTTCTTGATGAAAGCCTTCTTTACTATCCTGCTGTCCTCCAGAGGCAGTAAAAGGCTGAGCTTTGAGTGCAGGCTGCAGAGGCAAACAATAGGCCCATTCCACTGGGTCCCTTACTAGCCTCAGGTGAATTACTCAACCCTTCTGTGCATGAAGTAAGTGCTTCAGAAACTATCACTGTTACCTCTAGGGAGGAAGCTCAGGCCACCACCCTCATTCCTGTGCACTCTCAGACTGCCCTGTTCTCTGTGGCTGTGGCCTGAACTGGTTCCCCAACTCCAGGTCAGTGGGATAAAGGTATCCACAGGCCTGATTTCCTAAGGTGAGCCCGAATCCCCAGGGCTGAGGAGGAGCACTTGAGAACAGGCTCTAGGCTCTAGGCTCTTATCTTGGATGCTTAGCCCCTGGCAGGCCTCTAGTAAACAGGCACTGACTCACCCAGCCTTGCCATAGGCTGGGGTGAGCACCTCACTGTAGTTCCAAATACTGATGCCTAAACCACCCTCGTCCTCTTGCCTGGATTTTGTGCTTTCACCTACTGGGTTACCGGCCCTCAGTGTCTGCCACCCTCTACTCTACTCAGTCCCAGGATTTTCCCTCCCACGTCTAAGGTGCACTGACTGACCTTTGCAACTGTGCCCTTACGTTTTCATTCATTCTCCCAGCATGGGTAAGACCAAAGATGTTTTACAGACCTCTCTCACTAAATAACAAATGGCAAAACCGTAACGCAAGTATTTCAACTGCACCAACCAACATCAAGGACCCACTGAATATCAAGGACAGTAGAGTGACCAGTTAAAAGGCATTTAATAAAGTGCCTCTGTTGAAAGATAGAAACAATCTCGTAGTTGACAAAGTTATATAAACAGCCAACTCCAGCTATTAGCAAGAAGCGGGGCTGACTCACACACACTCAGAAATACGTGCTTCATGCTTATCTGCTTCATCTGGATAAACTTGATTCTTTCAGCGTTACTGTTCCTAAAACAAAATAAAATTCTTATAGTTACCAGTATGCCTGCTTAATTCTCTCTAGTGAAATGGAAAGAATGAAGGAATGACAACAGAAACTTACTGGCAAACAAAATATTAAGTGAAACAGCTGGTTTTATTGCTAGGGTAGTAGGAATTTTTTGTTTTTAATTATACAACCAATATGTTTTCCTTGTGGAAAAGCTGGAACATACATAAAAGAAGCTAAAGACCCATGATCATAATAACAGCAGTAAATGGTATCGCACACATTTACTATGTGCCTGCATGTTCAGATCAGTTCTCTGCTCTGCCTTATTTTCCACAATCCTGAAATGGAGGCATTTCTGCTGAACGAAGTATAACAGAAGGCTTAAGAATACAAGATTAGGGCAGAGTCTAACTTTCTGTGTTCACATCCTGGGTCAGCCACTGGCTAAGCATGCAACTGAGTCTCTCTGCCTCAGTTGCCTAATCTGTAAAATGGGAATTGTAATAGCACTCACCCCAGAGGACTGGTGCAAGAATTAAACATAAAACTGCACATGAAACTTTTCAGCAAAGCACCTGGCAAAATAGTAAGCTTTCAGTGTTACTCTCTCCATTTTTACAGGTGATAAAACAATTCAGCAAGAGTAAATAACACATCTATTCTCACAACTTAATCAGCATTAGTACTGGCCATTAATCCAACTGCCTTCAAGTCACAGAAGTAAGTAGCTGTTTCATAATCAACAAGTAGCTCGATAAATACGAAAGCGATAAAATACTTCTTGCCACATATTTTAATATCAATTATCGACTTCTTGACCCTGAACCAGCCACAGAAGTTACAGGGCCCAGAGAAAAATGAAAATGCAAGGTCCCTTATTCAAAAAAATAAACTTCAAGACAGTAAAAGTAGCGTTTTAAACTATGCATGAGCCTGTTCTGAGCATGGGTAGCATGGCCCGGAAGCCAACCCATCTTGATCCTTTCAATGGCCAAGTTACAGGATTGAAATTGAATTGCATGATCAAGATGTTCTTTATGAATACATTTCAACTATCTCTTCCCCAAAGAAAATAGATATAGTGTGAAGTGATCTAAAGTGATTACCAATAACAAAGTCAAAGCCAAAGAATTTAGCAAGTATTAATATTCTACCTTGACCTCCTTGAGAGCTGAAGGCATGAAAGACCAATTTACTCCAGGAAACTCTGCTGCAATATTATTATTCTCTAATCACAAATATCCTTAACATTCTTCAAGGTGAGGGGCACAGAAAATTTTCAATTTTTATTGCAGCTTGCAGAAAAAGAGAGATAATTCAACTATTATGCCATATTTTAGATTATAAACCAAGACTTCATTCTTATCAAATAAATTTTTTTTAATAAAGAAAAACTGCACTTCATTTAAACTTTTCTTCACCTCCAATGACTAGAATACCTAGCTTCAGAAACTGGTATTGAAAGAGCATGTGGTTTAATGATATTGATGAACCTTTCTATCAAATGAGATGTTAATTCTCTAACTTTATCTCAACGTTTCCAAGGTGAATAAGATTTACAGTTAAGAACAAAATGATGGAGTCCTCCCTCAGAGCCATGTCTAGCAACAGAAAGATAATTGAATCATTAGGTATACTAGGATGCCTAATGGTGAATCATTTACTCTGGGGGCATGATCTAATTAAGACCAACGACTCTTATAATAGAAGTTTATTCTCCATGGATGGAGGATTTCAATGAAAAAGAGCAACTTTGGATTTCCAGTGGGTGCTCAACAGATTTAAAAGAAATATGGCAGGGTATAAAAACATGCTTAGCAGTAACCCTTCATCAAATGGGGTGATGCTGACTTTGCTCAATTTTTGTCAACCAAAAGAAAACCAATGCTCCCTTTTCCTTCAAAATTTCTTGACAATTATAATGTCAGTTTTGAGCCACTCAGAACCCAGGACTTTAGCACACTGGATAAAATGAAGCCAACAAATACAATTATACCAAATAAGTACGAACCCTTATTCTAACTGCTAAGTCTGTTAGCTTGTAACTTGAAAACACCAATAACTCCCAGAATTGAGATGCCTGTAAACAAGGATTTCTCAAGCAAAACACTACTGCCAACTTGGGCCAGTTAATTCTTGGTTGTAGGGGGCTGTCTTGTGCATTGTAGGATGTTGAGCAGCATCCCTGGCCTTTATCGCTATATCCCAGTAGCAACCACTCCCCATTTGCAAAAACCAAAAATGTCTACATGTAACATCATTTAGAGAAGTGAGAGGTCAAAATTACCTCCAATTAAGAACCACTGCTTTAAAGAGATGGCAATGAGTAAAAGACAAGCAATCAAAGCACTTTAGAACAGAAAGAGTTTTAAGAATCTTGGGCACCAGTGACTCTCAAATTTTGGTATATACCAGCCTCTCAAATTTTGATATGTATAAGCCTCCCAGGAGCCAGATAGGAAAAATGCCTTGCCCAAGGTCACAGGGCCAGTTCGAACCTGGACTCCAAATCCGGACTCTAAACCCAACCACGCACTTCCTTACAAAAAGGGTGGGTGGGGTGAGTGGCATGTGTAGTTCTTAACATCTTTAGGAGAGGCAATGGAGCCTAGCTGGTGGTTAAGACGGTGCACCCTGGAACAAGCCAGCCACAGTTTAAATCCCAACTTGGTATTTCGAAGGTGGGAGACCTTGCGCAAGGCATATAACCTCTGAGCGCCTCAGTTTCCTTTTCTGTCAAATATAACAATAGCACTTCCTAAGATCGCTGGAAAGGCAAACGAGATCTTGTAATAAAGCCCTTGACACAGGACCTGGCACATAGTAAGCACCCAATCCATGTTTTATTATTATTACTGACCCACGACTGCGGAACTGAGGAGTCTGCACGGCACCGAGGGCAGAGGGCAGGGGATGGGCTCAGAGAGGTGAAACGACTCCGGATTTCCCCCTTGCCGGGGGCGGACCCCACCCCGCCCCTCACCTCACCTGGCCCCGCAGCTCCTTCTCCAGCTGCTGGTAGTCGTTGTTCCATACCAGGAGGTGCAAAGGGAAGTGGCCACTGGCGTCACTGGCCGAGGACATGGCGAGGAGCCGCAGCTGGGCCCTCACTGCCCGCTTGCCAAGGCTCAGCCCCGGCGGGGTCTCCGGCGCCCGCCCGCCTGCCCCGTGGCCGGCAAGCGAGAGCGAGGCGAGCAAGCGGGGGACGCAGTACGTCTGCGAGCAGCCTGTGGGTCAGATGCTGGGCACGCGGGAGGCCAAGGGTCGCGGGCTGGGTCGGGGACCCTGTCGGCCGCGCCCACCCCGCGCCCCGCCGTGTTCCCGCCGGTGCTGACAGCTCCCTAACCGACTTCTGCGGGCCCAACTGCCTCAAACAGGGAAGTGCCGGGAGCGAACCACCGCACGCCGCGGTGGGGAGAAGGCGAGGCCAGACACCCGGCCTGGGATCCGCCCAATCCCACCCACCTCCAATTCCACATCGGAAGACACAGTTTAGCTCCCCAAGAAAGAGATAAAATTCTCTCCTTTATCCCAGGATGTGGACATGGAAAACTCAGTCTACCCCTCACCACCCCCTTTCCCCTGCTCCACCCACCTCATATGGTTCAGTCCACAACTGGGCCTCTTCCAACGGCTGTGCGGTCAGGGGGTGACAACAGGGCCTGAGCCAAACCATTCCAGCTGCTGACACCCTTGCAGCCTTTTTGGACCTGGGCAGATGCTTCCATGATTGGTCAGAAGCCATTTTGGAAGTGGGCAAAACCAAACAATTTTAAAAGGGGAACTATAAACCCTGGAGAAGGAACATTAAATATTATATGTAGATAGTTCTATCTCATGTTTTCTCAAGGATGAGCGCTTTGAACCAGACAATTCGGGAGGAGGGGGCGGGGGCGGGGAGGTCCTGTGCTTTGTAGGATAAAGAGCGCATCCCTGGACTTTCTACCCACTGGATGTCTATAGTACTCCCCTCAAAATGTCTCCAGACATTGCCCATTGTCCCTTAGAGGAAAAAAAGTCATCCTCAGTTGAAAATCACTGTTCTGTCTGAACTACAAACTAGGTTATGATTCAGTTACCTATAGTGGTGGTTTATTTTACATATGAGTGTCATTTATTTTTGAAGCTAGCAATTTGAATTTGTGTATGTAGATGAAAGGACTAGTAGATAATACCCAGACTTGGACAACATTCTGCAAGTATAAAGTTCATTCTTTGAGTTTCACCCTAAGACACTACAGATCCTTGACCGAATGAAGAACCAAGTCAATTTACAGCTACTCACCAGCCTGAGTTTTCTGCACAGCTGTCTACGACTAGACCACATAGCTGGGCGAAGTTATTTAATACATCCTGAAAGCTTACCCTCTGTCTTTCCTGCTTGTGCACACCCAGCTTTTCAGATGCCTGCAACAACAGCTGTTCAAGAATCCTGGCTTAATCCATTCTCTACACATGTTGAGTCCAGAAGACGTGTGAGTCTGCAAACCAAAACAGGATGCAGGAGCATCAGGGTGGCACCCAGAGGCTCTAACTCTGGAATGTGTAGGAATTATGTGTTTATGCCTACATCACACATTTACCAAAATGGAGAGATGGACCAAAGAACAGAGCTTCTGAGACCCTCTCCCAGGACTTTCTATGCTTTCAGAAGTCTTGTGCAACTTAATCTTCTTTCTCTTCATCGTTTCATTATTATTGAACATCTCTCTTATTCATTAGTTGAAAAACTCCACAATGGCTGCTTACCAAAGTACCTAAAGTCAAAACAGTATCTGGTCCATAATAGGCATCCAATATTTGCTAAATGGAGCTCATAGTTGTGTGAGGAATGGGTGAAGAAAACAAAATGAAGTCAGCTAAGCTGACTAAAAATAGAGTCTGTATAGTGAAACTGACAAAACTGATTCAGACCAAATGGGCTGAAGCATGAAGAATAGATTTTATTTTACTTTAACTAGCCCGAAGACTTTAACTTTTGAACTTCTCAGTTGTGCATCAATGCCTGGGGATATATATACACACACATACATGTATATATCCATTCATACATACATATGTGTGTATGTGTGTATGTGTGTGTGTGCGTGTGTGTGTATCTCCTATAAATAACCTCTGAACGCCTAAGAAAAAAATGTTCATGTGTCCAGACCTCCTAACATCCATTATCCAGACAGCCTGACTTCTGGAAGATAACCATCTCAGATCAATACAGAAGATAGGACTACGGGACTGATTCTTCTCAAGAATGTACTTTTTACTATAAGAACCCTCAACTTTTCTCTTTTCTTTGGAACACTCTGGATATTAACTGGTAGTGTTTTCTATTTGCAAAGCCTAATACTCTTGAATAAATCTTTGTCACTTATTTGTAGTCAAAGCTTCTTAATTCTTTTGTGTTCGGTAACATATAAGATACACACTATAAATATTCATTAGTATTAGGGCCACATCTCTCCTTTACACTGATTAAACTCATCTCATTGTGTTTATCTCACAGTATCCTGTAAATTACTCTAGGTTATCTATTCTTATTCTCCCCCCAAAAAGTTGTGAGTAAAGAACAATAGAAATACTAACAGGAGCCATAATTACTGAGGACTTACTATGTGACAGGCACACCACACTTTTTGTAAGTTATTCCATTTGTCTTTGGCCAGATAGTTAATATTCAGCTTTGCAGGTCATGTAAGAGTTTTGTTGAATATTCTTCTTCCTCTTCCTTTTTTTCTTGTAAAAGGGCCACTCCCTTTCACAACCCTTTAAAATTGTAAAAAGTTATTCTTAGGTAGTAGGCCATACAAAAGCAAACTGAGGGTTAAAGGTAGATAACACATTATCTCCATTTTGCAGATGAGACTAAAACTGCAGCCTAAAGAAGCATCTAACGTATTTGTGTTTTACTTATTTTATTGTAGGTCTACAGCAGTAGAATGTAAGCTCCATAAGAACAGGATATTTTGTCTTCTTTCCTCACGGCTGTTTCTCCAGTGCCTGGAACAGTGTATGGAACATAGTAGGTACTCAATAAATGTTTTTGAGTAAAGGAATGACTAAATGAATGAACTGAACCATAGTTATACTATATGACTTGACTACTGAGTGCCTCAGAAAGCTTGTGGCTACAAAGTCTGGTCACTAGATTTTGCTGCTTGCTCTGGTATTAATCAATGCTGGGACAAAGCGAACCTCTTCTAGGGAGGAAGACCCATTATGAAGACTTAAAAGTGTGACGTAAGAGTCTGGGACACATATCTGCCCTCACTCAAGATGGAGACAAGGCAACGTGCCCTTTCCGGTCTCATGACTGCTCGACTCCGAAGGGCACCTCCCCGCGCGTGCGTGCTACGCCGCGGCTTCAGGCGCTGAGGGGAGAGGCGCCGCCGCCAGCGCCGCGGTGGGGACCCGTTAGAGCGGAAGCGCTGTTGCCGCCGCCACCGCCTTCGTTGTCCCGGGGCCCCACGTACCGGGCAGGTAGGAGGCGGGAGCCATGTCGAAGCGGCTCCGAAGTAGCGAAGTGTGCGCTGACTGCAGTGGGCCGGGTGAGTTGCACCGGCCGGGCCCGCTCCCCTCAGCTCTCCTGACCCGGACCACTGCCCCGGGACCGACCCCTTGGGTTTTGCGGTCCCGGCGGCCGAGCTCCGCACTCCATGCCCGAGGTCGCGACGAGGAAGAACCGAGGCGGCCTTGGGACGGAAGCCGTCTCGGGCCTGTCAGACGCAGGCGGGGAGGGGGCCGCCGCCCTCTCGTCCCTCTCTTCCCTCTTGTCCTCTCTGTCCCAGGCCGAGCAGGGAGGCGGCGGGTTCGGGGCCGGGGCTGCTACTTCAACAGGATGGGGCTTGGGCAATCCACAGGAAAGCCAATAACAGAAGCACAATGCGAGCGTCCTCCCGCCCGCGGCCCCCAGAGGCTGCAGGTGTCACCCTTCTCTCTCCCCCACCCCCCACCTCCCAGAGCCCCGCTCCACGAGGGGGCCCTACCCGGAGTGAGCGACATTCGCCACTTCCCTCCACCGAAACGCGCCAAAGGACCCGTTAATGATTTCTCCGCTCCTGACATTTGGGCTCCTGCTCCACCGAGGATTATCTGCAGGATGTCGGTGTCTTGTGAACGTAACCAGCACTTAAGAGGCAATGCATATGTCAAATTTTGGGATCTGAAAGGCCTGAGTTCAAACTAGATTTTGCCTCTGGATGACCTTGGACTGCTGACTTAGTTTGGCCAAGGCTTAGTTTCCTCAATTTTCCGATGGAGATAATTGGGAGTACCGCACTCAGGGGTTAGAAGATTCAATGAATATTCTAGGGACCATTTCATCTTAAGTTTTTTTTCTCTCTGTATTGTGTTCTTCAGTACAGAACCTTTGCAGCCCTTTAAAGGTAGAGTTGAATTTCTAAATCACACACTAATTACAGCTTACACAACAAAACAAAAAAAGCAGAATCACTGGTAAATAGACACATTTTGGCATTGGGGCAGTAAAGGCGTATGGGGGCATTGAAAAGCCAAAAAACCATTCCTCCCATGTGTAATTTTCAGATTTAGAGTTCACATCCATCTTAGCAATTGGAACTGAATTGACCAGGCTCTATATTTCCTGTGCTTGGATTTATCTGCTTTGAATTTGAAGTAATTCAAAGATAAGATGGCTTCCTTGGCACAACAGCGTCAATAAAAATCTTGAAGAAATCTTTAAGCAGCAGTGTTTTTGCAACTATTCTGAACTTTATCTTGTCGTATGAAAGTGGAGACTGATTTTAATACGGTGATAACTCAAACCTCATGTGGTTATTTCATAGCCTGTATAGTGCCAGTGGGGCTACCAGTTTCCTTTGAAGATAGAAGGGTGAAGGAGTTTAAAAGAGGTGTTTTATAAACCAAGTTAGTGTGTGTTATACAAACTCCATCAATTCTCTAAAAACATTATTTGTTCCACTTCCTTATTTTCTTGCCTGTTTTCAGTTGAACTGTCTGTGATGTGTTTGATTCACATGAGTCTAGATTCAAACTTCCTCTTGGAATGTGTATTCTTTACTTCTCAATGGATGATTTGGAGCAAAGGAAAACTGTGGCTCCATTGCTACCCTAAATACTACTTGGCACTTCTGTAGCATTTTGTGTGTTTCAGAACATTTTCTTTTCCATCGTATCATTTTAGTTGTCTCATATGCCTAACCTACAGAGACTTGAGTCACTCACTTCCTTCCTGTTTTGAGTGTAATTACGCTACCTTGAAATGTTCTGTGAAGTTGAGCAGCTAGGAATTTGTGCTGCTTTTTCTGCAAAGCCCCGGTGAAAGTTACTTTTATGGTTAGAGGTCCCTTTGAGATTCCGATGAATGCTAAGGCCCTCTCCCCAGAAAATGTACAGGTAGGTACTGACTCTTCCATACAGAATTTATGTTAAGATTTCTTAGTGGGGTCACAGACATTTCTGAAGCCTATATGTTGTGTTCCTGGAGCCCAAGTTAAGCACCTCTGGCATTAAACATTCAGATACACTGGAAGGAGTTCACCTAACCTAACGTCATTCATACAATTTGGATTTTACTGTGCTGTTAACATTCTAATATTTTTTCCATGGGATTCCGATTTATGATATTAAAGTAATTAATCGAGAATCTTGCTTAATGTGTGTTAAATGCTTGCTGACTTCTTCCTGTTTAATTTCCTCCAAGAACATTGTGAATCCTCTGAATGATATGTGAAAACTAAAGCTGTATTCAGGTCTTTTTTTTTTTTTTGTCATCAGTAGTGGCACCATACTGCATAAAGGAATGTTATGTATCTTGTAGGGATTCTTCATCTTAATGTTTCCCATCTTTGCTTTTTATAATGGCTTAGTAGTACTAACAGAGTTGTACTTCATTGAATTATTTTGTTTCTGTTTTGTTTAACGCTTAACCATGATCACGTCTTAGTGAATATTTGACTTTTTAAAAAAATAAATCTAGTTCATTTTAAATATATCCATGTTTAACTACCTTAAAACTCTGCTGTGATTTTCGCTATAGTAATACAGTGTTCACATGAAACACTTGATATTTGAAGTATTAACAAGCAAAAACTTTCCAGTGGTCACTTTTCATTGGGTTCTTGAAAATATTTGAATGGCACTTACAAATTAATTAAGAAAAGTTATAACAACTAACAATACTGAGTACTTAACTATATGCAAGCAGCTTTACTTTTTATATCCTGATTACCCCGAGATGTGTTGTTATTCCCATTTGATCCATGGTGAGGATGCTCAAAAAAATAACTTGGCCTGAGATCACTGTGCGAAGTGGGAGACTTGGGGTTCAAACCTTGGACTGCTTGTTTCCAGAGCCAATCTTCTTGACCACCACACTGCGTGACTCCTAGGATTTGTCTTTGATTGAAATCCTATAACTTTTCATTATATGGTTGGAAAGGGTTTAAATAAACTGTTTAAAATAGTGAAGATGGTATATATGCATTTTAGAAATTTTTGTGGACATTGAAGAATTTTTAAATATAACCCTTAGACCAGGCAGCTTAAGTGGCACCTATTGTCATCCCATTGTGAATCTGATGAAATATAGGTCAATTTTTGTTTCGTTTTGTTTTGGTTTTGATTTTGGCTTCTAAATATTCAGTTTACTTACCCAGTATGAATTATTTTTATTGCTTATTAAGTGTAAATTATTCCTTGTTTTAATGTATATCTAATGAAGTTTTTATTTTATATCTTTGCTTCTGTTAAGCCGCTGTTATTACAGATCTGTTCTTCTAGATCAGTTGCAGTATTAGACTCAGTAGTTTCTTTACAACAATAGATGGCCTAGAACATCCCCTTAGTGGAAGACGCCAGGTTTCCCAGTCTGTCCCCAGAACCACAGGAGCTGAGCAGTTTTACAGTTTTGTCACTTTGCAGCTTTCTGCTAAGCAGATAGGCTTAGCAGAAAGATTTGTAGCAGTTTTCTCACTATTTTCTTTAGATAATGCTATGTGGATTATTCAGTGTCGCAATTATATTATCTTGCCATTTGTGTTGATGGATTTAAAATGATTCATCTGTATCCTCCCAACTTTGCTTCTCTTAATTTGAATGAAAAAGCATACATCTGATATAGTAGATCCCATTAGGGTTTCAGACTGTGGCCCTGAACCATAAAGGAGGTAACTGCTTGTTTAGGACTTCAACTCATGTTTTTAGTCTCAGTTAACATTGTACTGAATCAGCCAAGTTAGGTGGGATCATCGGACAAGCTCACCAGCTTGATACACTGAGTAACATATCAAAACAACAAAAATGTCTTTTTTTTTTTTTTAAAAAAACACTATACCTCATTCATCTTTTGCCATCTGGCAGTAAAGCATCTAACTGGTCCTCATCACTGAGATTTCATTCTTCTTTCAGATCCTTCCTGGGCATCAGTAAATAGGGGAACTTTTATATGTGACGAGTGCTGCAGTGTCCATCGGAGTCTAGGGCGCCATATCTCTCAAGTAAGGCATCTTAAACACACACCGTGGCCTCCAACATTGCTTCAGGTAAAGGATAAGAATTTTTCTCAGGGTTTTTAATTTAAATTTTTAGAGCTCATTGTTTTAGCAACTAAAATTTTCCTACTCCTTAAATCATACAAAAATGTTTGAATCATAACTAGATAGAGGTGCTATGCCCATCAATGCTGTATGTGTGTATCAGTAGATATCTATAGAAATATATATTGAATTCATTATTTAATATTTTTTTCCTAACATAAATCTCGTCACAATAGCTCAATTATAGAAAGAAAAAAATAAATAGTAGTTAAAATTTCTTGATACCGTTTCACTGCTGACTTTTTAAAATGTCTCCAGAAATTGTTTTTAAATAGTCCATCTTTTCCACATGCTATGATGAATATTTCTGAAAGCTACTGCCTTAGAAACTTTTCATTAATGTACTTACTCCTGAGTACCTGATAATATATTTAGAACACTTTTTTCTTGCTTTAATAGAAACACGGACTGAGATTCCTCAGAAATTTCTGAAACATCTGATTTAAATTTTCTTAAAGTTCTCATTACTAGGTAGAGACCAAATTCAGTTAACATGTTTTGATTGATTTCCTAACACACTACTAAGTGTTAAGTGAGTTGTTTTTTGGGGGGTTCATTGTCATGTCACCTGTACTTCTATTTTGGGGTACACATTCTTAAAGTTCTTTTGGAACTAAGAATTAAGCATGTGTTTCCCCTTCATTTGTCTTGAGTACATATTTTACTAAATCTAGGGCAGCTGCACAACATATCTCTTAAATATGCCTATATGAATGAAGGGACCAGAACAAGTGGGTTTGGGTTTCTAATGTGACAAAACTCCCCTGATGTAAAAAAACAGATGGGGCCATGTTAGGAGTCATGCTTTAAAATGAAATTGGAAGATATAGTTTATAAATAACTTTTGCTCATAAGTTTCTAACAGCTCATGCTCATATTAAAGTGGGTGTTTACTGCTCTCAAGTCTGTGTTTACAGATTTTATTATAGAATCTGAATAAAGTCCATAGATGAGTAGTTTTAAATGTCAGAGTTAACCCTAAAACAATTCCCAAAGTATGGCACATGTACCACCAGCAGTACTCAAGACAGATGTCGGTAATTTAGTGGTTGCATTATTTTAATGTGTGTGTGACAGTTGTTGCACTTCAAACCATAATTGCTAGTAAAAGTGAATGGATTTAAAGAAAAATATTAAGTGAATAGACAGTATATAGCTAGTTAAGAACCTTGCAAATGGGTATTTGAATAATCAGTCTTAGAAAACACTGCCCTGAAGTGTCAAAGTACTCTTCTTTCATAATCTGTAAGAACAATATATTCCAGCCAGTTTAGGTATTTTATTGTCCTACTAGTCAAACCTGAATCCTGTGTACGGGGTCATCTTTCACGTTTTGAAATCTTAAAATAATGAAGTGCATGATATCCCAGTCTTGCCAGTGTTTGTAATGAGCCTTTGTTTTCCCAGTTACTAATTCCCACTGAATAATTGTGGAAAGAAATTTAAAATGATTTTATATTGCTTGGTTTTAGATGGTTGAAACCTTGTATAATAATGGTGCTAATTCTATATGGGAGCATTCTTTGTTGGACCCTGCCTCTATAATGAGTGGAAGACGTAAAGCTAATCCACAAGATAAAGTACAGTAAGTGGAATGTTTATAAATACTTTTATTTCTTCATAACACATGAGGTCCACTGAAAGGAGTGCAGCTATTTTTGACCAGCTTCCACAAGGGCAACCCAGGAGGTGGTAACCCCAATTGTTCATTGAGCTCTTTGTTATTAGGTGCAAAGAACAAGACTGGGCACTGGACCATCTCTTTTGCATGGTTACCCAACATGAGTCAGTGGTTTCTCCAGTTTGAGACTAAGGCTTAGAGGCTTTTGACGTAAAAAGATTTAAGCTTGTGCGCTCAAATAAGAGGCTGTTAGACTGGAAATCTAGGCTCTGGGCTCCAGTCTGCCTGATGCCTCACCTATAAGATGGGATGAAATGCTGCTTCCTCAAAGGTTATAAGGTCAATTAAGGAAATTACAGAGAAGAAAGATGCTATAACAAGCAGTCATTCTGAAGTCCTGGCCATTGTGATGACTAATATATGTTTTCAAACTGCTGATTTATGCACTGCTGAAACTTATTTCAGTATTGTCCATTTTATTCTTGAGTGGGGATGTGGGTCACTTCCTCATCTTTTAATAGTCTAAAGAATAGGGAATGTTATATCTGAACTGCAAGTGAACTGTTTTTTTGTTTTTCAACCAGTCCTAATAAAGCAGAATTCATCAGAGCCAAGTATCAGATGTTAGCATTTGTTCATCGCTTGCCCTGCCGGGATGATGATAGTGTGACTGCCAAAGATCTTAGTAAGGTGGGTCACACCTTTTAAAATCTCTAAAATTGCTGGATGAAACAGCATATTGTTTTGTTTGGTGGGGAAAACTTTAAAAGGAAGAAAAGAAAAACAAAACAAAAACTATTGACCGAATAATTTATAACAGCTTTTTTTTTTGCAATTGGTTTTGTCTTTAATCTTTCTTCAGATGGCAGCCATTCATGTTAGCAAAAGTAAGGGCAAAGAGGAAAAATAAGTATCTAGAAAACAGTTTGTGTTTTTCAGACATGGTTTGAAAATTGTATTTCTGTAAGGAGTTTTTTGTTGTTGATTTTGAAATAGGAACCACCTCCGAGTTTGTTTCTAGTAGGGACTAGAAAGTTTGTGGGATTTCTTCAGGTTTCTAGGTTGCATACTAAGTAGGATCTTCAGGAAGCAGGGTGTGACTCAAAGCTGTAGTACACAGAATGGTTTATTATACTTGTAAAATGAGTAGATGGTTTTCTTTATGTGGGCCTTTGCATGTTCTTGAGAGATGCTACAAGAAATATGCATTTTTATTTTAAAAGTACTGCTTTTGGCAGATGCTCACACAGAGCACTGGGCACTCACAGTTCAGAATTTTAAACTTTGTATAGAAATATATATTTCTTTGTTTCTCATTACTTCCATTTTTTGTTACTTCCATTACGGAAGAAGATGTGGTATGTGTTTTTACCACAATTCTTAAAAATAAAATAACTGAAAAAAAATAAGACTTAGATACAGATGTTAGGGTAGATTTCTTCATATATATGGTAAAGGTTTTCGCATTATCTACAATTCTAGGTTAGAATAAAGGAAGGCTGTTCATCTTCTGAATATATAAACACTTTTCTTCAATGGTACAGAATTTAGTATACTACAGGCTTGTTTCCCACCCAAAAAGACTTCATTAAAGCCTTGTATACAAGGCCAAAATACGTAGTGTTGTGGAGGGGGTGTGGTATAAGGTAGAACCCTGTAGTTTGCACAGTGTAGGATATAAAACCTTAAATCCCTAGATTCAATAACAACAACAACAATAATAATAATAGCAGCTGTATTCTCTGAGCATTTCCTATGTACAAGCTCCATGCTAAGCACTTTGTTATATCATTGACTTCTTACAGTAACCCTGTGAATAGGTGGCATTATTATTACCATTAGATACAATGAAACCAAAGTTCTGATTGCTTAAAGAACTCCCTCAAGGTTGCATAGCTTGAAGGGTATATGTTTTGAAATTCAGGTCTTTCAGACTTTAGAGCCAATCTCAGTCACCTCCTCATACTGCTTCTCATTCAATGTCTAATTGTGCTACTTAAGTAGACTATGCATTTGGGCAGGTCAGCCTTCTTACCCTATTTTCCCTAACCATAAAATGGGCTAGATCCCACCTTAGTACCCAGGGCTGATTGTGACCAACAAGAGAGAGACTGCTTCATTCACCTTACTGAGCTAAAGAAAGGTTATGTATAACTAACATAACATATTAAAATGGTCTGCCAGATGCTGTAGTACATCACTCTTTACACTTTTAACAATATTCTTTTTTGTTTGTGTGTTTTTCAGCAACTCCATTCAAGCGTGAGAACAGGGAATCTTGAAACCTGTTTGAGGCTGTTATCTTTAGGAGCACAAGCCAACTTTTTTCACCCTGTAAGAAAGCATGAATCAATCCACATATTAAATTGAAACTAAGTGGTTCTGTTTGTGTAGTCTTTTATTTATTTACTTTGATTTTTTTTTTTTTGGTCTGCTTTTTATTAATGATTCTTAGGAAAAAGGAAACACCCCACTCCATGTTGCCTCCAAAGCAGGACAGATTTTACAGGCAGAATTATTGGCAGTATATGGAGCAGACCCAGGGACACAAGATTCCAGTGGGAAAACTCCTGTTGATTACGCAAGGTGAGAGACTTAGATTCTTGTCTTTTCTCTCGGTTTGGGCTTATTTGTGTTGTGTATGATTCATTGTTAAGTGGCTAAATTGTGTAGGATTAACATTTAACCCCTTTAAAGATTTCCATTTATTTTGCACATGACATTTCAGATGCATATGAGCTCAGAGCCTGGCAAAGTCAGAGAAAGTAGAACCATTAGCCAGTGTGCTTAGTTTCCAGTCTTTTATGTAGTCCTTTATAATGTTGTGGAATTCGAAACAAGGAGTCCAAATCAAGTGTCAGTAATGGCAAAATCTACTCCTCATTTTAAAAATATTTTTAGTCATTGCTTATACTTAAAAACAAATCCGCATGGCTAGATAGATATGTGATTAAACAAATACAGTAAAATGTTGATTGTAGGTTTTAGGTAGTAGACATCTAGGTACTCACTGTAAAATTCTTTAAATTTTTCTTTGTTTAAAAAATTTGTGAAATACTAGGAAGGTGAATCAATTAATCTATAGATTAGTGTTGAATATCGTTTAAGTGACTGGGTGAATCATATTTCCTTCTTTTTTCAAAATTAACTTTGTTAACTTGCAAAGCACTATACTATGCTCTACAAAAAATGAAGTGGATGAAATGACAAAACTCTGCCCTCCCAGAATTTACTGTCTCTTGGAGAAATGATTTATAAATGCATGAAAGAATTTAATGAGGCAAGATAATGTAGATTCATTGCCAAAATGGATAACTGGTCTTAAAAGACATATATAAGGTTTCTTCATTGTGACTCAGATAATTAAAAAACTTCTTTAATTGGTCTTTGAAGAATGCGTTGAATTTGGGTGGATTTGGGAGGCATTCCATGTGAAAAGAAAGACATGAGTCAAGTTCAGGAGGGAAAGATGGGCAGGGCATGTTTGCCACAGCAGGGGACCTGACTCCATAGTGGAAAGTGTCTGGGAATATGAGAGCTAAGGTGTTGACAAATACAGTTTTTCATCAGATCTAAGACTCCACTGTTTGTATGGTTCATCATTATTTCATATATCACTAAAAAGAAAAAACTTGGCCAATTAAATGATGATGTGTCATCAATTGTAGGATGCTTCCTGATTTCACAGATGTTAAAAAATGAGGAAAAAAGATGTGTGTCACAGAAATCAAAGATGTGTGGTAGGTTGGAGAATATTTTATAGTACCTTAAATGGTAGGAGAAGAAAGAAACTGACAGAAACGACATCTTTTAAGAGGAAGAGAGCCCTCAGTAAATGATACTTATCACTTACTTTGGAATTTTTTCATGTATATCTTGCATATAATTGTTTCTCAGCATAATAATGTGGTTTTGTGCCTTATTACTAAAAGGATTTCATACAGCTTAGTTATTTATTTCATGAACAAAGAGAGGGAAACAATATTTTCTGTTACAGAAATTGAAGATAAGGAGGTGAAAGTAGCTACAGGTGTAGATAGGTTAGTCTGTCTCTCCCTGAATGGAAGACCTTGAAGTGCTTACTCTCTTCCAGAGTGAGGCTGGTCTTCAGAAGCATTTAGGGGAAGGACATTCTTTAAAATATGGATGTCCATGGTCATCCCATCCTTACTGATTCAGAATTTCCAACGGTGGGGCTTAGATATCTGTATATTTTTTAAAGCACTCTAGTTAGTTTTTGAGAATTTCTACCCTAGAGCATTTATTAAAGTATTCTGTCTTATAAATTAATAAAGGAGAGGGAGTAGTTCAGATTGTGAAAACAGTTTATAATTGTGGGAGTCAAAGTAGACCTTGACAGTTTACCTCATACAAAAAGGTTGATGATTCTAAAAAGTCATATTGAATCAGTCACTTAGATATCTCAGGAGATGTCTCTGTACTTTTCTATTCTAGAGCCAGTGGGTGGTAAGCAATACAAATGGTACTTTGTTTTCTCTTGGTAGGCAAGGAGGGCACCATGAGCTGGCAGAACGCCTTGTAGAAATACAGTATGAGCTGACTGACAGACTAGCCTTCTATCTCTGTGGCAGGAAACCAGGTGAGTGAAAAGACAGAAGCCTCTCCACACCTTCATTCAGTCTCTGGAAAAACAAGTTGGAACACTATTATTTTTGACCTCTACTTTAACATACCTTCAAAAAGATTGCAAATAAGGATAACTCCAGCATTTTTAGTTATATGTAAAAGATGTTAGTCAAATCTTGACTTTCAGTTTTTAAAACTTTATTTTAGCTCTAGAGTAGTGACTATTTTAAGTATCAAAGAACATAATCAAACCAAAACTCAATGTGTGCCACAGTTCTTGCGCATAATGGGACTAGGAATAGAAGAGCAAAGCAATCACTTCTATAATTACTTGAAGAATTCTGCTATTTAAGTAATATAAAAATCAAAAGTGAACTTTGCCATTAACCACCTTTATTTGAAAGGTAGAACTGGGGTCGGCAAACCATGGTCTATGGGCCAAATCTAGCCTATCACCTGGTTTTTTGGTAAAGTTTTATTGTAAGATAGCCACACCCATTTCATGTTGTCTGTGGCTGTTTTTGCACTACAGCAGCAGAGTTGAGTAGTTGAGTATTTGTGACAGAGACCATGTAGCCACAAAGCCTAAAATATTTACTGTCTGGCCCTTTACAGAAAAAGTTTGCCAATCCCTGATGTAGAATATCCACATACATATATGTAGTGGTTCTCCATCCTGGTTGTTCATAGAGTTAAGAGCCCCTGGTGTGGTTCTATTTCCTGGCGAAATAGAGTAAGCACACCCCACTCTGTCTCTCCTGAAGACAATAAAAACACCTGGACAAAAGGTATGGAGTAGCTATCTAAGGACTCTAGCTAGTGGTGTAGGGAACTCAAAGTACCATCAAGCTGGTGGTGGATATCCTGTTTATTTTGCTTCTGATATGGCCTCCACAATAGCCTGAAACTTGGAATTGCATCACAGATGCAAAGAAGCCTTCTTTCTTTTTCTGGTCCGAGGAGCATGAAATGAAACTCCTACCAAACAGAGAGTAAGGGAATCCCCTCATTCTTTTTTTCTTCTTTCTTTTTCCCCTACCCTAACCCCTAGGCAATCTTGTGGCTATAGTAGTGGCATCACAGGTGCCTAAATCTCTGACCAAGAGCATGAGGGGAATCCTGACTGCTTTTCTTTTTCTCTTTATTCACTCACCACTTGGTCTAGGAGATGAAACCTAACCTGGTCAGTTTCCTGCTAAAACAAAAATATTAACAGTCTCCATAGAATTTAAGGAAGACTCAGAGTCTCATAACATAATATTCAAAGTATCCAGGGTACTATCAATAATTATCATATGAAGAACCAAGAAAATCCCAAAAACTTATAAGGGGAAAGGCAGTCCTCAGATGCCAACCCCAGGTGATACAGTTGTTGGAATAATGAGACAAAGATTTAAAAGGCAGACAGTAACATCATTTTTTTAAAAGTGTGAACATTCTTAAAACAAGTAGAAATATAGAAAGTCTTGGCAGAGAAACAGAAGATATAGAGAAGAACCAAAGAGAAATATTAGAACTGAAAAATATAATAACTGGAATTTTAAAACTCACTAGATGAGCTAAATTAGCAGATTGGAGATGACAAAGAAAAGAGCAAATAAATTGAAAATAAATCACTAGAAATTATCCAGTTTGAGCAATAGAGAAGGAAAAAAGAGTAGGAGGGAAAAAAACGGGACAGAGCCTCATGGACCTATGATCAGACAATATCCAAAGGTCACATTTGTATCAGACTCCCAGAAGGAGATCAGAAACTAGTGTGGTGCAAAAAAAAATATTTGAAGAAATATTGGCTAAAAACTCTAAATTAGATAGAAAACATAAACTTACAGATTCAAGAAGCTCAGAGAATTCTAAACATGGTAAACTCTACGAAATTCTCACTCAGACACATCAAATTTAGACCGCTAAAAACCAAAGATAAGCATCTTGAAAATAGCCAAGGTAAAAAATGACATATAACATACAAAAGAACCATTATTTGAATGACTGGATTTCTTATTAAAATCCATGGAGATGAAAAGGAAGTAGAACAGAACTCCATTTTCATTGAAAATAAACTTCAGGAATGAAGACAAAGACATTTTAACATGAAAAGTAAGAATTAATTGCTCTAAGAAAAATGCTAAAGAAAGTTTTTTGGGTGGAAGGGAAATGATACCGGAGGGAACCTTGGAACTTAAGGAACAAAAGAAGAGCAACAGTAGTGATAAGTATCTGGATAAATATAACAGACTATGTTTTCCTCTTAAATTCTTTAAGATATGTATGAGAGTTTGAAGTAAAAGTTAAAATTGGTCAGGTTTTTAGCATATGTCAATGTCATACATTTGATAACTACAACGTAAAAGGCGAAAGAAATTTGGAGGTAAGATTGCATTCTCAAAATGGTAAAATGTTATTTCTAAGTAAATTGTAAAAACTTATGTATATTATAATCCTTAGCACAATGACTAAGACTATACAATGATATATGGTCAAAAACTCTAGAGATAAGTTAAAATGGAATAATTAAAGTTATTCAAATAATAATCAAAAGATATTTTGATACAAAATATTAAAAGAGAGGAACAAAAAACTGAGGCCCAAACAGAAAATAATAACATTATAGACTTAAGTCCAAACGTATCAATAATTACATTAAATATTAATCATCTAAACACACCAATTAAAAGCAGAGATTGTCAGAATGGATTTAAAACAAAAAACAAGGCATACCTATATGCAGTCTACAAGAAACCCACTTTAAATATTATGATATAATTAAGTTAAAAACAAAAAGTTATAAAAACATACCATGCAAAATGCTAAGTAAGAGAAAGTTAGAGTGGCTAATATCAAACAAAATGGACTTCAGAACAAGGAAAATTAACAAGGATAGAGAAGGATATAGCATAGTGATAAAAAAAAATCAGTTCACCAAGAAATAGCAATTCTAAATATGTTCACATTCAGCAACAGAGCTTCGAAAAATACATGAAGCAAACATAGAAAAAGGAGAAAAGGTCAAATCCACAATTATTATCGGAGGCTTAAAAGTCCTCATTTAGTAATAGTAAGAGAAATCAGCAAGGATATTTAACTGAAACCAAATCATCAACCAACTGCATTTAGTTGACATCCATAGAATACTCTACCCAACATCATTTCTTTAAAATACACATTGAACATTCACAAGTTAGGCCATATCCTGGGTCATAAAAGAAACCTTAGCAAATCTAAAAGAATTAAAATTCTACAAAGTATATTCTCTAACCGTAATGGAATTAAGCTAGAAATAAATAATAAAAATAAACCGGAAAATACCTACATGCTTGAAAATTAAAAAATATACTTCTAAATAATCCCTGGGTCTAAGAAGATAAATTCTTACATTAGAAAAGAAGAAAGGTCTAAAATCTTTTAAGTTTCCCCCTTAAGAAACTAGAAAAAGATGAGCAAAAGAAACCCTAAGCAAGCAGAAAGCCGGAAATGGTTAAGATAAGAGCAGAAATAAGTGAAATTGAAAAAAAAAATGAATCAATGAAACAAAAAGCTGATTCTTCAAAAAATAAGTACAATTGGTAAATGTCTAGCCATACTGCAAAGAAAAAAAGACTACACAGAGTAGGATATTACTACAAACCCCACAGACATTAAC
This sequence comes from Rousettus aegyptiacus, assembly GCF_014176215.1. Lineage (NCBI taxonomy): Eukaryota > Metazoa > Chordata > Mammalia > Chiroptera > Pteropodidae > Rousettus > Rousettus aegyptiacus. The sequence goes on along the minus strand of NW_023416308.1, from coordinate 22,565,574 downwards.
AGGTAATGCAAAAATATTAAATGTAACTCTGTGCATGTAAATCAAAGAACTTAGATAAAATGAACCAATTCCTCAAAAGCCACAAACTACCAACATCTACCTAAGAAGAAAGAAAAACTGTAAATATATAATCCTATGTTTTAAAGAATTTCAATTTGTCCTTGAAAACATTACATTAAAACCCTAGCCCAGATGATTTCACTGGTGAAGTCTAAAGGAGATGAAGTGTTGTTTCTATGTAGCAATACAATAAATATGGTTTACGACTTGCATAGTTTGCTGGGTTTGCAATTATGATTCTTAATGCATATTTTTAAGTGTTTGGAATTCACATTTTAGGTTTTTACATAACAGACTATTCTATCAAAATTTGAAAAATAAATAACATCAATTCTACAAGATATTTTTTAGAAAATAGAAAGGGAAGGAGCACTTCTCAAGTCATTTTGTGAGGCCAGCGTTACCCTGATAGTAAATCCAGGAAATACAGCACGAAAAAGTAGTCCTTGTAAACAAACGCCAAAATCCTCAACAAAATGTTAGCAGATTGAATCCAACAATATATAAAAAGAAAAATACAACATACAAATGGGATTTACAGATATGTAGGACTGATTAAATATTGAGCATCATTTATAATTATAATCTATCACATTAACAGACTAAAAAAGAACATTGTATAATCTTATCAGTTGATGCAGAAAAAGCATTTAACAAAATCTCAACACCACTTCATGATTAAAAAAAAAAAAACTTAGCAAACTGGAAATAGAAGGGACTTCTTTTAATCTGATAAAGAGTATCTCTAGAAAATCTACAGTTGACTTCATCCTTAATGATGAAAATTGAGTGCTTTTGCCCAAAGATCAGGAACAAAGGTAGGATGTCCACTCTTACCGCTCCTATTCAACATCGACCTGGAAATCCTAACTAGCGCCATAAGACAAGAAAATAAATGAAAGGAATAGATTGAAAAGGAAGAAATACGACTGCCTCTGTTCATAAATGAGATGATTTCTGTGTAGAAAATCCCAAGGAATCTATGGTAAAGTTCCTAGAACTAATTGTGTTTAGCAAGGTTGCAGAATACAAGGTAGACAAAGGTCAATCATATGTCTACAGACTAACTGGACAATTGGAAACTGAAACAAGAAAAATAATACCATTTACAGTAGCTCCAGGTCAAATACTTAGGTATAAACCTAACAAAATATGTATGGGATATATATGCTGGTGTGTGTGAGTGTGTGTGTGTGTGCGCGCGCGCAGTTAATATGTATTTAACTATAAAATGCTGATGAAATTAAAGAGGACCTGAATAAGTGGAGAGATACACTATGTTTATGAGTTGGAAGACTCAGTATAGTTAAGATGTCAATTCTCTGGAAATTAATTTGTGAATCTAATGCAATTCAGGAATTTATTATTGATGTTATTCTGAAATTCTTATGAAAAGCAAAGGAGCTAGAATAGCCAAGACAGTTTTGCAAAAGAATAATAATAACATGGGAGGACTCACGCCACCCTATTTTAAGATTTGCTGTAAAGCTCTACTGTACTCAAAACAGCGTGGTTATGGTGAAGAGACAGACGCAGATCAATGAAACAGTATAGGAGTCCAGAAATAAAACCACATAAGTATATTCGGTTGATTTTTTGACAAGAGGTGCAAAGGCAATTTAATGCAGGAAGGATAGTCTTTTCAATATATGGTGTTGGAACAACTGGACATCCATGTGCAGAAAACATGAATTTCAACCTCGCACCTTCTAGAAAAACTCAAAATATGTCATGGATCCAAATGTAAAACAAAAGACTATGAAACTAGAAGAAAATGTAGGGGAAAATCTTTGTGATCTTGGATTAGGTAAAGTACTTGAATAAAGCACCAGAAGCATAAACCATGGAAGAAGATATTGATACGTTGGACTTCATCAAAATTTAAAACTTTGGCCCTGCAAAAATTGCAGTTAAGGTAATGAAAAGCCACAGACTGGAAGGAAATATTTGGAAATCACATATCCAACAAAGGACTTGGATCCAGAATATTTATACTTAAATACTTTAACACTCAGCAGTAAGAAAACAACCCAGTAAAAACTGGGCAAAAACAATATACAGATGGCAAATAAATAAGCACATGAAGAGAAGTTCAGCACCATTAGCCATTGGGGAAATGCAAATTAAAACTACAGTGAGATAGCACTGCATACCTGTTAGAATTACTAAAATTAAAAAAACAAAAAACCTGACAATTCAAGTGCTGAGGGAGATGGGGGAAACTGACATTCATTGCTGGATAGAAAACAAAATGATTGAGTTACTTTGGAAAAAAGTCCAGCAGTTTCTTACTAAGTTAAACATACATTTACTTAGAACCCAGCAATCTCACTCACTCCTAGGTATTTAACCAAGAGAAATAAAGACATGTTTACACAGAAATCTAAACACGAATGCATATATTGGCTTTATTCATTAGTTTGTGATTAGAGTTCTCCAGAGCTAGATTAGGACTGAGTCAGCTAGCATTTTAGGAAACTGAGCCCCTGCCTGCATCTGCCACGACCACTGCCCCAGCCCTGACTGTTTTATACTAATTGATTAATTTGAAGGTGAGCCACCAAAGCTCAAGGAAACTCCACTCATCTCACATGGAGAGTTAATAGAAGCCTGCTGTGAGCTAATTCAACTCCATAAATGTTCTTTTCATGGCTGAAGATCATCAGTTACACTGGGGATGAGCAAAGTGTAAGGATTAGGATGAGTGTAGGCTTTCTGCCTAATGATGTGTGGACCTTTGTACCAGAAGAAAATATGAGGATATGATCCTTGCTACTGGCCAGGTCTTCTGGAATTTGAAGCCAATCAGGCAACTTCTGTTCTTTCACATAATTCATAATTATAGGAAAACACTGAGAAAATAATAGTGGTGTTCCTTTATAGATCTTATCAGTATTTATATCAACAAAACTTTGGCTTGGTTTCTGTTTCAGATCACAAAAATGGACAGCACTTTATAATACCTCAAATGGCAGAGAGGTAAGGTCATTGAAATACTGATCAATTTTATTTGTCACTAGTATTTCCTTGGTTGTATAGTGTTTAAGTGTATTATATTTTGTGTTTAACAACGCCCATACATTTTTCTCTTTTATGGCTATACCGTATGGAAATAAGACGGCTGTAAGTAAACCACCATGTAAAAACTTAAGTTGGAAAGAGCACAAGTAACAAATTTATTAATAAGGAAATTGGAGTCAGTGATATTGTCATAGTTTTAGCCAGTTTGTGACAGTATATTGTGTCTATAGATTATATTCACAGAATATTCTATATTATAAAAGAGTATATTCTTAGTCTGACAGGGATCTGCAAGTTTTATTTGTTGTTGTTAAAGGCTGGATAATAAATATTTTAGTCTTTGTGGGCCATACAGCCTCTGTCACAACTATTCAACTCTACTGTTGTAGATGAAAGCATCCATGGATGCTGTGTAAATAAGGGCATTTTTATTCCAATAAAATTTTATTTTTGGATATAGAAATTTGATTTTATATAATTTTCACAAGTTATAAAGTATTATTTTTCCCCAACCATTTAAATGTAAACTGTATTCTTAGCTCATGGGATGAACACAAAGTAGTCTATAATCTGCCGACCCCTGGTCTGTAAGATCAGATGAATTCATGGCTGTAGGAATGAACCTTTAATTTTGCCAATTCTTTGTACAAATACTGTCAAGACTTTAAGAAATGATTAATTGCTATTCCAGGTGTAATCATGCCATTCTGGTTTTTCACATTCTGCCCTTTCTGTATTTTCTTCTATCGTGCTTTTTTTTAACACATCAAAAATTGTGATTTTTCACACAAAGGGCCTGGGGACTAACCTGGCAGTAGTTTTTGTCTTTTAGTAGGTGATTATTTTTCTTTTTACCATGTTACATAATTATGGCATTTCTAGAAAGAGTTACTTTTCACCAAGTTGTTATATTTAAAGTTTTCTCACTGGCTCTATTGGGCTTTAGAATTTGGGGCTGTAACCATGTCCATGAACTATAATTAATATTATGATCCCTTGGCTATCTTAATCTTCTGTAGAACTCACGAAAATGATTTTCTTTGCTTATTAGTTTTGTACATTTTCTTAGCAGCCTGGATTTGTCTGATTTGGCAAAAGCTGCTAAGAAGAAACTTCAATCTGTGAGTATCTCTGTTTCTTAGTGAACTCCAGAATTGGAAATGTATCCTGCTAAATACTTGTTCTCAGCTGGTTACCTATTGCATCCGATGACTGTGTTTCGTACTCTTAGATTTTGTTAAATCAGAAGCAGACCATTGAGTATGTAGCAGTGAAGACTAGAAGTGCTATTAAGTTTAGTATATCCAGTTTATTGGCTCTGCTTCAGATGCCATTTTTTTCTGTCATTTTAAATGCTTTTGACATTAGGAAGTTTCTCCTTGTAAGAGTTCCTTGTTTTTCCCAATGTAAATGAGTAAGTGGGACACTTCTTGGGATTACTTCCTGTGGTCTTAGAGGATGCTAAAAAATGATAAAAGTTGTTGCTGGAATGGTGAGTACCATAGATTTACTTGCTGTCATTGGAATCCAGCCACCATTGTAATTCTCTCTCATATCCCATGCCATTTATCAGAGCTTTGTAAATATATGCTTCAGAAAGCTGATGGTCCTGCCCAAGGGTATGTGCTCAGAGTTTGTCAGGTTCTACAGGTCAAACCTCACTTTAATCTGAGTTTTTCTTTCCAGGCTGCCCACCTCAGCCTTAGTCAGGAATCTACTTCCCTGGGAATGATTTCTCTTAGTTTAGTCCCCACAAATGAAGCCTCACCAGAGCACTTCCCCAGCTGTTTTCACCACCAGATTACACTCCTCAGCTGTTCTCATTGCTCTTGGGATCAGAACCAGGATTCTTTTTGTAACTTTTAATGGTGTTATCCAACTCTCACCTTTTCATTCTTGCCCTACTTCCCATCTGGTTCCCATTGTGTGTGTGCACGTGTGCTTAAATGTTTCATTATGGGTTAGCCCCTGTCTGAGGCTATGAGCTGCCACCTTTGAGTCCTCTTTCAGGAATCCTCTTTTGCCTACAGTGTTCTCCTTTCCCACTTCCATCCCTTTCATCATCCAAGCAGTTGAAATATGACCACCTTCACAATGTAGGTAGTTTTCCCAAAGCACAGCTGAAATTGCAACTCCTAAAAATTGTGACGTTTTCTTCATTCCCCTTTTCACTGGAGACCCTTTATTAGAATGGCATATAAAGTACTAAATATTACAGAAAATGAATTTATCATTACTAATATTTAACTGTAATATGAAATAAATGTATTTTATGCAATTTGTTTGGTGTCCCTGTGTTCTATATCTACGGTTCTGTGTGTCTGTGTTTTATCGCCTTTCTTAAATTAAGGAGGTCATGTAGTAAGATGGTTAAGATGGTAAGCTTTGGAGTCAGATAGCACTAAATATTCTGTGATTTCCTTTTAGTTACTTATAGTCTATAATTTTAATTTTAATTCCAACATCGTAAATAAAACCCAAGCTCCCTTTGACTATCCCGTATTTGCTAGGCTGAAAGCTACATGAAAGCTGGAGTTGTATCTGTAATAGCTCTGGTATATGGCAATATCTAGCATGTGGCAGGCACTAGATAAATATCTGGAACAAAGTTGAGTACAGCTCTCAAGAACTTGAGCTCTGAGTCAGACTGGTCAGGTATAGATCTTGGCCCTGACAAGCTAAGAAGCCCTTTCTGTGCCTTGGTGTCCTCCTAGGAAGGTAGGTAATGATCCAGCAAGGGTTGCAGATCAGACCTGCTCGGTGAGGGTGAGCTGCTGTCATTGTTGACCACCTTGTGGTCTCCTTAAAGGTGAGAAGAATGACCTCACAGCTCTTATCACTGCCAAGTCAGTGTTTATCCTACAATATCTCCATTTCTACCTTCCTTCTTTCCTTTCTGCCTTCCTTTTTTCCTTCATTTCTCCCTCCCGCCTTTCTCCTCCCTAATGAAAAGCTGAAAGAAATATAATAAGACTAATATAGTCCTTGAATTAGCAAATGTTAACATTTTGAGAGACTTAAACTTGAATCTCATATCCATCATTTATTGGCTTTGTGACTAGGCAAGCTACGAACTTCTGTGCCTCAATTTCCTTGTCTGTAAGTGAGATAATAGTTTCTATCTTCATAGAGGTATTGTGAGTATTAAATATGATATTAGCATAGTGTCTGGAATGTAAACCCGCAATCAGTATTGCTGTTGTAGTTATTGTTAGTAATAATAACATTAGCTTATAGCCCCTAAGAGGAAAGAGACGGTATTTATGATGCAAGTTTAAGTTTCCAGTCCTTCATCACCTTATCCAGCAAATGGCTCTCAGAGTTTATTTTTAGTTATAAACATAATATAACTACACTAGAGAAAATTTGGAGAATAGAAAAAGGGAATTATCCTTATTCACTATATTTGTAATGGAGTCAGACTCAATATTCTAATTCTTGTTTCAGATGCATATTTTTTTTTAAACTGAAGTTCAGTCCTAGTTATAGAATTTTATATCCTGCTTTTCTTCACCCAACAATGTATTTTACCCATTTTAACATGTTCCCGAGATGTCTAGGTAGCCAGCATTTAAAATTGCTGCATAAAATACCTTGTCAATGCGTGAGTGGATATGTACTGAGCCCCACCTCAGTGCCAGGTACTGTGTATGTATGTGTGGAACACAGTAGAGAATAGAACAGATTCATTGTCTACCCTCACAGAATGGGAAAGCAGTCAACTTAAAAGTAACAGCCACCAAGTATCAACGTGTGTTTTATGAGGACAAAAGCACAGAGGGAGCAGGAGCCACCCTGGCAGGGGCTTAACCTCATCTGAATTGAGGAAGACCTTGACTACCCTATCCATCCCGGCTGCTGCCAGGCAGGCACCCAGTGTGTATGGGGATTGTTTTGTTGGCTGACCCTGCACAGTGTACTGAATAGACAGGCTTTTCTTTTGTTGGGGATGCTCAGTTCTAGGGATCGAAGACTGCTACTGAAGAAGAGATCAAAGAGGCATATATCTGGGTGATGTTTTCATACAATAGCATGTTCTAGCCTCTTAAAATGGCATGTCTGGCATCTTTATCCTGCCAAGGGTTTAAGATCCCCTATACTTGGGGGAACTGGCAAACATTCTCAAGAGCAGAGCATCTTAAAGAGTTGATACCACATAAAGAGAACTGAAGACTTTGTTTGAGATATGCACTTTAGATGCCTCTTATTTGAGTACCATCGAGGAGTAAGGTTGCTGTGGGAGGCAGGTATTTGTAGGGAATCTGCACTGTATTGGAAATGTTATTGTCTGTGTAACATTGGGTATTTACTAATAGGCACTGACTTTGGATGAGACATTGGAGATAAAGGGGTGAATAAGTCACAGTCCCCACTCATTCTGCTAGTGTTAATCCTTGTCCCTTGTGTTCCTGATATTTTTTACTTTCAGCTAAGTAATCATTTGTTTGAAGAACTTGCCATGGATGTGTACGATGAAGTTGACAGGCGAGAGACTGATGCAGGTGACTTAACATGTGGCTTTATCTAATAAGCTTCTGTTATCAGTGGGTAGTGACAAGCTGCCAGCCTCAATGTTTTACTTCCCCAATTTCTTCTGTCCTGATAACGCGTGTGGATGTTTGCTTTTGTATACGTTGGCTTCAGAGTGTGCTTTCCCGAGTTTTCCTAGTAAGGCGGGGACTGCGGCTTTCAGAAGAGCAGTAGCACACCGGTGGTGATGAGATTCTATCTCTGGCTCTTTCCTCTGGCTAGTCTGGCTTGCCACGCAAAACCACAGCACCCTGGTGACTGAGACAACCGTCGTCCCCTTCCTTCCGGTCAATCCCGAGTACTCATCGACACGGAACCAGGCAAGTCAAGTGGCCAAGTCTGAAAAGTAACTCGTAGTGGTATTTTGAGAATAGCTGATATTTTGGTATTTTATCTTCCCAGGACAGGTCTTTTACATTTTTTGATTGATTAAAATGTTAATATCCTTTATACATACCCACAAAACTCAGAAATTGATAAGAAAAGCAGTAGATGTGAATAGATGACTGGGCAAAAACATAAAACAATTCACAGAGGAAATAAATAGCTTTCAAATGTGAAGAAATGTTTAACCTCTTAGTAATCAAAGAAAGCAACCTAAAGGCATTAATGAAAGTTTCATCAATCAAATTAATAAAGTATGTAGTAAAGGATACTCTGAGCTGGTAAGGATGTGGTAAGATGGGCTCTCTAATGCTGCAGATAAGAGTTTAAATTGCTGCATATTTCAGAAGAGCAATTCATTAACCGGTTTCAGAAGCCTCAAAATTAAGTGTAGCTTTCACATGGGAATTATTTGGGATTATGTTCTAGTAAAGTAAAAATGCTAAGATTCATGCACAGTGATTTTTATCAAAGCTCTGTGTATAATAGCAGAGCATTAAAAACAGCCTAAGCATCCATCAAGAGTAGAAAAGGTGAGTAAATTAGGAAGATCTTTTAATTTTTATTGGTTAAAAGCTATATATAATGATGGAGTCCCAGCATCTAGAATATAACTTTGTTTATCTTGGAATTTTAAAATTTTCATCCAAATTAATTTTTCATTACTAAGTCTACTTCAAAACTGAATTGATGTTAGAAAAAAAAAAATTAAGTAAAACCATTTTGTTTCTGCTCCCCAAAATAAATATGCATTGTGAGAACTTAAAAATGTTATATCATTCTCTTATGTAAATGCTTTTAAACTGTTTGCAAGGTAATGTTTAATTTAGTTATAGCTGTGATTGATAATACCTTAATCATGCTGAAAGTTCTTTACTAAAGCCTAACAATAGTACGACTAGTTTTATGTGTATACTTTTGTATGTGTTTTTAAATTTGGAAATATTTCCAATTATGTTCTTGCCCTCAGGGCAGACAGAAATTAGCTCGGTTTAATGCCCATGAATTTGCCACACTGGTTATCGACATTCTCAGTGATGCCAAGAGGAGACAGCAGGGCAGTCCTCTCTCTAGTTCAAAAGGTAACTGTTTCGGACCTCTAAATGTTTGTTTCTTTGGCCTTAATAAACTTCACACAAGTGTTAGATTTAAAGTTATAAAATTAAAGCAGTCATCAGTACAACAGCTTAATTAAAGCCCTGTAAGTTTTACCAGTAATATAAATATAGTGTAACAAGAAGTTTGCCTCTTTGAGTGCTGGTAAATTGTAAATATTTCAGTGTTACTCACTGCTATATGATTTTTTTCTTCTTGAGTCATCTATCTTCCCTATAAAATTAGCATTCTGAAAATAACCCAAAGGTCTGATTTAGATTTTTTTAAAGTACATAAGAAAACAAACCCTCTTGATTGAAATTAGTTGCTTACCTAACATGAATTCCACATATTAACATCTATAAACTTTAGATGTCTACAGTGAAAGTTATTGTGTTTTAGAATTGTACATAGAGCACCAAGTCCCTATTTCTGAGATGCCCTGTTGAGTCTAAATCAATAGGTCAGGGTCCTGTTTCCATGCTTAAGAACACACTTCCTCCCCAGCCCCAATACTATATCCTTACTGGTTTTTGTTTTTGTTTTTCAATTAAGAATACATTTTTTATTATAAAGCTTTTAAACCATAAAATTAAGTTTTTGGTCAATGTCACATATGTCAAAGACAGTAAGGAATCATTAACTGACAACAGTTTGTTGTTCTTGATTTTACTGGTTCTACCAGAAATAAATAAGTTCTAGGAAAGTCTATAAAATTTTGGTGAAGGTGCAATGATGAGAGTCCTTTCATAAATTTGGAATCTCGAAGTATACATATTCTTTGATTTGGTGGTTCCATTTCTAGGCATTGAGGGGAAATAATTAGAGATGGTTTATATATATATATAGAAATACTGAAAACATTAGAAACTGATAATAGAGCAATGCTTAGTCACATATTTGAATAGTGCACAGACTTTCAGAGAATATGTAATGACATAGTAGAAAGTAATTTTTTTATTATACTACTAGTTTTGTAAGGAAAACATTTATATGCATACATATGTACAAGTGACTATACCACATGTAGTATAAATATACAGTTCTAATTCATCCATTTCATATTTGCAAATTTACCCATTCATTAAAATGTATTTTTAACCCCCAAATCAGTCCTCACAGCACTTTCATGGTAATTTATGGAAAATTTGAGTCATCTAAAACACATTCCAAGTTGAGACTGAACAAGACAAAACTCTGCCTCTTGTTTTAACTCTTATGTTGTAAACAGTGTCCTTTTTGATGTCTATTTAGTGCCATATTTTCCACATATGTATGCTTTCTGTTAATGATTTTACTGTTTAAAAATGGCCCCCAAGTGTAGTTCTGAAATGCTGTCTAGGGTTGCTAAGAACAAGATGGCGACGTGCCTTATGGAGAAAATACATGTGTTAGGTAGGCATGAGTTACAGTGCTGTTGGCCTTGAGTTTGCTGTCAATGAATCAACTATATATATACATAGTTATATATATGGATCTCTGAACAGAAACACACATAAAACAAGGTTATACATTGATCAGTTAACCAAAATATTGGGAACTGAGGCTCATAGGAACCTAAACCTGTTTCCACTCAGAGCAGTGGTTTAATATTTGCTAATTCAGCCTTCACAGTAACTTCATAGACCATAACTACTGAAAATAATGAGTGTATGTATATGCTTAGGAAAAAGACTGGAAGGAAATAGAACAACATATATTAATGGCTATGAATGATTATCATTAATTTCACAGTTTCTATATTGAATATAATCAGGTACATATACTTTAAATACTAATTTTAAAGGTTAAAATTTGTTTTAAGTAACCATAATTTATCCCATATAATATTCATCAAAATATCCAGAAACAATATTGAAGACTAGAGGGTAGCTCATGTTGCCTAAAATAAATTGGAGAGACTCAGATAATTTGTGAAATCTTTTGTTCAAAATATGTTAGCGCCTATAGAATCACCCCTGCTCCCCTGTGGACCATACCTTCCTGATATGTATGCGTGTCCACTAGGGGTCGTTTCTCCCTCCCCCTCCCCTTCTCCCCTTCTCCCCTCTCTTTCACTGGCATTCAGCTGAGTAAATAACAAAATGCCTGTTCTTTGAATACCTAGTTTCTAAGCTAAACTTTAACAATTTCCTTTCTATTTCGATTTGATATTACCGTGTAAACAAGTTACAGTTATAATCGACTCATAGTTGACCTTGTATGAGTATAGATTTAACTTTAGGATTTGGAGCTACACACTATCTCACTGAATATTAGAAACTTGAGAACCTACCTCCTTAACCTGAGAAGTTATTTCCTAAACCATCTAATTAATTTGCCCACATTTGGTGAGTAGCTCAGAGGGATGCTTAAAACTCTATGCAGTTTATAGTAGGCTAGTTGATTCATAACTTGCAGTGTTATCTCTATATTAGTGTGAATATAACATTGTTATTTCTGTCATTTTTGTCTTTTAAATTACTAAACCCAAAAATTCTCTCAACAATTTTTATGGGGAAAGGAGGGTTTTTTTAAGCCCTAAGTAAAGTTATTTGCTTTTGTTGATAGACAATGTGGAGCTCATACTGAAAACAATCAATAACCAACACACTATTGAGAGTCAAGACAATGATCAACCGGACTATGACAGCGTGGCATCAGACGAAGACACAGATCTGGAAGCCACTGCAAGCAAGGCAAACAGACAGAAGGTGAGGTCACACACAGAAAGGGAGACTATGTTTCTTTTAAAAATCTTTCCTCCTGCAAAACTACCTTAATTATAAATCACTTGAGGACTAGCCCTGTGAAAAGTGAAAGTTGAGTTTACTACAAGCTTGAACCAAGCAAAGGTTAAATAAGGTAAATAGTTCTAAAACGGGGTCCTTTTCCCTGAGTCAGTTGCTGAATCACAGCCCCGCTGCGATTGTGACTTCATAAAACTTGTGAGGAAGGAGTGGTTTGTTTTATTCTTTCAACAAATGTTTACTGAGTGACTTCTCTGGATGATATTCTCCTGAATGAGGTTTAGTCCCTTTCCCATGAGGCTGTCATTGCCTAATAGAGATAGATGTCTGCTATAAAAGGTACACAGTGACATGTGTCATAAGAAGCACAAACGGTAGGGGGGTGAGAGTGCAAAGAGATAATTTGTTGCTAAGGAGGAATATGTGGAGGCTTTGTAATTGAGATGGCTCTTAATGAGTGTTTTAAAGGATACATGGATTTGGGCATGTGGAGAGGCAGGGAAGGGTGGTCTTGGCAAAGGAAAGGTGAATCAGGGGTGTCTGGGGGAAAACCTGGTCCTGTGTAGAGACGGCTTAAAAGGAACAGGACTCAAAGCTACAGCAGAAGATGGATCACACCGTGGAGGAACATGACTCCAGACTGAAGAGCATGGACCTCGGCAGGCAGCGCAGAGCCCAGGAAGCTTTTAGACAGGGCCGGAGGGGATGGTCAGCCATTTCGCGTCCTTTGTTTTGGGAGGAGTATTCTGGAGGGTCACTGTAGGAAGGAAATCCAGTTAGGGGACTCCTGAAAGAGCCAACCCAGGCCACTTCAGGGCTTGAACTAGGAGGTCCAGATGGGAGAGAGGTGACTGTAGCAGAGTATAAGCCTGAGGAGAGGGCAGCAGGGGTCTGGCTGGGCTGCCCACTGCTGAATTTCCAGGACTTTGGCCTAGACCCGGCCCACAGAGGGGCTCAGCAAACATTTGAGAATGGATGAACAGGAAGATAGAATAGGCAGGCTCTGGCAATAAGTTGGATGTTTGAAGTGGGGAGATAGACTTATAGAAGATGTGTCCAGAGATTTCCAGCTCACATGACTATGGGAATATTGGTGGCATTTGCAGATGAAGGGAATGCAGAAGGGATGGCAAGTCACTTGTCCGAAATGCCCCTGCCCAGTCTCCCCAGAAGCAGCAGGTTCACTGGGTAAAAGTGAAAGTCACAGCAGGACCCTATATGATGGCACTGTCTGTGGATTGACAGGCCACTGCCATCTCTTCTACACGCTGCATACCCGCTCCCTCTAGCTGAGCTCTGCTGCTGGCTGGAACATTCTTCCTCTAGACAGCCATTTGACTAATGTCCTCACCTCCTTTAGGCTATTGCTCACATCTCATCTACCAAAAGGCTTACCCCATCTGTCTAATTAAAATGTACTCGCCTTCAGTGTTACTTCAGCTCCCCAGCCCCTTATCCTGCTCCATTTTCTCTATTTCCCACAGTACTTATCACCTTCTCTCATACCATATAGTTACTTTTGCTTTTTCCCTCCCTCATTGTTGGGTATAAATGCCATGGAACAGAAATATTTGTCTCTTTTCTTGCATATCCAAAGCCCCTATAACTCTCCCTGATGCACAGTAAAAATCTTTTGGAATGTATGACTTAATGAAAATAATGAATAAAAAGGAAAAATGAATGAGCAAGGGAAAGGCAGACAAATGCACTTAGAGAGTCAGTGTCAGAGTAGATTTGTAGCCCCACTGCCTATTCTGTTAGAAAACATTGACTTTAAAAATTTTCAAATACTATAGTAAGCCCACCTTTATGTTTTATTTTTGCATTATCCTCAGAAGCCTTGATTTGGTTTGATTAACTTTGCAATCCATCTGGCATGGTCAAAATTGAAATTCTTTAGCTGTTAGTTTTGAATGTTATCGTCTCAGATTGTGAACATTTTCCCCAATTTATTTTTAGAGTCTAGATTCAGATTTATCAGATGGACCAGTCACTGTGCAGGAATTTATGGAGGTCAAAAACGCCCTAGTGGCTTCTGAGGCCAAGATACAACAGCTAATGAAGGTGAATAACAACTTGAGTGACGAGCTGAGAATTATGCAGAAAAAGGTAACATGTTAATAAATGCCAGGATGATTGACTCTTTAACCCCATAGTATAAGGAAGAATCCAAGGTCAGAGGGAAGAAAAAAGTTATTGTAATAGACCTAAAAATCTTTGGGCCAAGCTGTCTTTTTGGAAGCAATATGTACTTGGATATTTCAGATGAAATAGCTTTCATTAGAAATAAATCGAGAGAAAGCTTCCCAAGTAGAAGCAACCTAGTGTTTGTACCAGTGTAGTGACCCTTGCACTGTTCTGTGCTTCCTGAGATCCTAGGTGCCATTCCATGAATGTGATTCTTCTTGATGCACGTTCTAAAGAATAATCACACCATGAAGACACACAACAAATGAAAGCCTTGGACAGATGTATGTTTATCAGCATTTTCATAGACAAACCCTGCCCCATGCCCTGCAAGGGTTGCTCTTCCTATTCACTCTTATAAGTTGTTACTCACCCATGCACTGGCAACCCTGTCCCATGTCCCTGCTTTATTTTTCATTAGTACTTAACCACTAATTTATGATATCCTCAGAGCCTGGAACAGCCACAGAGCAGGTTCTCAATAATATTAGAAAGCATTTTCTTTGCAGTAGGCAGGTTTATACATTGGTAAGAAACAATCCCATTTGCTCAGCATTTTCTCATTCACTCCCTTTTGAGAGAGCCAGAAATATCTGAATATATTAAACTCTGAAAGGAATGTGGCTAATAGTAGCACAGAATTTGCCTAAGATGGGGGTTTTATACACACACACACACACACACACACACACACACACACACACATAATTCTTTATGAGACTGCTAAGAAAAGGAAGTTGAAAAATTCTAAATTCTGCCTAAGACTTTTTGGGTTCTGTTCTCACCGTTCTCTACAGAATGAGAACTTGTGTCTGGGCCCTTTTCAATGGTACTTCCTAAAGGAAGCCCACAGACTAAAAAGAGATCTGTGTCCCTCTGCTTGTCAGTGCACCCTGGCCTGGGGCTTGGTGTAGGATTCTTTTGGTATTGAGTTCTAGATCATTTTTTGAGACTTTTGAGATAAATGGCTCCACAACCTATAAAAGAAGGGGAAAAAAATGTCTGAAGATTAATAAAATTTTAATCAAACATTTGTTCTGTGCTGCTGTGAACAAAACAGACAAGTAGCCCTTTTACCATAACATACAGGGCTTACACCTCCTCTGTCTTTTTTGAAATATCTTTAGCTTAATGAATTTTGACTTGACCCATTAGTTGAACTAATAATTTTGTTAAGGTGCCTTTTTCTGAAACATGCTAACTTTGCCACTGTAAATCAGCTGCTAAGCATCACCTTTTTTATTCTATAATGCTCCTTTTTGTACTTGTAGAAATGGTCAGAAATAATCTATCTCAAATGTCTCGAGCTTCTTTAAGAAATGCAGAGTGAAATTATTTGCCGTTGCTCATAGATTATCTCCTCAATTCTTAGAAATGCTTTTGAATTCTGAAACTATCAAATTATCTATAACTTTTTATCTCCCATTATACTCCTTCCAAACAAAAAAGTGTGTTTAGTTCTTATTAAGAAAAGCATCTCAAATTTACATGAGGACATCTCCCTAAATACAGAATACTAAAATTTTTAAAAATAGAGACCAGAACCTTGTGCTCATCAAAACACATGCAAGCAAAATCCAGGCTGGATCTTCAGAGGCATGAAAAGCATTAAGATAAAGTTTCAGATTTCAAGGCCTTGTCTAAAACTCCCAAGAGAAGGTTTTTACATAGACAAACACCCTGGTCCTTCATTGACAGGTATGTGTTAGTCATGCTCCTTACTCTATGGACCTTGACCATTTCACTTTAGGATGTGGGTTCCCTAATACATAGTTTCTACAGGCACCTTACGCCCATCTGTATCCTGGAACATAGGAATTTTCAGTGGCCACTTGTCACTTTGCAGCTATTTCTTCTTTGGAAAGGGAGTTGCAGATATAAGTTATACTCTGAAAGCCTTTGTGGTATAGAAGCAATCTATCATTCCTTAGTGGATCGCTCTTTGAGAAAACATATTGAGGATGTTTCTGTGGCAGAGGCGGTAAGTCAGGCTTTCACAAAAGTTGGGCATTATTAATATAAAGTATGTGAAATATGCTTATTTAACAAAGATTTATTGATTTTATTTCAAAGTTAGATAAAGTGTGTATGTATGTATGTATGTATATGTATGTGTGTGTATGTGTGTGTGTGTATATATATATGTATATATACATATATATATATTTGACAAAGTAGTGTGATTTGTATCTGCTCTTTCACATTTTAACAGTTGCTTGGAAAAGATGCTAATTAATGAAGAGGAGCAGCCACTATGATGTATTTTTCACAGATCTGTGCTTCCTAACTAAAAATTGAAAGTAACTTCTAACACTGGAAACACAATGGGTTTTCCATTGAAAATGTAATGATCTTCTGGTGCAAATACAGTTGCTTGCGGACTTAAGCCTTGGCCCTGGTGGGAAATTTGGTCAGATTTTACGATCTCTGTCAAAGAGTAGACAGCTGAACTCACACCACACCCAGCTCATAAAATGTCATGGAAGATGAAGGAGCACCAGAGGGAAAGGACATTGTGCAGACTGGACTCAGTTGATTGTGTTAAAATGCCAGACGCCAAAGAATAACACGATTACTTGCTGATCCCTTAACTCTAATTCATCAAACACCATGAAACAGCCTGCACGTGAGGAGTGCAAAGAGCATTCAGGGTCTCCAAGTGACAGCATCTAACTAAAATGGGGTGTTGCCAGGTAGATTAGAGTTTTAAAGCTCACACCATCATGGTCGCTATTTTGGGTGACAAAGCCAAAGGAGAGAGAGGCCACATATTCCGGCCCTGGCTGAAAGCTGATCGATCACCAGAGGAAATGAGCGTGCTACGTGGAGCATTCAAATGAAGATGTTAACATAGTTCAGTAGGTCTCCAGTTTTCTTCATGATATGTTAATATAGCAAACATATATTTTGCTATATATGTTTCAGTTCCCTCTATTTTTAAAGTGCTAAATTGTTTGAAACATCAAGAGTATTATGTAATAAAAACCTGTTGATCATAAATTTTCTTGTTGACTTTTTGGGAAGCAGTAGCTAATCAGATTTTTCATAAACTGAACTTCACTGCCTTTCTTGCTTTGCAGCAATTCTAGTTATCTTTGTGCTGCTTCCATGGTGTCTGCTGGCATTTTTGGCATTTGCAAATTGCTCAGGGCTCCTTTGAAAAGCAAGTTACCTAAGCGATGTCTTAATGTTCTCAAGCTCTTGCTAGAAACAGCCTTTGAATAATCCAGAGTCCAGCTTGCCTGCAAACATTTCCCAGGTCCACCATGACCAGTCTTTAAGTGATTAGATTTTTCATTTTTAGAAAGTCCAAACTGCAACATTTCCACATTCAGAAATTAAGCTAGTTAATATGCTTAAGTGATGAAGTGAGTTGATTGTGTTTCGTTCATTCTAGAAAAAGAGAGTTATCATTGATAGTTGCCTTTTACTTTCAGCCTAGCTAGCTGTTATTGTTCTTGTTGTTTAAAGCTGGTGGTTATATGCATTTATTTAGTGTTTGCTTTTTCTGCTTGCTATAGAAAAACACAGTCCCACTGCCAAACATTTCTTTCAGCTTCAGACACTCCAGAGTGAAAATTCGAACCTCAGGAAACAGGCCACAACCAATATATATCAGGTGCAAACTGGTTCTGAATACACAGATACTTCCAACCACTCTTCCTTAAAGCGACGTCCATCTGCCCGGGGCAGTAGGCCCATGTCCATGTACGAGACGGGATCAGGTCAGAAACCATATCTCCCAATGGGAGAAGTGAACCACCCTGAAGAGAGCAGGACAAGACTCCAACCTTTCCCTGCACACGTAAGTAACATCACTGGCGCTTCCAGTATTTACTCTCTGTTCAGCCTGACTCTTACATTCCCTCTTCTGAACCTGCATATCCCCACGTCTCTGCTTTGCCAATTGTGTACAAGAGTCGTCCTTGTGTTTGCTGTGTTAACATGTCAGCAGATGCTTGCGGCATTCCCACAAGCACATAGGGCCCTTGGCCAAAAGTTTTCCAACAAGGCTGGGATTCTGGCTCTTATACAGTTTTTCTCCCCTTTTTCTCCACTGTATCTATAATATCTTTCCCAGCCAGCTACCAGTATTGAAACTATTTTTTATAAGAAACTTCCTCTCCCACTTCCAAAACCAAAAACAGATTGTAAAGGTCACCTGCAGAAGTCAGTGCCGTCTTCTTCAAGGTAGACAGGTACGTGCCCTGTTATGGACTAGAGGGAGCCCTTAGAATTCAGGGTGCCTTTCCTGCTTCTAGTTGGACAGATGTCATCTATGGCCTGGGCGCACAGGGTTCTAGGAGCCTCCTCATCCTCTGCACTTGTGGTCAGCATGCCTGCTTAGCTTCTGTATCCTCTTCCTCCCATTCTTGGAGAAAGAATTGCTGTCATTTCAAAAGAATGAAGTGTGAAAACTTTACCTCAGTTTTACAAGTGTCATATTCCAAAGATTGTATTGCGTAACAGGCTGCTAACAATCTTATTTTATAATGGGATAAGTGTTTTGTTGTGAGGTTTTCAAATGTTATGTTTCTTTTGAATTCATTTATTTTTAAAACCTGTTTTGACAAAATATTACAGACGTTTTGAACTTCTGTTTTTTCAGAGAGTAATATTTACTTTTTTGAACATCAGTTATTTTTATCAGTCAAATTTTGTAGGATTTCCAAAAAATTCTTAGAGTAAATGGAAAGGATATGGTCTAGTAAATTAAACCCTAGTTTAATTTTGTCAAGCTTTAGTGTGGTGAAATTATAGCATTGTTATATTATAATTGGGAGTCTATTACTTCAGCTTTTAAGTTGTTTGAGCTAAACATTCTAAAGTAATTGATTTGATACATTTGGTGTAATGAGAGTGTTATTGAACTAAGTTAAGAATATTTTTGTATAACTGAAAACAATGTAGGAAAAGCAACTTTTAAAATTTTCACAGTGTACTTTTCACTTTAGAAACATTTAGAATATAAGAATCATATCATTGCAAAAGTTCTGTATCCATACTACAAAGATTGGTAACGTATACCAACTTTTAATCATATAGTTTCTCATTTCATATTATCTGTCCTAATGAAAAAACAAATATTTGCTTAAGGGTATTTTAAAAAACTATTAGCGAATTTGACAAATTATGCAAGGCATTGTGCTTTCTGTTATAGAAAAATAGCCATTGAATTCCAAGTAATTTCTGGGAGGCATTTCACTAAGGAATTACATATTTCTGGGCATCTGTCATTGGCTAGCATGGCAGTCAGCCCACCTGTCACAGAAGTTTCAGCACTTATCTCACATAGTAGCTTTTTAGGATTCTTTTACTGAGAAATCTGGGCTGAAGTCAGGGTAGGTGGTAGGTAGGGTTTTTGTTCATTTGTATTTTTCCGAGCGTATTTCTTTTTCGCCTTCCAGATCGGGAGGAGTGCGCTTGTGACCTCCTCTTCATCTCTGCCTTCCTTCCCCTCTACACTTTCCTGGTCGAGGGATGAAAGCACCCGAAGGGTTAAGTACACTCTGATTGGTCTGCTCTGTGGAGGAGGGGCAGTGCTCCTGGGTGCTTTGTGCTTCTGGCCCTCCTGTCCTCTGTCATGCATGAGACAGAGCTTCCCTCCTGGTGTCTCACAGCACAGCAGCGTGCACAGACACACACACGCACGCACGCACGCCTGTAGGAGGCAGCCTGCCTTTTGTCTAACTCCACATTGCCCAGCTTCAATTACTATTTAACACAATTTTCATTTCACCCTATAACATTTATTCTGAGCATACTGTCTTTTTAAACAATCAGAAAATTAGCTGGCTGCTGGTTAAATATTGTAATTGGGCAAATCTGTCAAATTTGTTTAGAGCTTTAGTTATCAGATTAAAACTAGTACGTTTGGACTAACTGAAACACTAGGACGTCGTGCTCTTTTTTAAACTTCTTGACATATTTTATGTCAGCACCATATTCGACAAACCAAGATTTCGCCTTCCCTGCATCTCACGTCAGCATTGCAACACAAAGCAGCATTGGAGGTGTAGGCAGCTGTTAATATGAAGCTGTTCACTTTATTGGTCAAGTCCAGTTTTCTGGTGTATAACTTACATTCCCAGTAACAGTACATGATTCAGGTATGCTTCTTTAAGAGTAGCCAGTGAAAGGGTCTTAGGGACTTAGATGACATCCCTGTTCCCAAAGGCACAGTCAATTTAAAAAATACTTTCTTGCGTGAAGTTTACATGACAGCAAGCTGGGGAAGTCGTGGAAAGTTTGAAGACCTGCATTCAGGTCTTGACTCACTCTTTTTCTTTTTTTTTTAATGGGGAATGCAACTAAGGTGAGAGGAGAGAAAGTACCTTTAGAGACACAGTGAGTGGGATTTGCACTTGGCCTTTGTCCATTCTTCTACATCATTAGGAACAATGGAGACTAGTTCTCTCCCACTGCCAGTCCCATAAGTCTCATCAAGGCCCTTTGGGTGTTCCTTTCTGCACTTTTGAAGTAGTCTATTAAAAAGAATTCTTGGTATTATGATACTTAATCTTCTGAGCAGTCCTGAAATGAAACTGCAGTGTTTTTATTACAACATTTTAGTTAAACTAAGGGACAATTAATAGAAACGAAATACTTCATTTGAAATTTCATTAAGAAGAGTCAAGTAAACTTCTTTTGTCCACTGTGAAATTTCTAAAAATATTTTTTTCTGTTACTTTCGAGAATCATTGCAAGGACTGCTTGCTGATAAGAGTTTATACAAGATTAGCAATTAAGATTAGCATTTAGCAACTTCTTATGAGTTTAGATTTTCATGGAAAACTGCAACTCTGTTAAGTAAACTGAACCAGCACCAGCTATATGATAACTTTTCTATTAACATCTTTGAAAGAGCAGCACTTTTAACTAATAGATCTTAGCTCTGCATGTTTACAGTAATTTTCACAAAATTAAATGCTGGCTAATTTGAAATCCTGTACGTATATTTTGTTCAACAACGATGAAGGACTTAATGTGTAAGTAACTGATTTTCTAGGTGTTTACTACTATACGTTGTTTTCACCACTTGAGAAACATTTCCTGAGTACTTTTATTAGATATTTGAGTTATTACTCATTTAAAATTTTAAATGAAACTTGGTACTTTCCATCATTGTGGGGTAATGCATTTGATTTGTAAGTATCAAATTTACATTAAGGAGGGCAAAAAGATCTATTATAAAAATGTGAGATTTTTCTGGGCTAATTCTGTTTTCTAGATTTTTCTACTAGAGCAGTTCTGGATGAATTTTCCAGAATAATTATTTAAATGCAAGTTTTTTATATTACATTTATGTATATGTATGTGTGTATGTACACACACATATGCACTCATCCATGTGTGTGTGTATATATATAAAAACTAAAGGAAAAGGAATTTAAAGATTAGTGAGACATTCCTTGTGAAAGGTAAGGTGGATTTTTGTTTTGGGGGCTTTTGGGGATCTCCTCTGGAAGAGCCTGGTTTCACTGTTCCCTGTACTGGATACGATGCCTGCCTTTGGTCTTCCATCTAGACTTCCAGTC
This sequence comes from Rousettus aegyptiacus, assembly GCF_014176215.1. Lineage (NCBI taxonomy): Eukaryota > Metazoa > Chordata > Mammalia > Chiroptera > Pteropodidae > Rousettus > Rousettus aegyptiacus. Next base: position 22,544,030 of record NW_023416308.1, on the reverse strand, counting down.
GCCAGTATCTCACTGATTGATTCATAAAAGCCACATCAAAATAAGGCAGCAAGTGAAGCATAACTGCTTGCTGGCAAGAAATATAAACAAAGGGATCTTACAAGTTGTAGATTTTACAGAACTTAGCTTTACAGACTCTCCATATAGCTCCAAGCTAATACTTTTAATCATTTGCCAGATGAACTTGTGTAGATAAAGTTCATATTGAATTTAGGAGCCCAGTGCAAGTGTTTTATGTTCTAGTAGCTAGGACCAAATAGATCATTTAGGGGAATGTGAAAGACCTCAGCAGACAGAGAAAGAGAGCATTTGCCCTGGGAGAGGAAAGAGAGAGGCCATGGAGCTAGTAAGCAAAATGTGATGTAAATAAGTAGTCTTTCCCCGCCTGGGGCCTGGCTGTCTTGCCTATCTGCATAGGTCCTTCAGAGAGCCAGGCAGCATTATCAGTAAGGAGCAAATATTAGATTTTAGGTAGACTTTCTTAAACTGAAATACTCTAAAGTAGCCACTTTTTTGGATGAAAATATAGGTCCCTATATGTTTAAACAGAGCTCTGAATTTACAGTTGGCCTTTGAACAACACAGGGGTTAGGGGGCACCAACTGCCCCTGCTTTCAGAAGTATGCTTATAACTTAACGTGGGCCCTTCATGTATGCAGATGTTCAACTATGGGTTGACCCTTGAATAATGTGGGTGTGAACTGCATGTGTCAATTGAGCCGTGCAGGTCCATTGAAAACAATTTGCATGTAAATGGGTCCGTGCAGTTCCCACCTACATTGTTCAAGGATCAACTATACACCTATATCTTTAGCAACATTTTATTGTAGCATCATAAAATTCCTTAGTCACATGTTTGATTAACTGGTATTAAATTCAAGGCACGGAGCTGGAAATTGTTTGTATTTTGCAAGTCAATCAGTTTAGGTTTTAAATCAGCTTCCACTTATTTCTGTTCTAGATAAAGAAATTCTCAAAAAGTATGGATAAAACAATACTCCGGAACTAATAACCCCCATCAAAGGAATGTGGTCCCCTTCAAATTTTGTTACCCTGGGAGGCCCTGTATTTAGCAGTGCTGCCATTTGCTCAAAATATTTTTAGGATTCCTCTTTTGAATCTGTACCTTTTTTCAATCTCCACAGTTGTCCCAAATCTTTGTATTTTGAGGGTTAGATGTTTGGGGAAACATTTAAAAGCAGTTGGAAACTAAGTGTCAGACTGGGTTAACCCATTCTGATTCACAAACAACATGTTAACAATACTGTTTTTTTGTGTGTGTGGCTCACATAAACTATCTCTGAGGGTAGTTCTTAGAGAGAGCCATACATGTTTTGAGCACAGGTGACCCTCAGAGCCCCAGGCGTGGAATACAGGAGATAGCAGGATACAGGAGACCTGGGTTCTTGGTTTTGTTTTTCTACTGGCTCTGTGGCCTTGGGTGAGTCATTTTCTCATTTGGTGTTAAACTAGATAATCTGCAGGTAGCTTCCAGCGCTAAAGGTCTATGAGTCTGTAAGTGCTGTCATGTTTGCTATTTAAATAGGTCTCATTCTAGTAAACTCGTATTCCTTAAAGAACTAAATGTGGGTGTGCTGCCTTGTGTGTCTGTTACTTTGTACAAAGAATCTATTTATGGAGTAGCCACTGAGCCAAGAAGAAAATGGTGCAAAGAAGGAAAGAAACCATTCTGGATCCATTGTTCATCTTTTACTAAATTTTCAATAAAGGATTGGCTCTTGTCCCAAATGAGATCTGGGACATGAAAACCCTAGAGCCTAACAGGTAATGATTCCTGGGGAAGGTCCCCAACAAATATCTTGTACTCTAAACTAATGGGGGTCACCTTTTCTCTCTTGTAGGCATCCAGGCTGGAGAAGCAGAACAGCACACCTGAAAGTGACTATGACAACACTCCCAATGACACGGACCCAGATGACATGGGGTACATCTGCAGGAAGGATGTACCAGGGGTTGGGCTCTTAAACCAGAGACCTAGCAGGCCATGGTCAGGAGGTGCAGTTCATCCCCTGCACTCCTGTTTTCTATTTTCAAACCCATAAGATCTTAAAATTTTAAGGCATAAGTTCATAGTTCACACCTCTTCTCCTTTCCCATTATTGCCACAGGGACTTTTTTTCTTTTATCGACATGTTGTGCACATGTCTGGGTCTCTGTAATGTGCTTAAAATCAGTACTTCTCTTTAGTCGATGTTTGGTTATGTTCTGCATTTGTTCCCCAAGGAACTGGCTCAATTAGGAATGGATTTATAACAACATACCTTCCCTCTTCCAGTTTTTCTCTTCCTTTTTCCATCTTTACCCTTTCTACGGGAGTCATATTTTCCAGCCCTATAGTAGAATAAAAGCCTCCATATGAGTTGTGGCTGCCTGTTGATGAAACAGCCTTACCATGAGCAGACAGGATAAAGGAAACCACAAAAGCAGCATACTTGTGCATTCAGCAGATGCACATGCAGTGGCTCATAGAAGCAGAGAAGCAGCTGATAAACACCTGTTGCATTCAACCACTTTTTTAATATTCACAGGTCAAGCAGGAAGGGAAGGCAGAGGAGTATGGTGTGGCAAGGTGATGGCTCAGTACCAGGTACAGCAGACCCCCCAATGGCCCCAAGCCCCATTCTCCCCAGCACCGAAGACGTCATCCGGAAAACTGAGCAGATCACCAAAAACATACAGGAGCTCTTAAGAGCTGCCCAAGAAAATAAACACGACAGGTAAGGGGGCTTGAAAATCCTGCCTGGGAGAATGTTTATACATGCTCTGAAGAGATGCTGCTCCAGTTATGAACAGGGATTATTTTTTCAGTGTGCTGATTTTAAAAGTTTTTGAAATTGCAGGTTTACATAACAGGCTCAAGAACAAATTTTTAAATTTGGGTGTTTTTTTTTTTTTTTTTTTTACATCGTGTTTTCAATTTCATCTTATTATGAATTGCTCTGAAAATAAATGTCTCTTGAAACAGAATTGTAGTGTAGTTGGGGTCGTGATATTCCTAGTTCTAGATGCAGAGGGGCAGAGAAGCTGCCTGAGAACTCGTAGTTGATTCTTTCCGCCACTGCTGCTGCCTATAATCTCCGTAGCTAGGAACAAGTTTGCTGACAAAAGGTATCCTGAAATGAACCTTATTTCTTATCTGTCTATGTGTGAACATCTAAAAAACAAGCAGTTTACAAATAAAAGTTGATCAAATCACTACCCAAGTAACTCTCTGCTCATGAAAAAAGAGTCTGCTCACTTTGAGCAAAACCATATCCAGCAGAGTTACTTCTTACCGTAGGAAGAGGATTGGCTCTTGTTCTAACTCCTTTGTTTTCTAAGAACTTTGGGTAAGTTGTTAACTGTCCTGGGTGTTGTCCTAGTTTCATGTGGCTGGCCTGATCTGGACACATTCATGAAACATTGTTTAACATCATCCTGTCAAGTTTAAGAAAGTGAAAGAGTTTGATCAAAACCCAAGAACAATCTTCTTATTTTCATTAGGTCAGCAGAGTTTAGGGCCCTCAGTGAAGAACTTCTCGTTTCGTGCCTTGCACAAACAAAAGTTGTTTAAGGACCAGAGTACTGCTCCTTCTCTCTCCTCTCTGTTCTTTCCATGTAAAGATGCACTGGTCTCTTACTTTCTTTGCATTCCTGTCCCTGCCATGCTAACCTTCCTTTTATTATCTTTTCTCTTTTTTAAACAACTCAGACTTTTCCCAGTGTTATTATTTCCCACTGGGTAGGAAAGGAAGAGTTAGTGTTTTTTGAAGACTAAGAGTCTTCATGGCTGGACCATTAGAGGATCCTCAGAGAAAGAGAGACCTACACAATTTCTCAGCTTCCAGGAAAATGATAGAACTGTTTATCGCCCTCCTTACCCAGGTGTCCTCTTTATCATGCACCTTTCATGCATCACATGCTACAGGTGTTTAGTCCCTTTGCTCAATACAACTCAGTCTTGGCAACAAGCAACTTCATTATCTTATTACTAGAGCAAAATATTTCAGCTTTACCAATACAGTCTTTAGAGTAATCTCGATACCAGATGAACTCCTTTCCTAGTGTTCTCATCCATTGAACAATGTACTTTACTTTTCATTTCCTCCAGTTTAGAAGTGCTATGCTTATGTTTCAAACAAACAAAAAAAATGTGCTTATGTTACATTGTTCTCTTTGATAGTTGTCAAAAATATAAATATCTGCCCATTTCTGGCTTCAAAGATTGCTTGGTACAATTTTGGGGATTTTTTTTTTAATGTACAATTTCATTTACAATCTGATTTTTTTTAAGACTCAAAGAATCTCTCTCTCTCTCTCTCTCTCTCTCACACACACACACACACACACACAGAATCACACAGTTAAGGATTACTACATACTATGCACAAAAGGAAGGATAATTCGAAGTTGTGAACATGAACGCCCTCTGGTAGAGGAGGACTTTCCTAGTAACCTGTGTGTACTTTCTTTCATGGCTTACTGAAGACTTTCCAAAATATCTTGTAGTGAAGGACATTTTGAGAGATCCTTAGAAAAACTTTCTTCTCTATATAGCAGGGAAAAGGATGAATCATATTTCTGGGTCAAAATGAAAACCCTACCCAGAAAAACATAAAACTCTTCGGTGTGGTTCTCAGTTAATGTGGTATTAATGGACATACTGGTTCAAGATACATTGATGTATTGATGTCCAATAGAGTGGTCACTGTGGACATCACCTTTCTCTCTCTCTATGTGACCAGATGAGTTGTTGCCCTTTCATGTTTGCAAGTTAAATAACTCATGCCATTGGCATTTTTGTTATTACATGGTATATGGTTCTAATTGCTCACAAATGTAAAAGGATCTCCCACTTGAAGGCATTTCGGGATAATATAAACCATTTTCTTGAAATGTAATGGTTTTATTAAAATATAGGCAGTCTTCATTAAAATAGTTTTGATGCTGGTTTTCTTAAAAGATGAAGTACAGAGGTTGCTGATGACAGTCTACACAGAAGTCAGCTTCAAGACTTAAAAAATTGAGAAAGAATGTCACTTGAGGGCTTTAAGTGCTAGGCTGGATGCTGAATGACATTCAGTTCTGTATCTTAGAAGGGAAGTTTTAAAACACACCATGTGGATTCTTGTGTAAGACCAAATCTGTGTATTCACACCGTATTTCCCAACACAGTAAAATAAAAACAGGCCCCTAAAGTGCCTTTCCCATGTCCAGTTTCCCTCCTGGGCTCTGTGGGTCACCTCTAGAAGCAGAACCCAGGCCTGGTGGCAATTTAACAACTGTCTCTGGTATTTAAGAACTGTCACTTAATACTATCTTCAATTTGTTTTTGTCTCTGCACATTTTAATGCATACTACTCCGGGCAGAAACCTAACATTTTTAAGGTACAGGGAAAAAACCCCATATGTCGCTTGTCACAGTACTAAGTTTAAGAATTCTGAATGAAACCAATGTCTCAATTCTTCCAGTTCTCATCACCTAAGAAGTCACAATCAAAAGTCATCAGTGGAAAGAGGCTTGCTATAAAAAAAAAAAAAAAAAAAAAAAAAATGCGAATCTGTTACCTCTCTGATTCCTGGAGAGGCCTGTGGTGTGACAGTGAGGGTTACGGGCTCAGATGTTTTATGGCCAGGGTTAAGCTAAGCTCTCTCTTACCAGCTGTAAGACTTTGGACAAGTTCTCCATCTCTCCAGGACTCATTTCTTCATTTGAAAAATAGATTCGATAATAGTACCAACCTCATAGGGCCGTTGGGAGGATTACATGAATTTCTGCGAGGCACTGAGAATGGAACCTGGCATGTAGCCAGTGCTCCCTTCTCATGCTGTCATCTTAGGGACCCTTAAGGAGGTCATGTGGCCTAGAAGAAAGGATGAGGACAGGTAAATTTAATATGTTTTGTCTTTTTTGAGCTTGTCAACAAACAAAATGTTGACTGAGCTCGTAGCCTTTTACTACAAAGTTATGGCGACCTCATGAGAAAGTGGTGGATAAGTGTTTGAACAAGTATATGAAGCTGACCCCAGTGTTTCCTCATTATTCAAAGTAAAACTTTTGACACCCCAATTCAAATGCATTGAATGGAAAGAATTTAGAAGTGTCTGTTGGTTAAAAGACATGTGAGTGTTGAGGTGTAGGCTCCATTTTGGAGGAATATATTTCAGTCCTTTATTTTTAACTTCTGGGGACTCTTGCATGGAAATCCCTGTTTCACTTTTGAGAAATTAGGAAGATGAAACACATGAGAAATAAATGTCCAAGTTGAGGAGAAATGAGTATCATTACAGATTAACTGTTTTGCGGCCTCACCTGGCTAGTAGTGTATGATGCCTGTGTTTCATACCTGGAGACTTTTTATAAAATTGAATAAACTTTCAAAAAAACATGGGGACCCTGCTTTAAAACCAAGTGCCTTCTATCTGTGTGGGATCCACAGCAGGCTGGCCGTGGCCTCAATTCTTTCATTAAGAACACATCAGTGGAACCTGTGCTAGCCTCTGAATGTTCTCTGTCTCTGAATTATTTTTACTGTCTTTGAATAACCCCTTCAATATTTTTGCAGTTATATTCCCTGCTCAGAGAGGATACATGTAGCTGTTACAGAAATGGCAGCATTGTTCCCCAAAGTAAGTCACTTCCTACTTGCTTGGTTCAGATCCTTTTAGACAAACTGCAAGAAATTTCTTTATGACTTTCACATCATATTAATCTTGTTGTAGCACAGAGAGTCTTAAATATGTGAATAGTCATATGTCATATTGGGCATTAAAACATTTTTGTTCTACATGGATATTGGTTGTAATAAGATAATAGTGTCAGAGCCCAAAAAGCAAAACATTAATAGAATAAAAATTCACATGGAATATTTCCACGTGGATTAATATTAATTAATATTAATATTAATTAAAAACAGCCTCAGTATAGCACATACTACTAAAATGACACTGCACGCATTTTGACCTTTGAGTTAGAGTGCTCGAGCATCTCTTACACTCTGGTTTGCAATGCTTTCAGTGTTCTGAGCACCTCCTGTGAAATAGTGCCAAAAATGGCTGGTCACTGTGGAACCGGCTAAGTTGTTTTCAGAGGAATGCTTGTCTCTGCTCTTGGATGTCCACCCTGCAGTTCTTGGTGAATAGCTGTGTTTTCTGTTTAGAAACCCAAGTCTGACATGGTGAGGACTTCCCTTCGCCTACTGACATCCAGTGCCTACCGACTTCAGTCAGAGTGCAAGAAGACCCTCCCAGGGGACTCCAGTCCGCCCACGGACGTCCAGCTGGTCACACAGCAGGTCATCCAGTGTGCGTATGACATCGCCAAGGCCGCCAAACAGCTGGTCACTATCACCACCAAAGAGAACAACAACTGAATAGTAGAGTGCTGGCCCTTCTATTTTCTAGGCTTTTCAAAGTCCAGTTTCAAATTTAAACATGGAACTCATCCAATTTTTATAGAAACAAACATTTAATGAAAGTTTAAAACTTTTTTAAAAAAAACTCAGTATTATTTTTGCATGTTTTCTAACAAATTTTCAACTATTAATTTAACCCACTTGCCTTATTTTGTGCCTGTTTGCCAGTTTACTTTCTGATGTTCTGTTGTGCTGTTAGTGACTGTTGAGTTAATGATCATAGACATCCAAAAGCATAGCTTCATTGTTTCAAGTTTGTTAGAATTCTTCTAGCCCTTTAAACTCCTTGACTATGGTTAAAACTATAAATGAGATAATTTTTAGTGAAACATTTTCTTGAGAGAGTTGGGTTAAAAAAAAAATCTGTTTCCTACCAAGCATTGTGCAATAAGTGAATTTTCTACCCTGTTGCAAGAATCTCTAAGTTTGGAGTATCTCTGAGCATCTATGTAGAGACAGGATTTTGCTGCTTTCTAAAAATAGTGTAATGGTCTCTCTTGAAAGCAAACAATGAATTGTTCCATTTCTTTTAACTGTTCTATCATGTCAGATGTTTTTTAATTTTTCTATCTTGATCTTCTCTTTCTATTTTACTATCATCCTGAAGTCTCTGTCGCATCAGATAAGCACTCATCCTCCACGTCGTGTGACATTTGGCCATGTCCAGGTAGGCACACCGCCACATTGTCACATGCAGTCCACTCCTCTTGCCTTACCACAGGAAACCTGACATTTCATTCCAGACGTACAGCAAAGAGGAACATCAGTACCACAGGCCATAACTCATTCTCTACCACCTCGTTCCACTATCACTGCCATAAACCAAGGAAAGAAATAATCTACTCCCTGACCTTGTATTGTACCTCTCATCCAAAACTCGGTTACTCCTTTAACCACTTAAAGTTTTCTCACACAACCTGCTTCACATAGCTCATTTCCTTTAAGGACCTCTTATAAGGTAAGATTTATACAACCATCTGAGTTTGTTTCTCCGCCATTACCTTGCTGGTACTTAAAAATTAGACATCGACTTTCAAGAATTCCTTAGAGCAAACTGACTGACTACTTACTATCCCAAAGCTATGAAAGAGTAGATTTAAGTTCTGGAACATACTGAGTTTTCTCAGTTGTTCAGGAGACCTTTCTTGTTCTGAATGCTAAAACATATTCCTGTTGTGGGTTATTGCAGCAGTTTTTTGTGGGTGTGGCTCAGACCCTGACCTAGACCAGAGGGGCCAGGCAGTAGTGACAAAGATGAATAAAGTGAGCCAGGTGCAAAAGTGGGCTTGGGGTTGCCAGCGCTTTCATTTCTCAAGAGACCCCAGAAATCTGGATGTTTTTTGTGCCATCCGTGTTTCTAAATGTTGGCGACTGATCTCAACATTTTCAAGTGCACATGTGTGAGAGCTGTGTTCTCTAGCCTGCTAGCTAGCTCACAGCCTCTGCCCTAGGGCCCTCTAGACTGCAGTGTGAGGGCCTGGCTTCCCTGGCCACACCTGCTTTGGCCTCAGCCTTACCTGGAATGTGGCCACCCTACTTTGTGTTAAGTTGCTGTTAGTCTATGTTTTACCCATATATTCTGTCCCATCGTGCTCATTTACACATGTGAAGGAGTCAAAATAATCAAAGTCGCCTAAATACATGTTAAATGAGCCTGTATTTTCACAGAACTGTTTGATTCACAATCACCTTTGTAGCTGACCGTAAGCTGTCATGAGAGGAGCACCGCGATGGTGTTTGGTTTACCAAGTCACTGTGTATGGATGCTTTTGCCAAGTTTTGCTACACTGAGTAGCATGGGGAAAGGGTCCACATCTCCAAAAGACTCATCCACTTGCTTGTCTGCACAACCCTAAGTGCCACGCTCCCATCGGATGACGAGGGGATGCCTTCTCGAAGAATGTCTTCTACTTTTAAGTTCAAGCACCATCTGCAAGTACTTAGCTGTCCCTCCTCTGTTTTGCAAATGCCTGCCCTCCTGTTGCTCCATGTGGGGTCTTCAGGAAAGGCTCAGCAGCAGTTTTGAGTTGGTGCCCTTGGCCTCCTGGGGGAGACAGGCTTCTGAATAATGAGTCATCTAGTGGATGAAGCAATGTCTTCACTTGAGTATTCAAAGTCCTGCAATAGAGGACACTGTTTCTGTGCCCCTAGTGAAAGTCAGAGAATTTGGGGACCAACAAAGCATTTCAACAAGTGTAAGAACACCACAAAAATTTGCTGTTAACTCACAGTGCCAAAACTCTGGAAAGAAGTTCCCAAGCGGAGTGACGTGCGGCGACAGGAGGGCTGCAAGTCGTCCTTCTCTTCAAGTGCCCTGCACATTGCCTCAGTCTCATCTGAGATCTGGTGTGGGAAGTTCTCTGGCCCTGTTGGCAAATCGCACCTTGTCTGAACGGTTGTTCACTGCCTTTTGCACATGGGTTCCATAGCCTTGCACTAATGTCTGTGTTCTGGAATGTCATTTTTTTGCCTTTTATTCTCAACTCCCCATCCCCCTCTTAAAGCTGGTAGGTAGGACAGAGGTGCACTTTACAAACTGGCACTTGCTGAAGAGGAGACAGCTCCACCCCTAAGCTTCTTTAACCGATGTCATCTTCTGCCTCAACATGCAAATAGTTCTTATTTGCCAAAGAACAATGAATTTGGGCCCAAAGATCAAATACAGCACTTCATATAATTGGAACTGTAAACGCACAACTCAAGAGCTGTTATCCAATTCCTCAAGCAATTTAAGCTATAGAATCAAGAGTGAGACTAGCATATGTTTGTCCTCCACAGCAACTGTGAGCTTTCCAAACAATTTTCGTTCTTTCCTCGTCCCAGTTGAAGGTCACCCTTGTCTTTACAGAAGAAAATGCTGCATAGGAAAAATGAAATGCCTTGTATTCAGATGTTTTATCCATGTCACCCATTATTCTGTACTTATTTTTCATTTTTAGTGTACATTCTATTCCTGTAAGTATCGTACAACCCTTTAAGCATTGTAAAATCGTTTTGGAATTTGTGCCTGCTAGTTATGCAATAAACAGGCTCTATAAGTGTCTTTGTGGTAATTCTTTGTTTCCTATCAATTAGTTGATATTTACAGATACTCTGTCAAAGTTCCAAGAAAGTTCTCACATAACCCCATCTTTAATGAGACAGTATTAAATATGCTTTCACCCTGAACACTGTCAGTTTACAGGAATGATGACCTTTTTCATTCTCTGAGCTTAGCAGATAGCTTTATTAAAAGAAACCCTGCATCAGGATATCAGTTCCAGGTATCTTATGGTATATTTACTTCTTAAGTTTAACTTTTTAAATTCAGCGAAAGCCAGCCAAGCACAAGTGACCTGGTTGTAGAGTTAGTTTAGTCTCTTAAGGCCACTGGTCTCTTAAACTTTCAGAGCAAGGCCCGTTGTGCAGATTCACACGAGAGGCTATAGAATATAGATTTATACCTGAGTTCATCAGAACCACCCTCAGTCCCCAACAGTTGTCTTGGAGAGGTGACTTGGGGCTCTTCTCCCAAACAGAAGGAAAGGTGGGGTAGGACCTTGTCATCACAGATGTCTTTCCAAGCAAGAAGTCTGGGGAAGATGGAACATGTTCACTGTGTGATACAGCTTGTCTGAGGACCCAGTACTAGCTGGTCAGACCCGCCAGCTCATACCCAGAAGTGCCTCTGAGGGCAAGATTTCTCAAATGAGCAAGCATACACCCAAAAGGGCTTGCTGAAACAGCCAACATTAAGCTCTGGTTCAGGAGCTCGGGGGTGGGGCTTGGGTGTTGCATTGATAACAAGGTCCCAGGGGCTGCTGCTGCTGCTGGTTGAGACCACACTCTGAAAAGAAGCACTGCCGTAGACCATTTCCAGGCTCCTCTTCCCCCCAATTTGGCTCCTTTTAAACATGTTTTTATAATTCTAATTATGACTAGCATTAATTAGTTACTGTGCTCCAGACGCTGTGCTGGGTGTGAAGCAGGAGGAGTTAGTTCCTATTGTACAGATGAGGAAGTTTACATTCAAAGGCGTGATGTCCCACATCGAAGGAAGAGGGGAGCATGTGAGTTACTGTTAGCCTACTTTGTCTTAATCAGCCAAGTGGGTTTTCATGACCCTATCGGGGTCTGTGATAAGGAACCCCAGAGAATGTGGCCTCATGTGGAAGTGAAATTTCAGGGTGGCTACATTCCCCTGACGCTCTAGATCAGAGTAGGCCACTGAGTGATATGTGACTATGTGAATGTGTGGCTTTATTGGATAAATGGGGCACAGTCTGCATGTGGACCTTAAATGGAGACTGTCTCATCCTTGAGCCCCAGGCACCAGAATCCCTCCAGCACCTGTTGAGTGACCAACTGGAAAGACCGTCTTCTGGCTCTCAGGTACCTGGAGTAGCACTTTCCTATCCATGGGGCTGAGTTGGGGTGGCTTCACCACAGGGTCAGCTCAGACCTGAGGGTGACCCATTGCCTAGCAGGCTGTGTGCAACACTGTCCAGGAGCCAGTCCCTGTGGCCTATGGATGCCAAACAGAGGAGACCGTGGTCCCCACCTCTGCCAGCCAGCCATCTAGCCAGAAGTCAGCCACAAGAGGTGGGTCAGACTCTAATTACTTTACAGGAGTAATGTGAGCTCTCCACAGAATAGGTCCCCAGGTTAGGGGCCACTGGGGACAGGAGAGGCCTTTGTGAATCCTTGCTTCATCCTGTCCAATGGCTATCTTTCCTCTCCTACATCTAGGCACTTGCTCACACAGCTTTCTGTCTTCCCAGGCCTCTAAACTGTCTAAACCAGGGGTCCCTAATACCTGGAGCATGGACCAGGCAGCGCAGCAGGTGATGAGCGGCTGGCAAGCCAGTGAAGCTTCATCTGTATTTGCAGCCACTCCCCAGCACCAGCATCACCCCCTCAGCTCCACCTCAGGTTGTCATTAGATTCTCATAGGAGCACTGGTCCCTGATGCCAAAAAGGTTAGAGACTGCTGCTCTAAACATACTAGGAACCTCTCAGCCCCATTTCTCCCAAACGCAGCTTTTCTTCGAGGACCCACACCTCTCTCCTCCAAAATCCCTCTTCTCACCACTCACGCCTTCCCAACACCTTCCCTTCTTAGAACTCATTTTCCCCTTTTTCCCTCTTCCATCTCAGGCCCCCCCATTCCCCCTAAACCTTATAGAATGGACCTCTCTGTGTCCTTCTGTACTTTACCCAGCTCTTCCCTCCCCTTCCCTTTCAGAACCCCCAAGTAATTACCCCTTACCATTTCTCTTGGCTTAGGCCTGTAAGGTTCATCTTTCCTCCAGATCTTGTTTTTCCTCATGAGCCCCCAAACAAGTTAGGAACAGGAAGTTCTGAAATCTAACGTGGACCACCCTCCCCAACCCTGAGGTCTAAGATTAACATCTTAGCCTCCCCTTGCGCCACATCTTGCCATCTGCTTCCCTCTTCCAGCCCTCTCCTTCCCAGGACCTCTCAATACCTCCCCACCCTACCCTGCCCTATTCCTTTCAGACCAGGGGGGCTGAGTTAACATGAGCACTCACTGTGTGCAGTCACTGGGATAAGTACAATTTCTAAAGTAGGAACTGAAACTACGCCCATTTTGCAGATGAGGAAACTGAGGCTCAGCCCTCGGAGTCCATTTAGTGATGGTAGAGCAAGTTAGAGCACAACACTTGTGCTCTTAGCCACAGCATTCTACTGGCATGGTGAACTATCCAGGATAAAGAGGACTGAAGGAACATGGCTGATGGCAGAACTTCTGGAAGCTGGAGAGAATGAGGAATGGCCATGGCCTCGACCTCAGCAGAGGTAAGGTGGGAGGGAGAAGTGGGATGCCATTCTGGCTGCCTTGTGAGTAGGGGTGGGAAGTGGGGGGCTTAAAATAGAGCCTGGGTAGCCAAGTTTGTGTTTTGTCTTCCAATTCTTTGTTTTTGCCACAAATATTCTTTATCTTTTCTGTTTCAAATTGAGACACTTGGTAACACTGCTCTGCGTGTAGACGATGTTGCCTAATTCAACCATCTCAGTGATTCGGAGCCTTCACAGACACGTTGACTCACCCCAAGTTTGCCATTCTGGAAGGAGCAGCCCTGTGCCTGCTACTAGAAGCAGGAGGCCTCCGTTTAGGGCACAGTATGAGGGAGGTCCGCCCCATCCTCAAGAGTAGGGGGTGAGTTCCCCCAACTAGGTGTGGGAGCCTGACTCAGTTGAGAGGGAGTATAACCTGAGTCTGATCTCCTTCTTCAATTAAAAAAAGGATGCTTCTCCCATAGACAAGATATTTCTTGGATGTGAAGTGGCATCCTCTTGGCAGGAAAAATAGGTCCAATTGAGCTTTGAGCTTTCTGTAGTTTTTTTTACCTCATCTGCACATTGTCATTCTTCACATTTCACAGATGAAGAATGGGGTCCAAAGAGTGGTCACCTGGCCTCTAAGAGGTAGCATGTCAGGACTAGAACCCCATCCAGCTTGGGCCACAGCCATTGCTCTTCACCCCTACACTTCTGCCCCCACTTGTGAACTCTAAATACAGAAATGTATCAGACACATCCATGTCATAGCCATCTGTATACCCACTACCCAGGTCCCATGGGCTCCTCCTTCCCCTAGACTTTAGTACTAATTGCTTCCTTGTGTTTGGTTCAACACATGTGCACTAACCTCTAAGAGCTTTTGTTTTGCTTGTTTTCAAACATGTAAATGGAACCCTATTGATGTAGTCTTTCCTTTCCCTCAACATTGTGAGATTCAAATAAGCCAATGTGTGTACCTCTGGTTAGTTCATTTTCCATTGTTGTGTAGTATTGTTGTAGTATTGATTGAATGTATATACCCTGATTTATTTATCTAGTATTGTTGGGCATTTCAGTTACTTTTAATCATTGGCATTTATGAAAATAACTGCTATGATAAGTATGTCTTTTGGTGCATGTATGACTATATTTATGTAGGGTCTATAACTCGATGTGGAACTCCTGAGTCATAAGAGTATGTGCATCTCCACACCTGTATCAGTTTTCATGCCATTTTCCAAAGTGGTGTACCAGCAGAATATGAGATTTCGCATTGTTCTGCATCTGTCAACAGTGGAATAATAAGCCATTTTAGTTTTCCAGTCCACTGGGTTTGTAGTAGTATCTCTTAGTTTTAATTTGCATTTCTCTGATTAATATGGTTATGTGCTTTTTCATGTTTATTAGCCATTTAAATTTCTTTCCTCTTTTGTGAAGTGCCTGATTGAGGATTTATCCATATTCCATTAGGTTCTGTTTTTGTTTTTGTTTTTATTATTATTCGTAGGGGTTTTTATATGGTCTGAACAGTAGTCCTTTGTTGATTATATTATAAATATCCTTTCTCATTCTGTGGCATGTCTTTTCCTTTTCTTAGGTGTCTTTTGAAGATAAACTTTTTTAATGTAGTCAAATTTATCACTCTTCCTTATAATTAGTATTCTTCGTGTCTTAAGAAACCTCCCCTACACTAGATTACTATTATGTTTTATTTTGAAATAAACATAGATTCACAAAATAGTTGCAAAAATAGTAGAGAGGTCCTCTGTGCCCTTAAATTTTTCTCAATGGTAACATCTTACATAACTGTAGTATAGTATCAAAATCAGGACAGTGTTACTGTTACAATCACAAACCTTATTCAGATGTCATGGATTTTATATATATGCACTCATGGACGTGCAGTTCTATGCCATTTTATTAAATATGTCGGTTTCTATCACTATAGTGAAGATACAGAGCTACCTCACCATAGACATCCCTCGTGCTGCCCCTTTAGTCACACCCTATGCCCTGGCAACCACAAACCTGGTCTCCATCTCCATAATTCTGTCCTTTCAGAAATGTTATATAAATGGAATAATATAGCTGTGACCTTTTAAGACTGGCTTTTTTCATAACACCCCAAGTTGTTTGGACACTGAGGTCCCGGAGATCATCATAGGATTATGCCCTAACAAGAAACCTTCCACACCCATATGTGGGAATGAGTCTTTAATTTTCCCTGCCAGAGGGGGTTAAGTATCTCCTTAAGGAATAGAGGCTGACTTGTTTAGTTTTATCTAGTAGTTTTATTAATTTTCTCTAGTATTTGCCTTATTTTTTTAAATAACATTTTCCCCTCATCTCAAAGGTTATGTTTTCTGTGTGAAATATAGAAAACCACCCAAAATAGAAAATATTTATTATCTCAACTTTTAGAAACATCCACAAAGTATTTCTTAAAAATGGAATTATGTAAAAATGCTTTCGAACTTTTAACACAGCATGAACATTTCTCCAGAACTTAAGGAAAAAAAAAAAAAAAAGGCTTTCTATTTCATTTCATTTTAATGCGCTGAATAAAACCACAAACTCAAAAAAGCCTCCGAGTGTTGGACATCTAGATTATCAGTTTTTGCTGCTAATAACACTGATGCTGTGAAGAATATCTTTGTACCTGATTGTTATTTATATTTCCTGGGCCAGGAGGCAGCATGGCATACTCAGGAGGACTCATTGAGGGCCAGCCAGGATGGGGCCTGATAGGCCAGAGAAGTATTTGACTCTTGGTCCTAAGTGCAGAGGCACACCATCGAAGATGGAAGATTTTCATTTCAGGTGTATGTTTATAAAATATTTCTGACTGCAGGATGGAAGAAAAAGTGAAGTAGATGGGTGACTTCAAACAGAAGTTGGCGGTAGCCAAGAAAGATGGTGGTGAGAGGGAGCAAAGTGGTGGATTAGATTTCAGGTCAAAGCGGCAGGACTCAGTGCCCCTAAGCTTATAGCTCCTGCGTGGGCAGGACTGATGGTGGTGCCATTCACTTGTTTGAGAACACTGGAGAAGGGCCAGATGTTGCCAGATGTTTTCTGTTGTCGTTTTGCTTTGTTTTTAGGAACTAAAGAAATTTGTTTATTGAGGGCAAGGGGATGTAAGCAATATAAAAATCAAAAGCTTATCTGGCTTTAATTGGTTTTTCTTTCTCTTGTCAAAATGGCGTTTTATGTGTACATTTTCTAAGGGTCCCAGTCTACTCATGAATCCTTGTATGGGGAAAGCTGTGGGGCAGAGATATTTCTTAAGCAACCCATTGGGAGGGCTCTACTTAAGGTGGGAGGAATTACTCAGTGCTGCCTAGTTCTTCCCTTTATGCTTCATGAGCATTACAAAAGTCATTGCACACGATGGTCAGTCAGCCCAGCAAATAATGAAAAGAAGCTCTGGAAGCCCACTCGGCCACCTTAGCAGTGGTCCAGGTCCTTCATTGTTTTGTCCACTGTCAGAGGGTCTTTTTGATTTTCCAAAAGCCCAGGTAACTCCTTTTCCATGAGCACCCTCAGGTCCTCCTTTGTCAAGTAGCCTTTATTGCCAGCAAACTTGTGAAAAGTGAATATCATGGTTTCCATGGCTTGTTACCTTTGAGACGGCATTTTGGTGAGGTCTTGGCGGAAGATGTGGAGAGATCACTCAGTTGGCTGGGACATGTGGCCAGTGAGTCTGTTGTTTTGTTTTAATGGAAATTTAGAAGAGATTATGATAGTCCTGTGCTGAGTTTGAGTCACCATTGAGACACACAGTAGAGATGTCAAAGTGGTAGTGGATATGGGAGTCTGGATTAGAGATACAGATCCAGGAGTTACTGACAAGAAGACGGCACTGTAAGCCAGAAGTCTGGCTCACATCACCTAGGAAAGGCCTGAGTAGTGAAGAGAGGCCTGAACCTAAAGGCTGGTCCTCCTTATGGCCAAATTCACTCTGCAAAAGCGCCCAAAGAAATCCATTTGTATTGTCAACCAGATGGAGCAAGAAATGTACATGTTAACTCTAAACCAGAATGCTCCATTTGGCTCAGGAGTAACAAGTCAGCACAATGGACGGATGACAGTGCCACACAGTTTAGGTTATCACACACATGAGAAATCCCCACACATCGGTGTTCTCTATTCTAAATGTTTCTACATAGAAACAGGGGATGTATGATGCTCTCTATTTTATGAACACTAAAAACTACCTAAAAACCCACATCAAGAAAAAATATTCATTATATCCATAAAGAAATATGGATGTACTGAGTATATTTATTGCACAAATGGTCTCTTCGGTCCCACAAGTTACAACTGGCTCTGTGCCTGCCAATGACATCTGCTCATCTGTGTACTGGTTTGATACCTGTCACTGTTCTTGTTCAGCTTTTTAACTTCCCCAGGCCTAGTACTGCATCCTTCCCTAGAGAAAGTATATGCCGAATGAGCAGAAAGAGTAAAATCATATACGCAGAAACAAGAATCATTTTATATCAGTAGTGGTTTCTGCACCATTTGTTCTAAAGGAATTAAACTTTGTAGAAGAATCTGCAGAAGCATAATCTATAAATCATTAATTTTACAATAAATAGAAAAAAGTGCTTAAAAACAATAAACCCAATATATGTATATAGCCACAACATGATCAAAATATATACGAGATAAGAGTGTATACTATACCAGAAACAGTAAGACAGTGGAAGCTCTAAATTTAGAAACAAATATTTTAGAGAGGAAACATTTAAATATATTAGGGTAAAGAACCAGTGTAAAAGTTTTTAATGTTAATAGAGACGATTACTGGCAAGCTTCAAAAACAAGAAATTAAAAATATTCAGTAAATATTTGGGTACACAGTCCTATACCAGGCATTCTGTACATATTGATTCTATACTGGAAGCTCACACAATATGACTGCTAGTTCCCTGTGGTTTACTTAGAAGAGGCTCCAATGGGAATGACAGGGGAGACAACACCACTTTCACAAGAAAAATGAATATAACCTAGAAAATGTGAACAAACCTGTAAGACACGTGGATTAAATTAGTAAAAATCTATCATTCTACACAACCCACTTTGCAGCAATTAATAAAAGCAAAAGTAACAAAGCCTGGAAGTGATGCCATCAAACCATAACTTTATTTCACAATTAATGAACATCTGCAACAGGGTAAATATGAGCATGCATAATGAAAATGGTGCTCAGGGATCATATCCAAATAAATTCAAGACAAGAAAATGAAAAACAGATTAAGGACATAGTTTGCAGCTCAATTTGTTTTTACAAACAATAGAAGTGAAAGCAATGCAGCCCTTAAACTCAGGATTTTTTAATAAACTCGTTCTTAATAACCTGGAACAGTAATTAGCTGTAATTTACTAAGATATGGAATCTTGAACATAATATTATGAAAACTGAAACCTCAGAGAAAGAATATGAATACAAGCCATAAAAGTATGATTATTGCTGCAAGGAACTTATAGCTATTTGTAGAGATTAATCTAGAACTGTCACATTGATATAACAGTGGGAAGAGAAATTTTTGGCTGATTTGTGTTTGAGTCCGATCTAATTTTTAAGGTTCGGTGCCTCTTCCTTAAGGCATATAAATCCTAGAAGGCTGATTGTAGCTGAGACCTTCCTAAGACATCGAGGTCTAAAGTGTCATGCCAAAAGGTTAGCCATCTAAGTGACTTTTGGAGGTCTCCTATGGGCTCAGTAACATACCATGTTGGGATGACTTCCCCCTGACACAATGCTCTGGGAAATTCTACCAAAACGCTTCCTAAAGGAGGAAAGACTCATTTCTCACCGCCTTTCCAGAAAGTATCCATGGGCTACATCAGACTGTTTCAGGGTTCACAGTTCTTCAGAAAACAAGGTGTGATCCTTTTGAGATCACTAGATTTATAAATCCTGAAATAAATTTACACCAAGCCCTACAAGTCTGTCTTCAACAGAATAGCTTAAATGGCAATTTTAAAAATTAGAAAACTTCCCTCGTATCTCTAGCTGGAGGCTTCACTGGGATTTGACAGTTAAGGGTAAGACAACAGGAGATCACACATCCTGTCATGGAACACAACTTGTACTCCTAGCGCTGATTTAGAATCTTATATTATTTATAAATATATCACAAGATTGTGACAGCACTGTCAACCTGTGACTAGAAAAGCACCTTTCCTGAAAAAAAGAAAAAAAAGGGCAGGAAAGGGCCTCCTACTGGGTGTTGCGCATCCATAGCACCTTAAAGTCCGGCCAGACCCTTGATCCATTTAATCACGGACCTGATAGGCTCGATGAACAGTAGAACAGAACATTATAAAACTGTCTGGTAGCTGCACATCAAAGGGCTCAGCATCCTTGTTCACTGTGCTTACAGTACCAATGAAGTCAGTTCCAGGCAATTTTGGGATGTCTATAAGGCTGAGAAAATAAAACATACGATTGATCAGATCAGCAGTCTCTGTAGCACTGAGAATTAACTCATTTTAAATACGAGCTAAAAGCACAGTATAAATGGTTTTCATGTACAGCTGAAAAAGCTTTGACCCTAAGCCACAAATGAGGCACCCGATGACTTTAAGTACCAGCCCTAAATAAGACTTTCACATGTGCTGTGTGACACTCACTGACCCATGGTCAAGTAAGCTTAGAAAATGCTATTTGTTCCCTGTACCTCAAGAGCCCCAGTGGTTAAGACATTAACGTTCTATAATAGGTGTAGTACCTGCTGATCGTGTCACTGACTTCCCAGAGTTATCTGACCACAAAGGAGCCAGCCTCTTTGTCTTGCAGCACTTTAGAGCGCCTGGGAGGCCCTGCTAAAGGAAGGGCAGAGGCGACATGCCTGCTGGGCCCTCAGTCAGTTCCTGGGTGCTTTACCCTTCAGCTCCCTTGGAGCAGGGGTGACAGCCTTTGTTTCTCTGTTTCCCCAAGATGTCCTGCACAGGGGTCACTCAAGTACTTTGAGAAGCAGGGAAAGAAGGAAGGTTAGGAGGAAAGAGGATCAACCACAGGTGCCAAGAGGACAGGAAGGAAAGAGGCCCTTGTACCACTGCCTTCACCTCTCACCATCGACGGCCAACGTTCTTCTTAGATTGCTCTCTGTCCCCCAACATGGTTGACAGGCATGCATCTTAGCAGTCAGGACCTCATACCCTGGACTGCAGTGATAGGAGCCAAAGCGAATCACCTCAAGGGCCAGAGGAAGCCCAACCAAGCACTGAAACAGACCCTGTGTCAAGGTTCCCAGTTAAGAAAAGGAAAAATACAAAAGAAGAGCAAGGAAGAATCTGAGCTGGCTTGAAAACAGAGCAGAGCACAGGGCTACGGACAGTCCTGGGAGAGCAGAGGCCAGGCTAAGTGGCTCAGTGGCAGTGGTGGTCCGTCACCTGTAGACTCCCTACCTTGGGCTGGTAGCCCCGTTCAGCCATCATCTTTGCCTCCTGCTGCAGCAGGGCATTAGTGAGCTGCTGTGTCTGCCTCACTTCCTCCTCTTCTTCCTCTTCTTGTTGGTCTGCTTCCCATGCCTGCAGCTGGCGCTCTGCAACCTGGGCACAAAGAGCAAAGTCACCATAAGACAAGGCCGTGGGGCAGAACCCTGCCTATGATGAAGAGGGAAAGCCTCTGGATCTACCCCAGCTGAAGAATCAGATGTAACAGTGATGGCAAGTGACAGTAACTGGAAAGGGCATTTACGGTATGGGGGAGGTTATATGTGTGGTAATATGTACCTTATAAAACGCTCTGGATGTGGCCATGTATTTGGAAATTTTTAATTTAAAAAATTTTCAATTCGTCAAAATACATACATTATATTAGTTTCAATTATACAACAGTGATTAGACATTTATGTAACTTACAAAGTGAGAGAAGAGTAACACAAATTGAATTGTAGCCCAGTGAGCTAAATGCTTTCAGATGCAGACAGGAAAAAGAGACGGCAGACAGTAATGACAGCCTTGCTCCCACATGAGGCAAGGACCTAGAGTAAAGCTGGAACTACAATTAGGAAAAGTCAGAATTTCAGCTGAAAATAAAAAGGGATGCACTGGGCTCTCACACGTGGGCTTCTCGGACAAGGTACTAGTGCCAGGCTGTGGAAATAAATCAAGGGCCTCTGGATCCTATGCCACAATGATGCAGCAACCACAGCGGGGCCTGCTGCCTGCGGCTCTCACTCTCCTTGCTGAGGCTGCTTCCCACCCATGGAGGTGGCCGCACCTGGGCTTCCAGCTCTTGTTTCCTGGCCAATTTCATTTCTTCACTCTCCTCCTTCTCACGACGAGCTGACTCTCTTGCCTCCTCAAGGTTTCGAATAAGTTGCTCCCTGTGTCTTAGGGATTCCTCTTGTGCTCGTCGGTTTTGTTCAATCTTTTCTTGTATTTGTTGTTGTCTCCCTGTCAGGACCTAGCCTCAGCAGAAAAGAGAAGGAAAGATTTTAGCTTCACTCTAACAGATACCTGTTCTACAAGCCACAGATAGGCTGCAGTTGCACCAAGACCCAGCCTAATCTTCAGCCTGAGGCCTAAACACGCCACATGGAGACAAGCCCAGACTAGAGCATCGGTCCAAACAATATCGCCCACACATCCACCCATCCTGGTCACACTCAAAAAGTGTGCAGGTTGGGCCTTATGGAGAAACAGCTGAGCACCAAGGAGCAGGATGGACTCCCTCCACAGGGGCACAGAAACACAGCAACCAGGTGAGTCTCACACCCTATTGGTGGGTTCTAGAAAAAAGCCACAAGCCATACAGATGACCAGAGGTGGAGTCTAGGTCATCCCCCCAACCTGTTTGATTTTTGGCTACAGAGCAGGATTATGACCCACCACCAGCCCAGGACTCAGAGATCACAATGGCCAGAAGCCACCCACCATACTCAACAGTGAGGTCTCTGGAAGGGGCATGTAAAGTGGCTACAACTAAGAGGAACATTTTAAATGGGGAAAATCAAAAGATACTGGAGTTTATCTGGTATTCACAAAAATGAAAAGGTACAAATTGGGACCTGATTTCCCATGGATTTCCAAATGTAGTATACTGACATAAACAAAATACAATTTCCATTTTAAACCACTTTCTCTTTATGTTTTTCCTCTGGCTTTATTGTAATAAAAGTTACTCATATTTACATTGTACAATTCAATAAGTTTTTTTTCAATTACTGTTAGCATCCCATATCAGTTTTAGTTGTACAGCAGTGATTAGAGTTCAAGTATCACCCGACTAAATCTAGTATCCCTCTTCCCCCTTACATATTTATTGCACCATTATTGACTATTTTCTTTATGTTAAACTTATATCTCCATGACTATTTTGTAACTACCCATTTGTATTTCTTAATCCCTAGGCCCTTTTTTACCATCTCCCCCCCCAACCTCCCTCCTGTCTAGTCCTCCTCAAAATAGCCTCTGTATCAATGAGTTTGTTTCCTTTTTTGTTGTTACTGTTTATTCTTCAGATTCCGCATGTACATGAAATCACATGGTATTTGTCATTTTCTGTGTTTCTTCATTTAACGCAATACTCTCTAAGTCCATCAAGGCAGTATCTTTTCCCATCTCCTATACCCCCTCCCATCTAGCAGCCCTCAAAATATTCTCTGTATCTATGAGTTTATTTCTGCTTTTGTTGTTATTTCGTTCTTTAGATTCCACATGTACATGAAATCATGCAATATTTGCCTTTCTCTATCCAACCCATTGAATTCAGCACAATACCCTCTAGGGTCCAACAAGGCAATATCTTTTTCCATCCCTTTCCTTTTAGTTTGTGTGTGTCTTTTAATCTGAAGTGTCTCTCTCATAGGCAGCATACAAGGGGGTCTTGTTTTCGTATCCATTCAGCGACTCTATCTTTTGGTTGGAGTACTTAATTCTTTTCCATTTGAAGTAGTCGTTGATAGTTAAGTAGTTATTACCATTTTTTATTCATGATTTCAATACATGTTTTTCCTTCTTAAAGAAGTCCCTTGAACATTTTCTGTAATAGTGGCTGGGTGTTGTTAAATTCTGTTAGCTTATTTTTGTCTGAAACACTCTTTATCTGTTTTTATCTGTCCTTCAACTCTAAATGATAGCTTTGCTTGATAAATTATTCTTGGTTGTAGATGCTGGGTTTTCATCACTTTGAATATTTTGTGCCAAGCCCTTCTGTCCTGCAAAGTCTCTTCTGAGAAATCAGCTGCCAGTCTTATTCCTCTTTCTTGGGACTCTATGAGCTTCCTTGGGTTTTATGTCTATTTCCTTCACCAGGCTGGGGAAATTTCCCATCATTATTTCTTCAAGTAACTTTTCCACTTCTTGTTTTCCCTCTCTTCCTTCAGGTACCCCTATTTTGTCCAACGACTCCTTAAATTATTATTATATTCTTAGCTTATTTCTTCTTGCTGTTCTGATTGTCTTTGGCTTCCCCAACCTCTCTACTGGAGGTTCGATCCTCTTCTTCATCCACTGTGTTAATTCCCTCTAAAATACTCTTTATATCAGATAATGTGTTCTTCATTTCTGACTGGTTCCGTTTTATAATTTCCAGTTCCATTTTTATGTTTTTTACCTCTTTGTTAAAGTTCTCACCGAGTTCATCTACATCTCCCCTAAGTTCATTGAGCATCTTTATAACCAGTGTTTTGAATTCTGCATCTGTTAGATTGTTTGACTCCATTATTCCTAGATCTGTTCTGTTCTCTTGTATAGTTTCTGTGTTCCCATTTTGGCTGTCTGTTTCTATGTACTAAGCAAAGCTCCTAAGTTTCCCAGTCTTATTAGCTTTGTGTAGTAGGTGTCCAGAGGCACAGTCCTGAAAGGAGTACAGCAGCAGACCAGGTTTAGCCCCAGCCTATGTCCCTCGAAGGCCACCTGTTAAGGTTCAGCAAGCAATCCACAGATGCTGTGCTTACAGTTGCCTCAAGAAACCACATCATAAACTGAAGTCAGCTGCCACCAGTGTAAGTCTAGGTACTGCTCAGCAAGTTGCACAGGACTCACTAAGGACACAACTGGGTGTGGCTTGGGTGGGGCCATGCGTTGGGGAGGTGGAGTTTCAGGGCATCCTCTGGGTGGAGTGACTTCTAATACCCAGTTTGAGGACATCTCAGCTATGGCAGTGCTGCATCCACACACTGGAGGTGGGGAGAGCTCAACAGAGGAACAATGGATACCGCCAGCACTTCTGCCCAGGAGGAAGCCTCACCTCCTGCCCTCACTCTGACAACTCAGCGTCCCCTATAGGTCCCTAGTCCCTCCCAAACCCCTGCAAGAGCAAACCAGGTGCTGGTGCTCAGAGTGGGCGAGTCCATCACTGCAAAAGTCCGGTCACAGACATGGCTGCTTTAAGAGGAATGTCTGCAGCTGCTGGCTCCTGCTGGCATAGCCTCTGTCCTACTCAGCGCTTGGGACTGGGCAGACTTGCATCTTTGCCCCCTCCTACCTTCTATCACTGCAGGGTAATTTCTTATTTCTCTTCCTAGTTGTAAGGCTTGTTCATCTAGATCCCAGGTGACTCTGCTTGCTGTTTGCTCCATGTTTCCATCACAACTTTGATGTGACCATAAGAGCAGATGAACAGAGCCTTGTCACTTACACCATTTTGATGCTGTCTCCATTTTAAACCACTTTAAGATAACTTTCGATACATGGATAATGAAGACTTTTTTCCCAAAAAGATATCCTTTTAACTGGGATGAGTCTCATACACATTACTTAAATACTGACAAGTAAAACACTTATGTTATTTAGTCCACTTCTGGTTATGCACCCCAAGAAAAAAAATCCTAAGTATGGAAAAGTTATGCGCCAAGATGTTCACTGCAATGTTTTTATAATGCCTCAAAATTAGAAAAAAAAAAAAAATGGAATACCCACAAAAGGGAAATGGAAAAACAAACTATGGTATACCCATGTGATGATATATTATGCAGCTGTCAAAATAATATTTACAAAGATGTAATAATTTGTTAAAATGCTTGAAATCAAATAGCACAGTATAGGAAGAAATATATAGGAAAAACGTTCTGCACAGAAACAGAAGAGTGGAAGGAATAGTGATCGTGGCTATGCGGATGTTGTGTGGCTAGGTGACTTTGTTTTTACTTTACTGAATTTTTTCTAATAAGATTATATTACTTTTATAATATTAAAAATCCATTTAAAATAACCACAGGACTCTCTTCTCAGAACATCTGGCAGAGTCAATACATGGTCATTAAGTCCCAGATCCCAGCCCTGGGACTGGCCAGCCCGTGTCTGTCGCAGCTAGGATTACCTCGCTCATCAGTCTGTCTCGTGCACTCCTCTCTCGGGCCCACTCTGCCTCTCTCTTTTCCCACATTTCCTTGGCCTCCTCCCTAGGGAAACACAAAGCAATGACAGACGGTTCCTTAGCACCACCGATGGCAGAAGGGAACTAAAGAACCAACAGGGCTCCAAAGCACCAGGCAGCACACATCTGTGGAGCCAATCTTCAAATAACTTTATCCACACAAGCTTTTAACAGATTAAGGACAAGTTCACAGAAAGTATTCCTATGGTAAGTACTTTAAGTTACCTTTTTAAATATTCCCATCTCCTTACAAAAAGCACTTGTGATGATTTGCACCCAGGCCATTTAAACACTGAGGTGAATGAAACCATCAGGACTCTAGAGAGGAGGGCCACTGCCGGTGCCTGAGCTCTGTCACCATGCTCCTGGGGTCTCTGCTAGCTCATCCTATGGCCTGGGGCAAAGGAGAGACCTCCTTGTGTCTCCATGGCCCGAGTATCTAGCAATGTTACCTGTTGTTTAATATAGAAGATTAATTTTTAGGATCCACACCCATTTTATAGACCTAAGAAGCATTCAACATTTCCATAATTTATAACAATTTCCTTTTGAATTTCTAAGATATTAGATAAACAGATCCTTACTCTAAACCCTAATGATTTCCATCTTAAATAACTGAAGAGAAACATTCCTACAAGCCAAGTTCATTTGCAAAGATGTGCTCCTTGTGAATGATGGACAGATTACCAAGAACAAGTGTTTCAGTAACAACTGATTACCCTCATGGAGACCTGCACTGGATCCCAAGTGCCACAGTAGAACCTTGGAGTGTCCAGCCCAGACAGTTGCTGCCTCTCACCTAAACAGCATCTGCAGCTCTGCCTCCCGCTCCTTCTCCAGCTGCAGCTGCTCCTCGATGACCTGCTTCATCCACACCACATCAGCCAGAGCCTGCTCCCGCCTGGCCAAGTGCACACGCTGGTTCTCCTCCTCCTTCTGGAGCAGTGCCTGCAGGATGCGCTTGTCCGCCTCCTAGAGGAAGGAGGAGGAAGCACACTGGGCGGGTGCAGAGCCCTTGGGCAGCCACGGCCTCCACTCTTGCCAGCCCCTCTCTAATCTGGTGCAGACATTCATAACGCTGCCAGATCTTCTCAGGCAGAGATGGGAAGACGTTGAGTTGTTTCTGAAGAGTCAGGGTATAATCTCTTAGGGATGGTTTAAAATGATACCGCAGAGGCCCAGGAGCTGTTCTCTGCCTATAAAGGGACCCTTCTGCCACCCACATGCAAGTCCCTGTCCTCAGACATGTCTAGTAGCACAGCTTTTTAGAACACAATTTGGCACCAATTCCACTTCTAAGAACACAGACTAGAAACACAAATACACAGAGATACATGCACAAAAACCTCACTGTAGCTGTTATGTAAGAAAGAAAACCCGAGAACAACCCAAAATTCACAGGTAAAGAATTAGCTATCATGTACATCTATACACAGGAACACTGTAAAAGAATGAGGGTGCTCTGGAGGCTCTGAAATGGGAAAGATGTCCTGGTGGGCAGGGGGAGGGAGGGTGGGCCTGCATGACAGGACACCTGACTGCAGAAGGCAGGGATAGGAGGAAGGGAGTTTGCTTGTTCACTTTCTTTGCCCCTACCTCAGGGAGGGAGCCCATCAAAATACTTGGTAGGAATACTGAGCAGCTAGTCAAAAAAGAACAAGTCAATCTAATAGACTGATTGTGAAGTACAGACTTACTGTTAGGTGAAAATGGACTTCAAGTCCATTTTTTAAAAAGCCACCACTTGCCCATATGTCTATGTATATAACATATACATACATCTGGGAGCATACATGCCAGACAGACAACTCTGGGGAGGGGCAGGGATTACAGGGGCTGGTCCATGGGGAAATCACTTTGTTCTACCTCTGCTTCTTACCAGGACACATTACTGAGCAATGGAAAACATGTTTTTCAAAAGAGGGTGAAAGAAACCCTGTCTCTTCAGGCTCACCAGTTCCTCTTGGATCTGCTGTGTACGTCTATGGAGTTGTACATTATACTGATGTCTCAAAAAGCGTCTAAAAATGAGGAAAAACATGAGTTGCCTTTAGTGTCTTATAAGAAGTTAATCGGAGGTTAGACAGCTACTTACTACAGGTCGTATCTTTTTTGGTTTCAGAGATACCAGAGCAGGGACACTTCCGAGAAAGAGAGAGGCTCTGAGAAAGTGGGGTGGGGGCAGCTCTTCTCACACACACCCCAGCTCCGCTTTCTGCTGGAAGGCTGCTATCTGCTTCCTCTCTTCCTCCAGCTTCTCCAGCTCCCACTGCTGCTTCAACAGATTCTCCTGTTCCTTCTTCAGTTTGGTGGCCTGTGGTTACAATGACAGTTACCCCAATTAAGACCATGAGAATCAGAGCTTCCTTCATTACTCATTTTCATTTTCAGCAGACACTGTGCAAGGAGGGCTGGCCTGGCCACCTTGTGATCATAATCCCCTCCTACCTTGGGGGCTCTGAGCCTCTTGGCCCAGCTAACTCATTCATCCCAACTCAGCTGAGCCATTTCCTGCAAGAGCCTTTCACAATCCTGCAGACAAGGATAAACCCACAGGACCCTGTATTGTCCATGCCTTACTGCAACTTACCACCTGTCTCCTCAACCTCGCCTTGCTCTTACTGTGAGGGCTAGGACTGTGGGCCTTGCTCACAGCTGTTATTTCTAGCACCCAGCCCAGTGCTTACTTAGCACCTAGAATAAGGAGTGGGTACTAAAGATCTAGTTCTTGAATCATTCGGGTCTGGGGAAGGAGGTGCTTCCTTCATCTGAATGGTAAGACCCAGCCCTCTCTAGAAAATACCACGGTATTCTCAAAATAGCCTCTTGGACCAAAGACTCTCAGTTTGTGCCTTGAGACCCAAAACCTGCTAGCCAGGGAGAGCTGTGTGCTAAAACATCAGACTAAGTCAAGTCTGCTTAGTGCATGGGCAACTAAAAGTCCTAAGAAGGCTCTCAGTTCTCAAAATATGTCTGAGAAAACAGGTATTACCTTCCCATTGCTAACATTCTAGAATCTGGGCTCACAATACAACCTAGGAGAATGGAAAAATCACAGATGGGAATAAACGTCAGAAGGGAGAACCCAGTATTGCTGCCTTTCTTAGAACCACCTCCCTGATATAAACTCTTTTAATAACAGCTTCTGAAATGGCCATTTTACCACAACAAGCAGCCGAGAGGGTCCGCGTGGCTGTGGGCAGGCCTCACCTCCATCTCCTTCACTTTCAGCTCCTCCATCTGCTGGAGCAGTGCCTCAGCCTGGAGTTTATCCTCCAATTGCCTTCTCTCCTCTTCTGCTTTTATCCGTTCTAGTGCCTCCCTTCGTGCCACTTCATACTCATTTTCATACCGTTTGTTCTCTTCCTCTTCTGTGGCTTCTTGCTACATGGAGCCAAATGAATCCAGGTCAGTATCTGTACCATGCTGCCAGGTCAGTATCTGTACCATGCTGCCAGCAAAGACCCAGCTCTCACAGCTGTTCAGCCGGCCACAGGCCTGGTTCCTCATTCCACTGAGTCTACACCAGGGCGGGCCACTTCTCACCTGTGAAACCCAGGGACCGGTGCTCACTGTGGGAACTGGGGGACTGATGCTCCCCTGAGAGACGGAGCTGCAGCATAGTGCCTAGCTCCAAAAAGGGGCTCAACAAACACTTCCCAAAGTGAACCCAGAGGCAAAGCAATAGGATGCGCAGCTATCAGCTAAGGTTGAGAGTTTATGATGCATACTATATCAAGAGAGACTGCCAGCAACAAAAACATCCTTTAAAACATACATTCCCCCTACCATAGACCAGCCTTGCTCACCTGGCCTTCTTCTGTCCCTGGGAATGACAGGATTCTAGGACATGTAAGAGCAACATTCCGTTTTAACATGTGTTAAGTAAACTGAGGAAGAGGCTATTCTTGGATTAGAGTCATTAACATCGAAAACAAAGATATGGGGACAGTCGCCACCATAGCACATGGGACTACTTCTGGAGCCATAAACCACACCTGCTTTTTTTCTTCTTTCTGCGTTTCCCAAGAGTTTATCACATGCTTCTTGTGAAGGTCCGATTCAATCTAAGGATGTAAAAAGGGCATAAAATTAATTTCTTCAGTGGTTCATCTGACATATTCCCCGAGGCGCACAGTGCCACACACTGGAATGACGTCCTTTTGTAAGGACTCGGAGTGGCCCTGGTGTCTAGTACAGGATGACCCCAACTTATATAGTCTGAATGCAAGTCAATTAGAAAACCAAAGGACGAGGCAGTTCTAAACCAGTCTCAAGAGTTGGAATGAAGTAAGAGAAACTTTTCTCCCAGGTCCCCTGACGTTGAGCAGGAATAGGTCAGCAGACATGTCAAAGGCCACCCTGGTCATCTAAAGCATGCCAGGCCCTGGGGCAGCAGGAGGTGGTGAGGGGTACACTCAACACTCTGCCTGGCTCCCCAACACTTCCACTGCAAAGCATTAGCTGAGAAAATATATTCCCCGTATCAAGACGCATGCTCTAGTAGATGCAACAAGCCTGGGTGGTTAATAAGAGATTTGGGTTTAGAGCATCTTTTGGATCAGAAAATGAATTATAGTACTCTGTCCAAAAGCTTTCATTTGGGAAACTTTATAAAAGTTTAAATTTTTTTTCTCAACTTACAAATATGAAAATTTTCAACTAACTTAATACTTTAAATAACCTTTTGAGTACATGACTCAAAACAGCCAGGGAGAGGCATCTTCTTGTGATTAGTGCTAACTGCATACACTCCAAAGCAACAAGATGCTGCGTTACTTAGTGACTGGCAATTTCTAAATGTAATTATGAATACAAAACCAAACATTCCAAATGTCTACAAAAACTATTAGTTGAAATAAGTTGAGATGCAGTAATGGGATCTCTCTTTAGCCCAAACTGCTGAACAATGCCACTCAAGCCCAGACACGCCCCCTCTCCCTGCCTCCAGGTCCTAGATTTGTCCTCTTTTCTCCTGACACCCGTTTAGGCCCTCACCATCACTCACCTAGGCTGCTGTAACACCCTCAACTGCCAGAGATGCTGCTCCCAGAGATGCGGCTGGGATCCTATGGCTCCCCTGCCTAAAACCATCTCGGCATTCCTCATGCTTCCAGGGGAAATACGTAAGGTGACCTGAAGTCTGGCTCCATCTGTCTCACCAGCCTCAGTTCTTGGGGCTCCCCTCTTTGACATCCTAGCCTCCCCGCCACTTATAGCTCCCTGGACTCATTCTGCTCTCATGACTCAGGCTTGATTCTTGTATGGTTGCTTTGAACCAGAATGTCTTCTCCTGACCTCTACACCATCAAGTTAATGCCTATGTCCTTCCAAACTCCTCCACCCCAGCGACTCCTCTGGGACGCCTCCCCAACCTCTAACTGAGCTGAGGACACTGCCTGTCTTCCGAGGCTTGCCCGGCACCCTGTATCCTGTACTGTTAACAAGCTGCCCACTGTTTTCCCCACTGGACCAGGAGCTCCCTAAGAGTGGGGACCACATCTAATCTCCACATTCCCACAATGGGACAGGGCAGTAAGATGTTCAATAAACAGCAGTTAAACAACCAAATTAACCCAGATCTCCTGCATGGTGCTCTTTTCAGGTAGTTTGAGTGTCCCCTCCTGTCCCAACCCAGCATAAGATACAAGTTTAAAACAGGCTGGGAAACGGGATTTCATCTATTTAGGCAAATCATTGGGAAGATTTTGATTTTCACCTCTCGAAGTTTGGGGTCATTCTTTTTCCAGTGTTCATATAAAAGTTGTTCAGCAATCTGTCAAAAAGAAAAAGAAAAAACACAAAGAAGCAAGCCTGATATCACAAATCCATTCACATTTTGGGTAACACACAATGGAAGTCAGCTCAGACTAAGCTGACACACTGGCACACTGGCACTGCACTTGCCCTTCAAACCTCCTTGCCTTGCACCCAAGCTCCAGGAGCCAGATACCCGAGTGGAACTGGACAACACTGACAAATGACTCTTACAATAGTGATGAAAGAGGGGCAAAGTCTGATGCTACAGATGGGCCCTAGATGCTACAGATCTGCTTCAAAACATACAGCAGGCTTAAAAACACAGGTTGGGGCTCACTATTCCACACAGCTACTTTGGAAGGTAAATTATACCAGTCCCAGGTTTTGTGGAACCACAGAACTGTAATAAAGAAAAAAGACTCAACTGTAACGATTTAAAGGGCCAAAGAGAATAAAGATGATTTGTCCAAAACACACACATGAAGAGCAACTTAGAGTAAGCAGTTTTCCCAGTTGGCTTTGGAGTTAACTGCCATCTCATCTGACCAGAGCACCCAGAAGTGACCCACATGTGCATCACTGACAGGCTGGGGACACTAAGGGCAATGAGAATTTACCAGTTTCCTTTGCTCTTCTCGGGCTGACTTGAGATTCCCATGCCGTTCCCGGATTCTTCTTTCCCGCAAGTTCATGCTCAGCCTCAGCTCCTCCAGTTCTCTAGCCAGCAGGTCCTGTTCCTCCAGCAGAAGCTGCTGGAGTCTCTCACGTCTGGCCTCCAGATGCTTCCTCTTCTCCTCCTTCATCTTCTCACGCTGGTAGGCATGCATGCTGGGTAAGAAGGAGCCCACCATAAATCAGTCATACTACAGCCATATGGACCACTCTGCTCTGCTGTGTGGGTAAAGAGGCTGAGGTAGGTATAATATGGTGACACAAGAAGTCATCCTCTAGCCAAAGTACAGAGCAGGTTAGTACACTATGCATAACAGAACTTTGTTTTTGCAATAAGAAGATGTATAATGTGTTTATATATGCACATGATAATTGTACTAGCAAATATAATTTGAGCAATTACCATGTACCAGCGAAAACGATGGTTTTATACTAACCAGCACGTAAACCCTACAAAGTAGGTTCTGTTTCAGCCTCACTTCACTGATAAGGAAACTGAGGCACAATTATGCAGTAAGCAACACAGTCAGGTCTGATTCCAAAGCCTCTACTTTTAGCTTCCATATTTTTATAAAAACAGATGTATGTGTATTTACACACAAACAAAAATGAAAGACTGTATGGGAGGATATGCATCAGGTTGGTAATTGTAGTTGCCTCTGGGGATGTAGGGTTACAAGGAAATTTCCAGATTCTAAATACATTTCCTATCATTTTCTTTTTCAATGCAAATGTATTACTTCAGTGATGATCCTTTTTGTAATCTACAGTTGGAAAAATATCACCAGGCAGGCAATCTATGCTGTCTAGAAACTCCCTCAAGAAAACATGCTGTCAAGCCATGCTCCCCCAGGTCCTTAAGGCCACATCCCCTGACCAGCAAGTGACCGCCCACCTCCATCCAACCGTGGTCACTGCACACTTACCTCCGCTGGTAGGAGGTCTTGGAGCTCCAGTCTGCCTGTTTGGAGCTGCAGATGTCAGATACCCTGAAGTAGCGGCTGTTCTCATCCCACTGCTGCCGAAGCCGGGCCTCCTGCTCTCGGTGTCGCTGTCGTGCTACCTGCTGATCTAGGAGCCTCCGGCTGCACCAGTAGGAGGGCAGCGTGGGGAGTGCCATCTATGAACACCAATTGTAGGAAAATGAGCCTGCTGCCACCCTGGGAATCCTCACAAGCTTGGCCTCATCCCTTTAGTTAGTGGTCCTCGCCCACTGGCTGCACAGTAATATCGCCTGATGGAGCCTGGGCCCCAGTCCAGGCCAATTAAATCCAAAAAGTCTTAGTGTAGGCCTCAGGCATCAGCATTTTAAAAATGATTTGCCATCAGGGCTACAAATTATCAATTTAAACCTGCCAGACATCAACAAGGGCACTGTAGACAGAGACAGGGAACCAGACCTAGCAATGCTGGACCAGGCACACTGTGGACTTGTATGCTTTGCATGAATTAACATGGATAATAATTTAAGGAACACGTGTACCAAGCTCTTGATATATATATATATATGACCTTTTCCATTACAATCACCCTGTTATTTGGCAGAGAAGAAACAAGTTCAAAAAGGTAGTGATTTGCCCAAGATCACAAAACCTAGAAGTAGAAAAAAATCAAAG
Source organism: Rousettus aegyptiacus (assembly GCF_014176215.1). Lineage (NCBI taxonomy): Eukaryota > Metazoa > Chordata > Mammalia > Chiroptera > Pteropodidae > Rousettus > Rousettus aegyptiacus. The sequence continues at coordinate 22,510,449 of NW_023416308.1, read as the reverse complement.
AGCTGAGATCCTGATTTACACAGGACCCAGACTCTGTTAACCCCAAGAGGCTACCTGTGGGACCAACATGCCCTGGCTTTGGGAGCCTCCAAGGAGGGACCTAGTCCAGATGTCAGTCACACCTGAAAGTGTTCTGGGTTAGCATGCAGGGCAGATCCCTCCCTCATCTTACGAACAGTTAAATTGCAACCCAGAGAGAGTACACAATTTGCCCAGGTCACAGAGCAATCTTGGGACATAACTGAAGACTTGAAAGCAGAGAGCAGTCTCACTCCGGACACCTTTTCCCCTGAACCACGATTACAGCGAGGCACTGTGTTGATCCCATGTGCAGGGTCTACACAGTAACTGACTATGATACTGCTTGACAAACGTCTGTTGAATAAGCAACAGGCCCGAGACCAAGCCAAGTCTCAAATTCAGAGTCCTCCAGACCTACGGGAAATAATCTGCGTCTATGAGCCAAGTTGAGCCTAAGACTGCCTGTTTATAATTTCTGCCTTGAGACTAGTAGGATTGACATGCTTTTTTCTTTTCCCTGTAAGATGCCCGTGGATAAACCTTTGCACTAGGTGTTAGGAAACAAGATTCCGGTCCCAGACCGGCCACCAACAACCCAGGCTACTCCTTGAACAAGTCACGTCCCTCTCTTGGTCTCAACATCCATCCATACAGGAGAAAAGGAGTCACAGAAGAAAGTGTCGGACCCAGAGTGGGACGGGAGCAGAATGGACCGGAAGACCGCCCCCCACCCCACGGCGTCCCGTGCTCGCGTCCCGGACGCCCGCCGCGGTTTCCGCTAGCCCCCAAGACCCGCTCCTGGCCGAGCCCAAGCTCCGACTCACGTTTCTCTATGGCCCCGGGTTTCCGGAGAGTGCCCGGCCCCAGCTCCCGCATGCCCCAACCAAGCCCACTTGTTCCCGCGGCCACCTTCCCCGGCCGCGCTACACCAAAGCCCGCTGTATCCCAGCTCGTTACCCGAGCGACAGATCACCGACGGAGCGCCGCGAGGGCCAAGGGGCCTCCAGCAAGATACAGACCGCGCGAATAGAAAAAAGGCTCTGTTTTTATTTCCCTCTGGCTCCCTCTGGTGGTGGGAGGGGGATCAATAGCAAACAGCGCTGGTCCTGAAATCAAGGAAAAATGAAGGAAAAGAATCCATTCACTACGTAAAATTCAAGATGGTGGTTATTTGGGCGAATAAAGGTGAGGGTAGGGAAAGTCAGGGGGATACAATAGGGAAGGAGAGTGTAAGCCAGTGGTTCTCAAACCTGGCTGCTCATGAGAAATCATCTGAGGGGGTCTTAAAAATCCCGATGCCTTAAAAAAATCCAGAAGCCCAGGCCAAACTCTAGGCAAATCCCATCAGGCTCTCTGAGGGGATCAGTGGTTGCCCAAGGTGCCCAGGTGCATTCAATGTGCAACCGGCCGGGAGAATCCCTGGTGTAAGTAGAAACAAGTTCCTGGCAACTTTCTACTGTCTTAGATTGCTTGCAGGTTCAAGGTTCTATTAGTACATTTTATGACTCGCCGTGTTATGTGTATTATTTTAGGTATCAACTATTCCATTGAAAAGATAATGAAAAATTGTCATTCTTTCTTTCACTCTCTTTTCTTTCATTTTTCTCATTCTTCTCTTATTTTTTCTTTCCTCTTTCTCTTTTTCCTGGATGCAGTATAGTATCCTGTCGAACATCCCGGCCTCTATTTCAACCTCCACCATGTTAGTTGTGTGGTGTTGGGCGGGTCGGTTCATCTCTTGACATCCTCATCTGTGAAAATAGAATGTTAAAGTAATTGAACAAGGAAGCCATTAGATGGAAGTGGCTCTAATGCCTCCGTGGCCTACACAAGCAAACCAAAACCTAAGGGAGAATCAATGCTCTAAATCTGAGAAAATTAAACATAAGAACAACAGCCTAAGATCACAAACGGCTAACTAGCCTTTCCTGAATAAGGCAACTGCTTAAGCTATAGCCAATAAAATGATTTCCTTGTTTTTCTTCCTCATCTTCTCTATGAAAACCTCTCCCCTAGCTTTTGCCTATAGGTGGAAGACTCTAATCACCTTAGGTTTGGCACTGCCCAGTTTGAACTGATGTATGATCAAAAAACTCTTGAAAATTTTGATGTGCCTCAATTTATCTTTTAGCAAGAATACCAACAACTTGCTTTCTAGGATTGCCCTCGTCAGAGGAAATAAAGGTTTAAATGGAAAGTGCCTAGGAGCATCTTGGGTAAGCACACGTTCTTTCACATATTCCTTTACTTGATCCATGGTTTCTCAAGGTCTGCCCTGTCCCCATGCATGAGGCTCCGCAGGATTCCTCTCCTAATGGTCCCTGCCCCTTTGGCCAAGCTCACTGCCACTTTTTCATATCATGTCCCCAGTGGGCAGGGAAGACAGCCCCTCACTGTTACCAGCTCAGGCAGAGCTGCCTGCTGAGCAAAAGAGCCCAATACATAAATGATCACTGTTGGGACTCTCCGAGTGTGGTAGGAACTTCAGAAATATGTGAATTGGGTCATAAGAAACCTGACTTCAGGTCCTGATTTTGCACCTCTTGGGTGAGGCCCTCTACTCTCTAGGCCTCAGTTTCCTGATCTGTATAATGGCCTTAAAGGACCAAACGTGCTCTATTAGTGGGAGCAAGGGTCAAGGGCTTTCCTGGCCTGGTCCTGGAAGCCTGAGGCTGTAGGTCATTGCCTCTGAGCCTCTTCTGCTGGATGGTCATCATCACTGTCTGACTTCTAACCTCATAATTACACGACTGCCTGTAGCTCATCAAGCATCTTTACAAGCATCTTTTTCTTTGTTCCTCCCGAGAACCCTGTGAGATATTTTATTGTCCCCATTTTAGAGTTGCCTACGCTGAGCCTCAGAGAGGTGGCATCACCTGCGCACAGAACCATAGCTTGTGGATGGTAGAGCTGGGCAGCTCTGAGTCCAGGGCCTTGGCCCTCTTAGCAGCACCACAGGGCAGGGATTGTTCCCTTGGCACAGAGCCTGGCACAGAGTAGGCTCTCGATAAATATTTGTTGAGAACGAATGAGTAGATTTACAAAGTTCAAATCCCTTCTCCTCCTTCTCCAAAATAAAAAAGGACAGATGATATTGGCAGAAAGCAAAGAGAAAGACAAAAAGGAGCTAACATGATGTGAATGCCTACTGCATGCCAGGTGCTCGTAGATGTATTTCCTGATTTAACCTCCAACCTGTGAGATTTCTGCCTCTGTTTTGCAAATGAGGAAATGAGACTCGGAGAGATCAAGCAACTCTCTTGAGGTCACACAGCAAGAACTACGAGAGCAGGATTTACACCCAACCTCCGGAGCTTGTGAATCTCATTCTGCTTTTCCAGGAGCTTGCAGCTTGCAGCTGTAGCTCTTAAAAGAGGCTACCAGATGTGGACCAGCCGGGCCATATAAAGAGTTCAGCAATATTAAATATTAAGTGACAGGTTGACAACTATAGCCTACAGGGGGCTGAGAGGGGAAGCCCTATCAAGAAACCATCCAGGTGGACTCTGCACACACTGGGCCCTGGGCCAGTGCATACTTACAAGGGGCTGTTCTTGGACATGTGTCTTTGAGTATCTTAGCATGGGAGGAGAAAATAGGAAGGGGGGAGATCAGGTGTGATGACACAGAGCAGCTCCCCTTAGCTGAAATGTGACAGCACTGGACTCAGTGCAATGCTCTCAATTAGCAGGTGGCATTGCCAAGGCACATTTATCTATTCTGGGTTTTCAAAGTGTTGCAACATCAGCCACTCCAGCTTCTCCCCTGGGCAGGGCTCTCACCCTCCTTGAAGACAAAGGATGCAGAAGTAGACAGGTAGTTCAAAGACCCTGGGGATATGGGGCTGACGGAGCCCCAGTTTTGTGTTTTAGTAGTAATAAAAACAGGAATAATAATAAATGTAGGTGTTCCATTAAAAAAAAGGTGTGAAAGGGCATTCACCAAAAAAAAAAAGCAGACGTTACTGGGGACAGGGTTAGGGGTGATTTTTTATTTTTATTTTTATTTGGGTTTTTAATTTTATAATGGTCACTGTTACTTGTATAATTTTAAAAAATGCCTTGTTGATTAACCATAACAACCTGCATTTCCATCATGCTTTATACCTTATAAGGTGCTTTCAATGCATGAGTGATTATCAACCTTGGCTGCAGGTCTGAATCACCTAGAGAGCTTTTAAAAAATCCTGATGCTTAATGCCCAAGATAGAGGTTCCAATTTAATTAGTCAGGGGTGGGGCCCAAGCATTTATATTTTTAAATAAAAGTTTTTAGAATTGCTTTAGAAAAATTACAAAGGTAGTACAGAGAGTACCCTTATACTTTGTACCCAGTTTCCCATTATTAACATCCTGTGTGTGCTATCTACTTTCGAAGGAAAGAAGTCTGACATGGGCCTGGTGGGAGTGGGGGTTAAGTTCAAGGTGTCAGCAGGGCTGCGTTCTTTTCTGGAGGCCTTCAGGAAGAATAGGTTTCCTTGCCTTGGGGGCTTTTAGAGCTGCCACGTTCCTTGGCTCCTGGCCTCATCCTCCTTCTTCAAAGCCAGCGGAGCAGCTTCACCCTCTGATCATTCCTGCCTTGTCGCATCTCCTTGGACCACAGCTGGGAAAGCTTCTCCACTTCTAAGGATTCCTGTTCACACCTGGATAATTCAGGATAACCTCCCCATCTCAAGGCTTTTGACCTTCATCACATCTGCAAAATCTCTTTTGCCATGGACGTTTTCACAAGTTCTGAGATTAGGAGGTGAATGTCTTTGGAGGTCATTATTTCATCTATCACAGGATGATAGGGGGACATACCATTCCTCATGATGAACTTTTAGTTATTGTCGCTCAATTTTGTTTATTTATTTTCACCTGGACACTGTGGCATTCCTCCAAGAACTCCTGGCCTGTGGCATTCACTTCATTCCTCTCAATGTGGAGGTCATCACCTTGAAAGAAACCTGTTCAGGTAAGCCTGCCCTCTTCAGGTGTGTTCCCAGGACCTCCCTCTACACCTTCATTAGAGCCTCTTCTGTAAATCAGGTGAGCTCTCAGACCTTATTCTAACAGGCCTGCCCCTGTATGCAGAGGAAGCTGGAAAATGGAATTCTGTTCTAGAACCTTCCATTCAGCACCCTCCAGTAGTTCAGCCTGCTGGAATACATTTATCTGATGGAATGGCACTAACTTTTTTGGTATTCATAATATTTTTCAAGGCCATTCTAATGTGAAGGAAGGAGCCTTCATCTAGCTCCACAGTATTTCGTGTCTGAGATTCAGTCTTCTCATCTGTAAAATCGGGATAATAATACCAGTTTGTTATTAACAGCTGCCTTAACCCAGTGCCAGGGACATTATCAGGACCTGATAAATGATAACTGTTGGTGTTATAATTGCCTGGATACTGACAATTTTCTGCATGGCACCTGCCTCAATAAGTTCTGGGCTAGTTCCCTCTCTCCTAAAGGAAGGGACATTGTGGTTTATCTGCTCACCTCCAGCTGACAAATTCATAGCAATTCACCTGATTTCCTCGCTCAGACTCTACCATGATTGGAGTGGAGTATTGACCCTTCTCTATGTGGCTCAGGGGTAAATCTAAGCCAACTGCGGTGACCCAAGTGATGCTTCGGGGGACGTCCGCTGCAGGGGTCGTGCTGGGTGTTGTCCTATCTGTGGGAGACCTGTGGTTCTGCTGCAGTCACATCTCACAAGGAGGAAGCCAGAGGCTGTGACCATCTCAAGGCAGGAAGAGAGAAAAATTAGGTCCTTCATGGCGATGTCAAATACGGAATTAACCCACTTTGTAGACCATGCGTTGGAATTCCTTCTTCTTTTTCCTTTTAAAATTAAAAAATATATATATGGTAAAAAACATATAACTTGGGATCTGTCCTCTTAACAAAATCTTAAGAGTTCAGTACAGAATCGTTAACGGATATGGTATATACATACAATGAGATTCTTTTTTTTTTAGAAGATAAAATAAGGGGTCTTATCACTTAAGTCATTTTTCAGTCACCAAGAAGCATTCCCATCAACAGACTTTTCTAGAGCAGCATTACTCAAAGTACAATTATTTTTTATTAATATGTGACTTTGGGGAGGAAGGGAATCAAATACACAAAACATAAAACCCACCATTTTAAGCATACAATTCAGAGGCATTAAGTACATTCACAATGTGTGCAGCCATCTCAAAGTGTGTTTCAACTATTATTTAATGTAAAAAATGAGGCCATGGAAATACCAATGATAAGAATAATAATCCTGTAGCCCACATCACACTGTGAGTATGGACGTTTCCATGATGGGGGTATTATGGGCAAGAGGAACCACTAGAAAAATAAAATAACTCTTCAAATACTGATTTATACAGGTTTGCCATGACCCATATACACAGGGGAATTCTGAAAGAATGCTTTTCCTCAGCGCAGCAGGGGACTTGAATTAGAGCTTTCGTGGCTCAGGCTGGTACCGTTTGCCACGGTTGACCTTCTGAAGATAGCCTTGTACCCTGTGCAAACAGCATGCTTTCTGGAAAAGATGTAGTGCATGAGACTCTCACTTTTAGAATAAAATATGACTCTTAAACTGTGACAACAGCTGGGGAAACCATTGTCAAAGCTTCCTCCCCAGTACTCTCTGGAAGGGACAAGTCTCCCTGCGGGATCTGACCTCACCACAGTTAGGGAAACACCTGACCCAGCTTGGCGGATCTCGATTCCGTCAAACCCGTCACTTTATAGAGGGGAAAGCAACGCCCAGAAACAAGGAGGACATGCCCAAATGAGGTAAGTGGCAGTGTATTTAGTAAGAGCAGCTGGTGGCCTCGGCGTGCAGCGTGCAGAGGTGGAAACAGAAACCCCAAAAGAGAGAAGATTCAGCCAGTACCTGCTTAGCAGTCATGGAACATGACTGTCCTGGGCCTGTGTGACTTCCCTTTGTTCTCACGGTGTCTCCCACTTTTGAGATGGGAAAACTGATACTTAACAAGGCAGGGCAGAGGATTCTCATGGCCTGTAAAGTGAGCCAGGGTCGTCTTTATCCCAAAGCCCATGCTACTTCTGTACTGCTGGGCTGTCAGATGTGGGTGCAAGATAGGACATCAAGCCAGGCCTGTGTTTTCCATGACTTCTGGACATGCGCACCCACTAGCCAGCCCTGGATAGCAGAGCCTCCTCTTCCTAAGTTCCCAAATTCAAAGTGACAGTGGATGGTTTCAAAGTAGCAACCTTCTCTGCTTAACCTCAAGCTTTCCTTGGCTCCCCCTTTCCCTCTGCATGAAGTGCACACTGTGACCAATCTGCTGGACCCCTGGCCAACCTGGCCCACCCCACTGGCCTTTTCAGCTCTCACAGCCAGCATTTCCACTGTGCTGTTCCCCCTGCCTGGAAGTTTCTTCCCCCATTTCTAATGCTTCATCCTTCAGGTCTCATTGTGAATGCCCCTTCCTCTGAGGAGCCCTCTGTGGGCCCCTCTGACTAGGTCAGGTCACCTCAGGACACACTGAATTTTTCCTCCATGGTTTTCACTGCCATGTTAAATAATTTTTTAAAGGAACATCCTGCCCACACTAGACTATAAACTTCAGGAGAGCAAGGACCTCACTCTCTTGTTCCTGCCGTGTTCCAGTCTCTGCTGTACTGATTGGTACATAGTAGGTGCTTAGTAAATACTTAGTCAATAAGTGAACGAAATTCTGGCCAGTGGGACAGGATCCCAAGTGACTGTGTAATTGGGGGCATGGGGACACAAGCTGGAGAGCCGCACCCCTGCTGGAGAGGTTTGTCACACAACCTGGATGGTGTGCCAGGACCGGTTCCTGAAAACTAAGTGCAATCTTTGTTAAGCAAACTCCTGGAATGGTCCCAGACTCCTCTATTGAATTTTAAGAGCCATCGCCCCTGAGAAAAGCTTCACCACTCATTCTGTCCATTTAAGTGTGTCTCTACCCCCACCCTCATGAGGACAGTAGGGTACTCACGTTACTGGCCTGGGTCCAGGAGAAAGGCCAGCTGCCAGGGGCAGCAGGATTGAAAGACACACCCAAAAAGCCGCTCTTGGAATTAGAAGGTAGGAGGGTCCTATGAAATCATCGTACCAGACCCGCTCACTTAACACATGGGGAAACTGAGGCTCAAAAAGGGAAACTGAGCCATGAAACCAGTTAACAACAGTTAGGACCAGATCCTGGGCACCCTGACAGGTGAGCTGGGTGCTTTCCACTTTCCTCAACTCCTTGCTCTCACCCAGAATTACGGAGAGCTGGGTAGGCCATTTCCACAATCCTCACCTTCAGTATCCCCATATGACTTAAGTCGAGTGTCAACCTGTGTCCCAGGTGGATCCTTAACTATTCTTGACACTTTGAAGCAGGGAATATTTGGATCCTCATTTTACAGATGAGGAAACTGAGGTGCAGAGGGATTATGTCACTTGCCCAAGGTCCCACAGCTAGAAGTGGCAGAGCTAGGGTTCGATCCCACATCTGTCTGTCAGACTCCAGAGGCTGTGCTGTGCTCCTGTTTATTTCCTTGTGTCCTCATTTTTACCTGCTTGCATTCAGTATATGATTCATCCCTGTTAACAATACAGGAATTGTGAGCTCCTTGAGGGAGCAGCATCTTTGAGTCCAAAATATCTAGCAAAGCCTGGTCTAAGGGAGAAGCTGAAGAAGCGACTGTGGAACTAAATGCAATGAAGAAAGCCAGCTTCCAGTTTTTATATTCTCCACTTTAATAACAAGAGTAGTTTTCTGTGACACTGTCAGTGACATGGTTGGGTCTCCTTAGAGCATTTTCCCCCTGAGGCTGTTTATGTGGGTAGAAGATAAGGTGATGTTTCTCCCTCTTCTCTACTCTGTGCTGTTTAAATGCCCCCAATACTATTTTCATCCAGTTACTGAAGAAATGTACAAATATTTAGCTGTGGTGTGCTGCTCTGTTCTCCTGGGATGGCAGCAAGTGGCTCTGCTGGCAGCAGACAGGTCCTGCGAAACAGTACAGCGGGTTGGCATGGCAGCTCTTCATACCCAGAGGAGTTGGCTCAACAAAGCCCATTTGGCACATTTAATCCTGCTGAAAGCCTGGCACTTGGAGAGGTGACATCTCTGGAATCGATTACCTCGACAAATGCCAGTAGTGGGTAGAAATAACTCAGGAAATCAATTCATAATAACTGCACCATTCATGGACGGCTGCCTGCCTGCCACCATGCCAACCGCCTGATTTTCATTAACCCATTGGAATCTCACAGCATCCCTGAGAGTAGTTTACCATTTCCACCATTCTCTTTTTATGAATGAGACAAATGAGACTCAGAGAGGGAAGTGTGGTAGGCTGAGTAATGGCCCCCAAAGAGATCGGGTCCTAAACCCTGGAACCTCTCAATGTGACTTTATTTGGAAAAGAGGTCTTTGTAGGTATGATTAAGTGAAAGATTTTGAGGTGGAGAGATTATCCTGGATTATCCAGGGTAGCCTTAAATTTCATCACAAGAGAAATTACGAGAGAAACAAAGGGAGACTTCACACACAGAGGAGAAGGCCATGTGAAGATGGACACAGAGACTGGAGTGATGTAGCCACAAGCCAAGGAACATCTGGAACCTCCAGAAACTGGAAGAAGCAGGGACAGATTTTCCTCTAGAGCCTTCCAAGAGAGTGCAGCACTGTAGATGCCTTGGTTTTGCTCCAGTAAAACAGATTTGGGCTTCTGGCCTCCAAAACTGTGAGAGAATACATTTCAGTTGTTTTAAACCATCGAATCTGCAGCCACAGGAAACTCAAACGAGAAATGCCTTGCCGATGGCCACACAGCTAGAAAGTGGAGGCGTTGGGCTTTAAACATAATCAATGTTCAATAAATGTTACTTGTTATATTATTACTATGTTGCACACGGGGAGGCTGAATTACAGGATGAAATGTCACAGACCCATAAACTTGGCTTACTTTGTCCAAACCGGCAGATGCTGTTGGGAAGAGACAGTCTGAGAGCCAGGATTTGATGATTCAATTGGAGAAGAAGCTATTAACACTGGGTGGAGCTGCCTCAAGAAAATGATGAAACTTTGTAGTGTAAACACCTCACCCCCACTGAGTCATTTCCAATCAGTAGAATTAACTCTACTGGCCAAGCTGGTCCTGCAAATTTGAGAGAGGGTTTGCAACTGATGGAGTAAGTAAGTTGACCAAACAGTCCCCAAAGAGGTGGCTCCTCCATATCTGGAAATAGTTCCCCTACAACACTTTATAACTTAATCCTACATCCTCTTTGGTTCAGAGTAAACACTCAATAATTATTTATTGAATGTATGAATATTTGCCCCACTACAGTGAGTAAAGGTAGGAACCGATGGCCCATAGCTAAAGCCAGTTTGCCAAAGATTTATGTGACTCCTGACATTTTCCTTCCATTTCCTCTCCTCCTTTCCTCCCCTTTTCTTTTCCCTCTCTCTTTCCTTCCCTTCCTTTCTATTCTTGAACAATTGAATAATTCAATCCAAATGCCACTGGGTGAGTACTAGCAAGGTAAGCATCAGCAATGGGGGACGAGGGGCAGAGGGTACATGCTGGTCCACAGAGGTGTGTCATAGCCCCAATGAGATAAGAAGAGTCTCTGCATGTGGTGAGGGTGGCCCAGCTCAGGTTGCCAGAGCTTGTGCGGGTGAGGAGGGCATCCTCATGGAAAAGCAGCCCAGCATGCAGTGTCAGAGCTTGAGTGGGGTGTAAAGGGTATCTTGTTGGGGAGAGGGTAAAATCAATTAAAAATTGTTAACTACGGGGAATAAGTCATATAAGTGACCATAATAAAAAAAAAATGAGAATACCAGATTTCTCACTGTCAGAGAAGGGAGTTATTAATATAGAGAAGAAAAAAAAAAACTACAATTAACCCTGTGACTTAGATTGGAATTGGATCTACTAGGGTAAACTCGTGGTTTCCAATACAGATAGATGTCTATAGAAACAATGGGTATAGATGTAAATGTGTGTGCATGCACATATGTTAACTCTGTCCACCAAGCGCATGTAAGTCTTGTTTTCTAAATATCATTCTCCACTAAAAGGAACCTGGGCTCTTAAGAGAAATGGCTGATTTTAGGCCTAGATTAGGGAAAGCACAAGCTGAGCCTGAAATATCTTGTGCCAGACAGTAAGAAAGTGCTTTAAGAATAATGGTGACATGTCAAAAGGACAGAGAAGCCAGCCTAAAGGGGTGATCACAGGCTAAATCTAGGATAATTTGAGCACCCCCAAAATAATAACAGTAATGGATTATAACCCATGGAATCAAGAGTCCATATGGACGGAAATAAATAAACGAAAAGTTTGATGAGAGATGGGCTATTTACCTAGTCTCAAAGCAACTCCCTATGAAATATTTCTTAATTTCAAAGAGGAAAAGAGCAGATTCACAGTGGAGAAGCCTGGAAGACAGCACCTTAGTCAAGTGATCAAAGTTAACATCATTAATAATGGGACAAATCGGAATCAGGCATCATCTGTTAAGAGGCAATGAGCAGGACACAGCATCGCTTCTGTAATATTTCATGATACACGGAAACCACAGTCTTCATCTAATCTCAGATGCATGACCTCAATGCATGATCTAATTGAGAGGAAACATCAGACAAACCTAAACAGAGGGACTGTCTCCAATGTAACGGCCCTTTCAGAAGTGTTCAGGTCATGAGAGTCAAAGACCACGGAATGTTCCAGACTGAAGGTTACGCAAGAGACAGGACAACTACACGCAACATGAGATCTCGAACTCAACCTTATTTGCTACAAAGGACATTATTTGGACAAATGGTAAAACTTGATGAGGTCTGAATATTAGATGGCAAAAATGTATCAGTGTTTTAACTCCCAGTATTGTGATTCTGTAGGAGAATGTCCTTATTCGGAAGAAATGCACATGAAAGTACTTAGGGTGATGGAGCATTGTGTCAGCAATTTATGCTCAAATAATTCAGGAATAAAAAGTTATTTGAATGGTACTCATAATCTCTCTTTAAATTTGAGATTCTGTCCTCCCCCCCCAAAAATATATGTGTTTTGTGTGTTTTACCTAGTGTTTTTTAAAATTTGAATTAGTTGTCAACATTGAAAAATCAGATTTTACTCTTAAATCTAGGTTTCTGACTTCTCTGGAGAAACCTAAAACACTAACCACTCTGGGCAATGAGTGGTCAGGTGAATAGTCACAGCGCCCTTTAGACAGGCCATGTGATCCCCCAGTTCTCCACAGTTCCCACCACTCTTCACGGTGTCATAGACCTAGCTCACAGCATCCATTTATGCTACCAGCCTGGCCCCTGGTACCAGCCCAATTCCTATCATAAATTATGAGAAGATAAGACTATCCCCCAGAGCATGTACTTAAAACACTTGCGAATGGATGGGTAGGTAGACAAATAAGTGGGTGGATGAACTTTCAAGACACTCCATTTACCCAGAGCACTGACCTATCTTAGCATATCTTATTCCATAGCAAGAGAATTCTTCTAGACTTGAATTTTTTGTATCAGCCATAGTCTCTGGTGGTTTGGCTGGGATATAGCAAGTCGAGAAATTAAGGTGTCATCCGATGCTAGATGTCCCCATGTGGGTTGCAATATCTCTGTGGAATTGATGTAGGTGTCTGAAAGGTGGGTGGAGTTCTATCACTGAGTCAGGGTGCTGGGTGGGCTGATGATGCTTTGAGGAGATGATATCTTAGAATGCCTGAAGTGGTGAGGTTGGGTGTGGTGGGAACAAGCCAAAGTTGATGACTTGGGCACCTATCAGTGGACGATCTGCCTGATGGGGCATGTCGGGGTTTGGGTTATGAGCAATAAGAGATGACAGCTTTGTCTCCTCCAGACCTTCCTCCTTCCTGACTGTCCTTGGGTCATGCCTTTGGTTGAGGACAACTTTTTTTCCCATCTGCCTCCTAAAATATTACGTTGAAAATATTTAATAAGCTTTGGCCATTACTTTCTGGCACTAGTGATTTTTGATTGCACTTAGGATAAAACCCAAACTGTACTGCCCCCCATGTAACTCAATATACTCCAGCTCCTGCTCACCTCTCTGATCTCAGTTATCATTCCACTTCCATTCCCTGGTTTCCTTGGTTGCTTGCACACACCAAGCTCTCTGCAATCTTAAGGCTTTGCACAGGCTCCAGCCACTCTGGCTGTCTCCTACTTCTCCTTCAGGTCTCAACTCAAATGTAGTCACCCCTTCAAAGGTACTTACTACTCCCAACCCCCTACATCCTATTTCAGCCATGCCCTCAGTCATCCCTTCACTTCACTCTGTTTTATTTTCTTCGTTTATATTTATCAATGTCCAAAATTGTCTTGTGTACTGTATTGTATTATGTTATCTTCCCAACTAGAATGTCAGCTCCATGAGCGCAGGGGTTCAACTGTACTGTTCATCACTTTACCCTCAACGCTTGGTACAGTGCATGGCATGTAGTGGGGGCACAATGACTATTTATTCTGGAATGAATGAGACGCTCTAAACAACTGTGCGCTAGAGTTTTGGAGAAGATGAGCCTTGGGTTTTAGGACAGGAGCATCTAAGTGGGTTTGTGACTGAGGCGATTTGTGCTCCAGGTTGTGGCAAGCATGTGTCCTGGGACGTTGGGGTGAGGCTGGGGTTGGGAAACGCGTGCGTCCAGTCGGGTGGTGTTTCAGTTGGATTCTGGGCTGTTAAGGTCAGACTGGACCCCAGATTTCAGGAAACAGGAGTCATAGTTAGGCATGGCTTAGTTAATCCGTGACTTGAGCAGTGAGTGATCAACAGCTATAAGATCATTGAAGGAGAAGAATCAAATGTCCCCTGTGGTGTCCAACAGGTCACTTAGGGTTGCTGGACGATAGGCTGTTTTGGCAGAAACAGGTGTCCTGAAGGGTGATGCTCTGGGTTGGGCTGTACCCTGGGCTGTTGTGTGGGTTGTGAATTACGACGAGGGCAGCTCCACGAGCCCATCAGGCGAGGATCCGGCCCAAGCCAGCCCGCCTGGGTTTGGGGGACCACGCCGGGGGCGGCAGGAAACACGCCTGGGGAAAGCTCACCTGGGAGCGGCTTACCTGGGCGGACCTGGACCTACCAGTTCGCGTACTTCCGCGCGGAGGCTGGCCCGTCCCGCCCCCCGACCAATGGGGACGCACAGGACAGCGGCGGCGGGAGACGATTGGGCGCGGGTGGGCGGAGGCGGGGCGGCGCCGCGGACCGCTTAGGCGCCCGGCGGGCGGGCGGCGCTCAGCGCTCGGCTAGGCGGGCGCAGCGCGAGCGGAAGTGGCGACGCTGGCGTCCGGTGAGCCTGCGGCGGGCGGCAGTGACAGCCCTGGCGCTGACGGCGGCGGCCGGGGGGGCGGCGTGGACCCCCGCGGCGCCGGTTGGGGCATCACTGCAGGTCTCGACCCCGAAATGGCGCTGCTGGCCGAGCACCTGCTGAAGCCGCTCCCTGCGGACAAGCAGATCGAGACGGGGCCCTTCCTCGAGGCGGTGTCCCACCTGCCGCCCTTCTTCGGTGAGCGGGGGTGAAGGGGGGCGCCAGCCCGCAGCCCTGCTCCAGAGCGCGCGCTCCCAGACGCCCGCGAGTCCTCCTCCCGAGCATCCCCACATAGCCCCTCCCCTAGGCATCCTAAATCCTAGTTCCCCAGGCACCCAGAACCTCTTTTCTCTTCAAGGACCCCAAATTCTTCCTACCCCGGACCGCTCCGAAACCCGCCATCCCCCCACCCCCAACATGTCGCATTCCCGCATCTCTTCCCAGACACTCCAGCCTTCATCTCCAGACATCCCAACCCTCTATCTCCAAAGAGCTCACATTTCCACCATATCCAGTCCTCTCCTCCCTTGGGCTCTCCAATCATCCATCTCCCCCAAACACTACTTACTCTTCCAAATTCCCAGTTCTCCAATTCTCCCGGAAAGCATCCCACTGCATCTCCCCCTAAATCCTTCATCCCTCACCTTATCATTCCCTTCTTCCCTTTTAGAATGGCTCTTAACTCCCTCTCCTTAAAATGACTCCTCTCTTTTCATAAACCTTCTTTTCCTTAAATTCTCCCAGCATCAAACTCATGAGATCTGTGAACCAACCCTTCTTCCCTCATAATTCCCCCATTCCAGATTAAGGACCCTCCCCCCCCAACACACACACACACACACACACACACACACACACACACACTCCAAGGGCAGGAAGCCTGACAGGGTGAAGAGGGGACTTTTGAAAATGAGTCACAAAACTCTAGGACCCCTTTCTACGAGAAGCCACTTAAAGTTTTTCCTCTTTTTAGAACATGGGTCAAGACCGGGGGTGGGGACTGCTTTGTGGGGTAATGTCAGACACAGGGTACTTGGCATGGGCTCTAAAAGAAGAAAACTCTTCCCCTGTTTGTAATGTTCAGGAAGGTCTTAGAAGCACTGGGAACATGGTCCCTAAGCCCATGTCAGACCCTCCTTCCTCCCCTCCTTCAGCCCAGCCCAGGTCCTGAATGGAAAATGAGAAATTGAAGACAGTATCATCTGCCCCTGCCCTTTGCCTTTCGGGTCCTGGGTAAAGGATGTAACCTGAGCCTCTTCTCTCTTCTCTTCTCTTCCATGTGGGCTTGCCCTGTGCCCTGCCCTGCAGGTTCACTTGGTGGCCTTGCAGGAAGATACCAATCCCCAGGGCAGAGTCCAGCTGCAACCTACAGACTGACAGAACCTAGACTGAAGAGTTTGGCCCCCAGGGCAGTCACTCACTTTACCCTTAGTGGGTAATCAGGGCTTGTAACGGGTAGTAGTTGTTGCAACGCCGTGAGCTCTGGGGTGGTCATGGTTTCCTGGAGTCGTATACTAGCTCTTCTCTTCCGCCTCTTGAGTTTCAGCATCCCCTCCTGTGAAATGTGCTGTGTAAAGGTCTACGGTCTTAGTGTCAAAGTGGATCTTAGCTGAGGCAGGTGGCGGGCGGTGTTTTATGTTTCTGTATCCAGTTTTGGTTCCTTCAGGTAGTAGATGATTAATCAGTGTTTGAACAAGTGCCGTTGACCAGTTTGTATGATTCTCAGACCTGTATAAGCAACCTGAGAGTAAGGTCTTGGTCGTTTTTGTCCACCATAGTGCCTGGCACATAATGAGGTGCTCAGGCTGTACTTGCTAATGTACAGAAGGATGTACAAAACGTTCTTATTGTCGGTATCACAGTGTCATGATAACACTGACTTTCCAGGCAGGGGTTTGGGAGCTGACTGGCTTTGGCATTAAGGAGTTGTTCATTTGGTTCTCCGAACATTGCAGGACAGTCATCTTTCCTTGGACCAGGATTCAGAATCTGTTTAAGCCAGTGGTTCTCCATAGAGGGCAAGGGGTACGGATGCTGGGAGATACTGCTGGCATCTAGAGGGTAGAGGCCAAGGATGCTGCAAACATCCCCTGCCACAAAGTATTGATCTAGCCCGAAATATTAGCAGGGCCGAGGTGGATAAGCCTTGAGTTAAGCTATGTAAGTAACCTTTTCCTCCTCTATCTTCAGCAAAGTTGCCCGTCAGTTCTGCATTTGGGAACACCTTCATTTGATGCGATTATCCGGCTGGTTTTAGAGGAAAGGGGATGGTGGCAGCTGGAGCCAGCAGTAATCTGGTGCTAGGGCTAAAGAGTATCCCCTCCTCCCTTTCCCTGATCTCAATGGACCTTTGTCTTTGCTGCAAGCCACATGCTGTGGGGTGTTGCATCTGTTGACAGAAGTGCCATTTATACAGAAGCCTCAGTAGGTTGGTGCACAGAGGACGATTCTTAGCACTCTACGAAAAGTGATAATCCATTTTGAACTATTATGCTCTTCGGGGCGGGGAGAGTTTCTCCTAAGGGTTTAAATTTTTAAGAGGATGCTTTCACCAGTGACTTTTCTCTGGGACTCAGGGGTTGAGTGTGATCTGCTGTCAGCTCTAACACAGGCGCTTTGTCCCAATCTTGGGAGTGTCTGCTCACCTGGATGATCTAAGCGGCGTGTGTGTCTCTTGAGTGGAGAAGGTCTGGGATAATGGATGCAAGAAGTCTGAAACGCATTGCAATAGCAGTTCCCTTCAAATCAGAATTTCTCCACCATGGCACTGCTGACATTTGGGACTGGATCATTCTTTGTGGTGGGGGGCTGTCCTGTCCATTGTAAGATGTTTAGAAGCATCCCTGGCCTCTATCTACTAGATGCCAGTAGTACCTCTTCTCCCCAGGTTGTGGCAACCAAAAATATCTGTAAGGAAACAAAATTGCCACTGGTTGAGAACTACTGCTCTTGATATAAATATGGCAAAGAGCTGAAAGATGTGTTTTAAAAAGTATTTAATTTTGCAAGGAAGATCTGTTTCTTAAAGGCAAATTGAACAAGAAGAAATGATAAAAATCTCTGTCATTTATTGAGCACTTACTATATACTAAGTATTCCATGTGGATTTATTCGCTTAATCCTCTGACAACCTTTTGAGGTAGAGCTTTTAAAAGAGGAACTCTCTGCTGATATTTCAGAGTATTTTCATTCAGACTTATTTTATCAATCTTTAAGGGAGAATGTATAAGCTGTTTTTTCCATGTAACAGTATAGCATGACCATCTTTTTATGTCAATCATCATTTTTCATAGCTGCTTAGAATTCCATTCTTTGAATGTGGCTATAATTTATTTAACCAGTCTCCTGCTGTCGGACATGCTCATTGCCTCTCTAGTAAACAGTGCTACAGTGAACATCCTTATATGTATTTCTTTACATACTTTGGTTATATCTAATTTTTAGAAGTGAAATCTCTAGGCTGAAGGGTGCAAAGGCTTTTAACCTATTAAAGCAGCCTCATTTTTTAAACCCTTGTTGGGTGTGGTTTGTGACAGAGTTGGTTGGGCTGGATGAATGCCGATTCTCTGGGAGCAGATCAGTTGTGGTTTAGAGCACCCACATCTTGGGCTAGCCCTTCCTTCATATCTCTAGCCTGAATTGCTCGAGTTGTGTAAGTTTCACTATGTCCACTTAGCGGCCAGTCCTTTGTCCGTCTTCTTTCTCCACCTTGACCCAGTAATCGGATCTCATCTCTGATTGATCAACTTGTATCTGACTTTTGTGGCCTGCTGTCTTGTCTTTTAGGTCAGTTATCCAGCTCTTCTAGAGCATTAACAATTGGAGGCTGGAGGGAGGGGGATCGAAGGAGGGAGAGACTTAGTTGTCATTTAGTCTTGTCAGTCCTGCCTAGAAGCCTCAGTGGCTCCCTATTCCCCCACCTTGATATCTGCGTTGCAGCCTTTCTGAATGGCTTGCAGCCCCACCAGTGGTACCAGGCGATCACTTGCCTCTGGAGCCTTACCCATGTCAGTGTTTCTGCCTGTTACATCACTTCTCTCCAGCCCACCACCTTCCGTTTGCCTGGCTGGGTGGGTTCCTCTTATCCTTAAGGAATCAGCTTAGCAGTCACCTCATCCAGAAAATCTTTCCTGAGTCTCATAGAACGTGTCACATTCTGAGCCTGAGTTATTTCAGTGCCCAGTTTGCCGAGTGAATGCTTTTGGTTCCGTTTCCATTTTTTCTAGGTTCTTTCTAAAGGTGTTTTGCTTTTCTCTCTCTTTCTAAATTGAAATATGTGACCAAATTACAATACATAATTCATATCCTGTACCCATGGCAGACGTTATTAATCAATCAATCATGATACTGTTTTCTCCTTTGAGTGTACCCACAGACTTGGCATCTTTCCTAACCCAACCACTCCAGGTCAATTAAAGTTGATGCATGAGATGACACCTGTTTGCTCTTACTGTTTAGGGAGAAACCAAAGATGCAGGTGATGTTTTCACCTCTCAGTTCCTGAGATTTGAATTCCAGGGGGTGATTTATTATTTTTTTTCATTCAGTTCTCTTAACTTAATTAAATGGATGTCCATTGAATCGAGCCTTAATGGATATCTGGCACTCATTAATTAGTTCTAGAGCAATCCCAGGGAGAGTGGTTTTCCATCACTTTGGTTCAGTGCTTGCTCTACTTGGTGGGGAGAAGGGGAGAGCAATGGCGGCCCAGAGCACAGAATTATCTTCCTGTCATACAGCCAAAGAAACCAAAGCCAGAGAGGGTAGGTGACTTGCCCAGGGTCACACAGCCAGTGAGTGAACGAGAGCCAGACTAGAACTCAGGCCTGTGGACTCTTTATGCAGCACTTATGCTGTTATACCTGCCTGCTGTCTCGGCTTCCTGTCGGGTAGAGGAGAAGCCCCACATTGGAGCCAGCCTGCTTGGCCACTGCTGAAACCCAGTGGTTTTGGCTCCACAACGACTTGTCTTAGATGCTGGGAGCCATAGACCAGATGTGCAGATTTTCTCTGAGTCAGGTGCCTCACAGTAGGCCTGCTAAGGTGGGCCCATAACACCTGCTTATTTGAATGCAAATTTGAATAACTGGGATGTGGAAGTCATCAGTGGGGAGGCCTCAAAGAGGTCAGTTTTCCTTTAATTGGGACATTGGTTTAACTACATGGGAACCAGCCCCAACAGCACCCCTGGGTCTGTAAGAAGTTCCCCTTCCTCTAGAGAAATTGTTCCTGCATTGCAACAAGCACCTTCTAGGTGATGAGACCATCAGTTACGTCTGTGCAGTGTTTTTGTTTTGAAGTTTATACAAATATATATTTGATTTTGTATAGAATATCCTAAGATAAACAAACTATTAACCATCTTCCTTTAGCAGGTCAGTTATTATTTTGGTTGAGTGTCTTTGAGAACCGGAGTCTGCAGGAATGGGATACAGGCTGTGTGCCTGGGAGGGACACTTCTAGGAGAAAGAAACAGCGTCCCTATGGGAGAAGTAGCCAAATATACCCTTTCTGCAATAGATTTTGCAATTTTGAAATAGCCCATAGGCTTCTGTCATCATCAGTCAGAGGTGCATTTGTAAGTACTAAGTGAGGATTCGTTAGCCTTTATAAGCACCTACTGTGTGCCCAATGTCCTACCGGTGCTTCACACTCATAATCTCATCTCATCTCATCATAGCAAGATCTGAGTAACAGCTGATGAGAGGGCCTCTGCTGGCCTCCTTGTGTTAGCTTGTCCATCTGAGTAACAGCCTGGAAGTGGGCTGTTTTTGAGGTTCAGCAGGGAGAAGTCACTTAGAACCTGGGTCTGTTTGCTGCAGTCTGTGCTCTGAACACTACAGATGAACAGAAAGAAACATGGGCAGTGCCGTCAAGCCGAGCCAGCCTCAGGTGGAGTCCTGGTTCTGTGGTGCCAAAGCTGTGTGACTGCATTGCAAGTCCTTCCCTTCTCTGAGCCTGCAGCCCCACCCAGTTGTAAAGCAGGGAAGCCAGGCCTCTCAGGAAGGCTGGTGGAGGTGAGCTCCCAAAATGATTTTGGTGCTCAGTGCCTAAAATCACTTCATCTTTGCACAGGTAGGACAGACAGCCTCAGGCCTTTAAAAACTGTCCCTCTTGTCACACAGCCCTTGGGAAACATGTGTCTTCCAAAAAGAAGTTGCCTCTGGGTCTTGATGACCAACTGCCAGCTGAGTTGCCTGCCCGAAGTCTGAGAACTGCTTCAATGTCCTCACTTATGACACCCACAGAGCACAGACCAATGGCCCCCACCGGCTCTGTTCCCCCAGTGATAGTGACCAAGATTCTCTTGCTCCTCTGTGTTGAGACCCCTGAGGCCAGGACCTGATGTCTGGCCTCTGCTCCCTGGAGGAGACAGATGGAGAAGCAGGAGGGAAAGACCCAAGTGTCCACTCTGTCCCTTGCTAGCCAATCTAGCCCCTGACCTCGGTTCCTCATCTGTGTGGCGTCCACTGGAGAGGGCTACTTGGAGGAACAGTGTCACCCTGTAAATCCCTTAGAGACAGAAGTCAGGCCTTGTAGGGTCCAGAAATGTGCCTGGCAGAGTTAGGTGCTCAGCCAATGTTGAACTGAAAGGGAATGGAAAAAATGCATGACAAAGGGCTTTGTAAACTACCGTGTGTGACCCCGATCATTGCCAGTGTAAAGCCCTGTTTTGAGTGTCTGCCATGTGCCAACCATTGAACTAGCTGAGATCTCATTCCCAGTCCTTATAATGACCTTACGACTTAGGAGGGATTGGCACCATTTTACAGAAGAAACTGAGGTTCAGAGTAGTAAAGGGATTTGATCAGGTCAGACAGTTAGAAAGTGGCCCAGGAGGGTTTGAAGAAGGTAGGCCCTGCAACCAAGGAGGGCAGCACACTCAAAGATGTTGGAAGTGTTCCGGGGTGGGGGAGGAGAAATGACAGGAAGTTCGCATCTGGCAAGACACTGCTTATTTCAGTGAATGTATTATAATGGAAATGTTGGGCTCTAGTCTTAGGTTTCATTATTTCAGTTTAAAAATGGCCTGGGTGGATGTTACATCCTTTGTTACATTCTTCCAGAGTAACTTGTATCAGAGCCTTTTTTTTTTTTTTTTAATTGTTATAGTGTTAACTGTATCTGAGCTTTTAAGAGTCATTACAGTGGACCAGTCCTCTCCAGGGCCCTATACAAAACTCTGCTCACCACACTGTGGTTAGGCAGCCAACTCACACTTCCCCATGTTGAGAAATGATTCATTTTCTGCATTGCTGTTCCCCCAAGTTCCTTATTCCACTCCTTTCTTAGCTCTCTCTTTTAATGGTCTGAAACACATTAGAGGGCATCATTTTATAACTAGAGGATTCCTGCTGATTTTACATCAATCAATCAATCAATTGATCGATATTGTTTTCTCTCCTTCCCTTTCTTCCTTTCTCCTTTGATTTCTTAGTCCCGAGGTCATTATTTCCTGGATTTCCTCTCTGAAGAGCTTTCTTTGTTGAGAAAGATGAAAAGGATGATAAAATTTATAATAATCAGCATTAAAAAGAAAAAAAACTTTCCTTTTTATTGAGCATTTAGTAGGTGCCAGAAACTGCTTAGCCCTTTGTTTATACAACCTCATTTAAACCTATGAGATAGGGTCCATTTTTAGCCTCTTTTGACAAACAAGGAAACTGGAGCTCAGAGCTGTTAACTAATCTCTCCTGGGCCACACAGCAAGTAAGAGAAATCATTTTCTTACTACATTCTCAATTCAAGGCTGGTTTTTGCCAAAGGCAGTTGTGGACAGAGAGAGTCATTACAGTGGACCCTATGCCATGGGGGTGATTTTTAAAAGATTTGGATTGTTTTGTGAACATTCTTTCCACTTTAAACAGTAAAATTAAGAGGGGGAATTGGTTTTAGGAAGGTGGGCATTCTCAGGGTTTGTATTCCTCAAAATAGGTTTTATTGCAAACTGAGCCAGGACGTGTACATACACACACACGCGCGCACACACACACACACACGTGCACATATAGCACCCCTGTATGCATGTGGATTAATAAATGATTCATCATCAGCTGTAATTTGAGTGCCTCCCATTATGATCCCTGTAACCCAGGACCTACAAGTTAATCTGCCCCCATGTGTTTAACAATGGAACCTTATTTTCCAGCTATTGGGAAAAAAAATGAATTTGAAACATAACCTCTCCAAATCAGGTTCCTAGCACCGCGGCACAGGCGTCATGGTCCTTCTCTCTGAAATAAACTTTTATGGGTTGGCTTAGGTGTTCCCATCCTGAATCACATAGGCCAAAAGTGAAGCTGTGCATCTTAAAAATGAGGTGATTTTTGTTCTGGAATGAAAATTATTCCTGGGATGAAGTGAGAGGGTGGGCCAGGGTGGGAGTGACCTGGTCACCAAGTTGCCCAGTGTCAGGAACATCACCTCTTGAAAGAGATGGGTGTCTGAAGCGGCAGGTGTTGAGGGGCAGCTCAGGTGGAATCTCCAGCTATGCGCTCTGATCTTGCTCAGAGCAGAATGGCAGGTACTTTCCCACTATGTTGAAACCAGAAAAAGAGGAAATGAGCGATTCTGTGTGGCATTTGGTGACCACTGGCTCATGGGGAATTCTGCGCTCTGAGCAACCTTGCCCATCTGAACTGTGGCAGAGACCTGGGCATGAAGCTCTAGGTTTAGCCGGAATTGTTACAGAGGTCAGGTACAAAATGGTTGCTTGGTGCCTGTCTCCTCTTAATCTGTAGGCAATGCTGACACAGCTGGCTATTTGTTTTTCAAATAGGTAGCAGATTCAAAGCAGGAGGCAGTGACCATCAACTGTTAAGAAGTTTTTAGAAACTACGCAAAGCTGTACCAAAATCCTGCAAGCACACCACGGAGAGCTGTTTAATGAAGGGTCAAGGGGGCCTGCGATGTTTCTGTTTCTGGGTCACATCTTCATCATACTCATACTTTTGATGATGGCCTTGTTTAGAAAATCACAAATGGCTTGCAATACGAAAGCAGGGACATTTTTGTTTCATTTTTATGAGTTCCATCCAGATTGGTTGTACTAGAGAAGGTTGGTGCATTCATAAAATTTAGTAGAGGGAAAATATTTCACTGTTGTAATTTTATTTTCTTTTTATTATTGAGATTAAGTGTCCTCGTTTCTTCTGTGAATTGCTCATTTTTCTATAGGGTTTTTAAAATTATTGATTTGTTAGAGCTCTTTTTACATATGAGAGATAAAAGTCCTTAGTCTGTGATTTTCATTACACAGGTCAACCCCCAATCATCAGTTTGTCGTTTGGCTTTGATTGGTGATGAGTCTTTTTCCCCGACCCATATAGAAGATTTCTGGGGTTTGTAATCAGATTTCTTGTTCTTTTTTAATGTTTTCTGAGGTGAGTAGCATACTTAGTGAAACTCTTCTATACTAAACAGAAGGGGCCATTGGCCACATACTCCAGATAAGCTTGACTTGACCATATTTAGATCTGTGCCCATTAGAGTTGGTTCTATGTAGTAAGACGGTAGGATTGTATCTGATTTTTTGTTTGTTTGTTTTTACTTTTTTGTTTGTTTTTGAGACAACTTCCTTTCTCCCTGGAGGTCAGATGAGGAACAAGAAAACCATCCAAGCCCCCTCCCTCCCTCCTGGCAGGTTCTGGGTGGCATTTTAAAGAACTTATTTTGCTGACAATTAAAAAAAAAAAAGTTTAGGGTAATGCAAAACTGGTAAAACAAGTCAGGTAATATTGGGGCAGGACTGCATTCTGTAGGAAAGGTGAGGCTGAATAACCTGTTAGAAATGTGTACACTATATCTGGAACAGGGGCCAGCTTGAGTTTAAACTATTAGAAAGGCCACTGTTTGCAGAGTCCTCTTGCTTTTGTTGAATTTACACAAACAGATGGAAACATTCTGGAAAGAAAGGTAAGGGATCATTGGAACGAGCCTTGGCTCAGTAATTGTGTCTTGGTACGTAGCTCTTGCTGTGTAACCCTGGGCGAGTCACTTGGCTGTTCTGGGCCTGGTGGCCTTGGACTGCACCAAAGGCAAACATAAGCCCAGAACCTATGGTGGGTCATGTTGAAGCAGGCTTCAGCTCAACCGCACCTGTAGCACCTCTTGCACAACTGCTAGGTTGGGGGAAATGAGGGGCCTGAGCCTCAGCAGTTAAGTCACTTGTCCACATCCACATCAGAGCTGAGATTCAAACCCTGGACTAGAGCACTACACTGCTTCTCTCCTGATCACAAGTGGCCTTGTGATCACAGATGCTCCCAGACCGACTTCAGAGCACACATTTTATGTGCATGTGGAGGCGGTTTCCTGCCGGTGACTCCCTCTGGGTTTCACCTCTCACCCCTTACCTCGCGCCGCTCTCTGCTTTTGCTCCACTCCCAGCTCCAGAAGTGTGCTTTAGGCCCCACATTCCTGCCCTGCCATTGAGCAGAACTGTCCCCGTATGGTGCCCACGAGACACAATAAGAGCTGCTGTCGGGCTGGCTCCCTCTGACCATGGCGGCCTCGTGGCCCACGGAGTGCACTGTCAGGAAAACAAAACAAAACCTTTCTCCCTGCCACTGGGGCAGGGCCGCTCACAACTACATGAGAGCTGTCTTCAGAGCCATGAAAGCCAAAAAACATGTTTTGCATCTCGAAATACGTATTGAGTGACCTGAGTCATCGGGACAGCTAAGAAACCAGTCATGGCCGGCTGATGGTGAGCTGTTACCAAGCCCTGGTCCTGGATCTTCTCCATTTGAAAGCTTTACTTGAAAAACAGCCCGTAGCAGCAATAACTATCTTGGTCAGTGCTCCTAGCACTCACTCTGCACAGATGATGTCTCCCCCCACAGCAGCCCTGCAGGGGAGGTCCTGCTGGTGATCCCATTTACAGACAAAGGAACTGAGGCCCACACCCTTCCCATATCCTCTGCTATCTAAGCATAGGTGCTTAGAACCAGTGCTTTGAGTCAATCTGAACTATAAGAAAGTGGATAGAAAAAGTTCCTGGCAGGAAATATGCCTCTAGGTTTACGTTTTCCACAATCTATTCACCTGTTCGTGCCACAGATATCATATAAGCGCCCACTGTGGTCCAGCTCTGTGCTAGAAACTGGAGACACAGCAGGGGACCGAGGCAATCTGGCCTCTGTCCTCTCAGAGCTCAAGTCTGTGGGAGAGGCAAAACAGTTACCCATGTAACTACAATCACTGTGACACTGAAGTGGACTTGGAGAAAAAGTAAAAGGAAGAAGTATGATTTTCATGAGCAGGGAAAAAAAAAACCTAATATTTTTCCAACATTTTATATGAAAATTTTCAAACATACAACAAATTTAAAAGAATTTTACAGTGAATATTTATACACCTGCCACTTAGATTCTACCATTAATGTGTTGCTGTAACTAGTCATTCATCAATCCACCTCATATCTAAGTACATTGTACATTTTTGAAAGATGAGGATGCAAAGCCATTGGCTGGAGCTAAGAGTGACCATCCCTTCGCAAGTCCCCACGCAGCCCATCCGCGGCACCTGCCTGGCCCCTGTGAGGGTCAGAATTGATTACCCTTGGCAGCACAGTCAAGAGAGAAATGGTCACTGGGGGAGGAAGATCTTGGCTCTCTTGCTTTATTATTGAAGTCTAGAATGCATTGTCTTTTGGGGGAGCCACTGGTAAAGCATCCTGGGAGAGAACACATTCCAGGGCTAGCAAGTTGCACCACCTCCCCAGGTTAGCCTCTACAAGATGAGGTCAGTGACACATCAGGTAAGATTCAAGGGTGGGAGGGAGTAGTTCTCATGAATGTCCTAGGCAGGCCCATCTGGGAGGCCAGAATGCCCAGAATCAGGTGGGACAGGCCACCGGTAGCCCCAGCCCAGCACCTCAGAACAGCTCCTTGTGGCCACCCTAGGGGAGACTCCGGCGTGTCCCCATGATGTGAGATATGCTCCTACAGGCATGGGAGAGAGACCTGGTCATTGAGAGAAAGGGCTTGCTGCTCAGCCTGAGGATTCTGTGTGGAGAGCCTGAGGCCCAACAATGGGCCTCAGGAAAGAGGATAGTAGAGGTGGCTGGGGGGACAGGCCAAGTGTGTCCTATGTGGTAGGATTCTAGGGACCTGGTGGCTTCCAAGCAAGTCTAGGGACTTGGTAACCTAGAGTGACATTTGCAATACATTCAATACACAGTTTCCAATTCCTGCCACAAGCCTATGAAGAAGTATTATTACTGCTCCATTTATCATGTGAGAAAACTGAGGCACATAGGTAGGGAGATTTGCTCAACTGGGGCGTGGTTGGGAGTCAAGCTCAGTCTGGATCCCTAACCCATCTTCTTTTCATCAAGACATTTAATTTATTTTTAATTTTATTATTATGTCTTTCTCTCTGCAGCGTTTTATTTATAGTGTTAATCCTGTTTCCCCATGCACTTCTTTTAACAACTGCAATTAGAATGTTCCAGACAGCCAGCCAGGTGTGCTGGGTCACCTTGAGTGGAATTTGGCCCACAGATGGCCCTCCCTTATTCCTCTACTTCCGTGTGGTCAGTTGGCATTCACGCTGAGGGCCCGGCCTGGCCTGCAGGCAAGGAGAAGCGGCCACTGGCATTCCCTCTTTTGGTTTGGTACCCACTGTGGCCCGCTCGGGCATCTTTGTCCCCTGGGCTCTGGCCTCAGCAAAGAGGACAGTGAGTAAGTGCTGTCCGTGTTGAGGCTCTGAAGGCAAAGTCTGTGTTGAGCTGGCCCAGGAGAGACTGACCTGTGCAGTTCCTCTGTGCTGAGTCCTCAGTCCCCAAGACCACCTGCCAGACAGGTCACAAAGGAGGGAGAGGAGCAGAGACAGGCCACGGGCTGCTCACGTTTCACATAGAGCCCAGAGTCCCAGGCACTGCCAGTTTCTACATTCCATTCCATTAACTCAAAGGTGTCACTGTTTTAAAATGCTCTTGTTTTATGAACCACCAAGAAATGAAAAACACTTCCCATTAAGAACATTTGGATTCCAGAGATGAACAAAATATGTCTTGGAAGTGGATTGTTTTAAGTCATCGCTATAGTGCCTTTGTGTTGGTTCTGTTGCCCCATTTGCTAGATGGGAAAGCTGAGGCCAGAGAGTGAAGGTCACACACATGGCCAGGGTGTGCAGAGTCAGGCACTGAGGCCAAATTCATGCTCCATTAAGTGACGGGTCCCATTGCTGGTGTGTTCTCGTGGGCTGTTATGCAGCCTCAGAACTGTAGAGCTTCAGAGCTGTCAGGCCGGCACCTGCAATCCTGGTATTGCATCACTTCTTCCTTATAAGCTGATGAATGAGAAGGTCGTCTTTAATAAATCTGACCCCGCTTCTCCCACCTCGTAAGAGTCCTTGGTCTGCCTACTGGCCAGCTGCTTAATTAGCATTGATCCGCCTTGTTGGCCGAGATGAGTTTCTCAGACAGTTCTGCAAGTTACTACATAGCTGTGCTGTCTAATACAGTAGCCACCAGCCACATGTGGCTATTTAAATTCAAATGAGAGTTAAATAAAAGTGCAAATTTAGTCCCTTAGTCTTACCGCATTTCAGGTGCTCAATAGCCACCTGTGGCCTATATTTCAGATATGGAATGTTTTCATCATTCTGTGGGATAGCTCTGTTCTAATGCAGAAGGGCACTGTGGACAAAAGGGTTTATACCCCAGATGGTCCTGTTGCATGTTAAAAACTGACTAGTCCTGCAGTAAGAAAACCATCTCTCATGAAGCCTAGCACACCAAATTTACTTGCCCAGGAACCTTTTTAGCACCTATAAACAGTTCTGCCTTTCTCAAAACACATCAAGTGACTTCCTCTCCTGTCCCCAAGCCTCGAAGGCCTCTTTAGGAATCTAAACCTCATTTGCTTTGTCCCCAGATTGCCTCGGATCCCCAGTGTTTACTCCCATCAAGGCGGACATAAGTGGCAACATCACCGTACGTACTTGGCCTGGCAGCTACAGCCTTGGTACTGCACCAGGACTCTAAATGCCCTGCTCACTGGCTCCTTGCCCCCCTCCACAAGCTTCCCAGGCCGAGGATCAGGAAGGAGATGTGGAAAATGGGCTTGGCCCCCAGCTCACCTGACTCGGGGCTCTTGGCTCTCCGTCCTCCTGTGTAGTTATGCCACCCAGTCACAGCCTGACTAGGACCACAGTCTGACGGTCGACCTGCAAAGGAACCTACTGGTCTTGCATCCACCCCACTACGTAAACTCTAAAGATAAAGACCATGGGTACACTGGCCCGCGCTTCCCTTCCCCAGTCCTGGGAGCTCCTGGTGCTGCCCCCCACCTACTGAGCCTCTCCCCATGTAAAGCCACGTAGGGCCCAGCCTGCAGCTCAGCCCCACTGCATTATTTCATTTTTTCATCCCAATATCCCTTTGAGGCTGCTTCTGTTGTCATCCCCATTTTACAGATGAGGAAGCTGAGGCTCAGAGAGGTTGAAGGGCTCATTGGAGGTCACACAGCAAGGAAGTGACAGAAGTAGGATTGAGACCCAAATTGCCTGGTTCCACTCAGGAACCTCATTCCTGGATGTCTTTGAACCCTAAGAGCCTATTTCCCCTTGTCCACAAAGTAAAATTTCAATTACTTGGTGTCCAACTCGCTATCAAGAGTAGTCAGAGAACTTGGACTCTGGAGCAGGCCTGTGTGGGAACTCACTCCCACCAGTACCAGCTGTGTCACCTTGGACATGTCACTGCCCCTTTCTGAGCCTCAGTTTCCTCATCTGCAAATTGGGATGATGACAGAGCACTATCAGGGTTGCCATGAGCCTCAAATAAGGCAGCACCCGTGAAGCACTTTCCACGTCCCGGCTCATGTGACGTGCTCAGTAAATGCGAGCATTCGTGGTAGTTGACTGCCATTCTGGGTGTTTCTGGCACTGGCGGGAAGGACAGGGAGGCCCTGGTGGGTGCTCCTCCACCCAGCACGCAGGCTGGCCGCCTGTGGACAGCCTGCCCAAAGGGAACACCCCATGTGCTCCATTTCAGAAAATCAAAGCTGTGTATGACACCAACCCGGCCAAGTTCCGGACCCTGCAGAACATCCTGGAGGTAGAGAAGGAAATGCATGGAGCAGAGTGGCCCAAAGTGGGGGCCACGCTGGCGCTGATGTGGCTGAAAAGGTGATGGGCTCAGGCGGCGGGGCGTTTGTGGCTCTTGGGCCTGGGGACCTGCCAAGGGACGTGCATCCCTGCCACTGTCCCACTGTGACGGCTCTGACAGGGAAGGGAGGTCACTTCCATTTTATCACACAGGTGCTCTTGTGTGCTGCTGGTTAGTGACCAGCACCCCAGGGGTCGAGGCTTGCCTGATGGCGATGCTTCCTTCTGGTCCCATCAGAGGCACAGCAAGCTAGCGCTCACACTGGGCGTTGTGCCAAGCTCTGTGTAAGCCCGATAGCATTTCACGTGCTGTGAGCTAGGCGTGTGTTAGCCCCATCTCACAGAGGAGGCCACAAGGGCTTCAGGAGGCTGAATCATGTGCCTGGGTTATAGGGACCGAGTGGCTGAACACAGTTGTGCAGGTCGTGCACTGCACAGAAATGTCCTGTCGAGGACTGGTCACCTCATGCACGTGGTAGGGCCTGCCCGGTGCATCTGTGGTCTGTGGTCCATGAGCCCTTTCAAGGCCAGCACTGTGGCTTCAGTCTTTAAGCACTGATGGCCAGCGGCCATGTGCTGGCCCATGGTAGGCCATGTGGACACAAATGGACAAGGCAGGCCCAGACCTTGCTCTCAGAGACTTTATAGTCATGGTCAGGGGCCAGCACCTGCCCTAGTGTAGACAAGGTGCTTGGGAAATGCTACGCTGAGCCTGCGGTCACATTACATGGAAGTCAGGTGTAGAGATGACAGTTGTAGGATACCCACTCTTTTGCATGTACATATTCCTGGCCCACAGTAGGTGCTTAATTCAGAGTAGTCAGGGTCTGCCGGGTGTAGGGGGCGCTGGCTGGTCTATAAGCAGGAGCGGGGCAGTGTCCTAAAGCATTGTCTGCCTCCTTTCTGGGCTGCAGAGGCCTCCGCTTCATCCAGGTCTTCCTCCAGAGCATCTGCGATGGGGAGCGGGACGAGAACCACCCCAACCTCATCCGCGTCAATGCCACCAAGGCCTATGAGATGGCCCTCAAGAAGTACCATGGCTGGATCGTGCAGAAGATCTTCCAGGTGAACTGGGGGAGCCCCGTTTTGTCCCCAGGCCCAGGAGATCACCAGCTTGTGTGGTCCACTCCCTGTCCTGCCACCGTTTAGCTGTGACCCCTTGGAGCCTGTGTCAACCCCCCTGGGCTCCGGAAGGGTTCCCTGTCTATGTGGGGGGAGGCTGGTGCATTGAAGGGCCCTCTCACGTGCTCTTGCCCAGCCCCATCTGTGGCCGAGGTGGGTGTCCTTTCAGATTCTCTCTGGTGTCCTGGAAGGCCTGACTGGGAGGCCACAGGAGCAAGCCCAGTAGAGACCGAGGAATGTAGGTTAATGGTGGGCTAACCTGATTGGCCTCTCAGATTCAGCCTGAATCCTCGCTCTAAGCAGGGAGGGGAGAAGGACCCCGGTGCCCACTGGGGCATCTGCTGAAAGGATGCTGGCCTGCAGGGGTCTTGGTGGCTTGCATTGGAGTGATTGTGACTTGGGCGCCTGGAAATGGGCTTCAGTACTGGCCTCATTACCTGAGGGCCCCTAGGGTCGCCAGGCTGACGGGCCCACTTGAGAGAAGTTGAGAAGCCCTCAGGACGCCCTATATGCTGTCACTGGCCACCCTGCCTCTCACGGCCTCCTCCTCTCACCCAGCCTGTCGTGCTACCCTTCCGCCTGCCCATCCTCACTCCCTTGAGAACCAGAGTCCCATGGGCCAGTCTCTTTCCCACATGGCACAGATCATAGACAGGAAGAGCCAGTCACCAGGTGGGAAACGTGACCACCTCTGGGCCATCCACCCTGGCAGGGCTGGGACAGGGCCCGTCCTGGGTGGGCATCCTGAAAGCCTGCCTTCCCTGGAATGTGTTGCCCCTGTGAAGGCCTCACAGCCACCGCCTCAGTAGTAACTGCGTGCCCCATGTGCCAGGCCTAGGGCTGCCCACGGATTGTAATCTTCATCAGTGCACCATGCAGTGGACACTACCCTTAACCCCGTTTCACGGATGAGGAAACTGATGCTCAGAGTGGTTAAGGATCTTGCTCAAGCTCACACAGAAGAAGATGGGGCTGGGACTATGACCCTGAGCCTCAGTATCCCGTCTTTCAAATGGGTGTAAACTAGGCCCTGCCTGAAAGGGTCATTGTGAAGATTAATTGAGTTACTCTGTATCCGGTGCTTGGCACATGGTATACATTCAATATATCAAAACTACCGTTTCCATTCTTAATGACAGTAATATTTGTAATTCCTTCACCCTGTCAAACTCACAGCTTTTCTATCCAGTTGCATCTTTTCCCTTCTGGATCCAAAATTTCTGATTCTTTGAACAGGGAGGCCTGGATATTTGGGGAAGTGTTTCCCCCTGACAAACAAAAGAGGCCAACAGCACAAGCGCATCCCTCTCCCCTTATCGGAAAGTGGATTTTCCAAAGAAGCAGTTCACCTTCTTCAGAGCAGGGAACGCAGAGAGAAGAGGCTCATCCATGAGGAGCACCTACTGTGTGCCTGGTGCTGTGCTGAGCACTTCGCACAACCTCCTTAATCCGCACAAAATCCACCCAATCAGATGGGTGCCGTGATCATCCTCATTTTACAGATGAGGAAACAGGCTCAGAGAGCCTAAGTAACTTGCTCAAGGCTCACAGCTAGTTAGCGCCACAAGCTGGAATTGGAACCCAGGTCTGTCTGTCCCCAAAGCTGGCGTCCTTCCTGCTGTCCCTCGCGGGGGTAGAAGGGAACACACATCGCCCTTTGCCTTCTCCTTTCCCTTCCAATGCCATGAATAGTGCAGACCCCTGCCCAGCACAGACCTCACGGGCATCCCCTCCCTCCCCCCCACGAGCCCCATCGTGCCTGGCAAGGTGGCTTGAGTCCCCACTAACCCTGCCACCTTCTTTCTTGCCCGTCTCAAGGCGGCACTGTATGCAGCACCATATAAGTCTGACTTCCTGAAAGCGCTCTCTAAGGGCCAGAACGTGACGGAGGAGGAGTGCCTGGAAAAGACCCGCCTCTTCTTAGTCAACTTCACGGCCACCATTGACGTCATCTACGAGATGTACACCAAGATGAATGCCGAGCTCAACTACAAGGTGTAGGCATGCGCAATGGCAGGCACGCCCAGGCCGTGTGCCTCGACATGCAGCCACTTGCAGAAACAGACAAACCTGAATCACTGTGAATCAAGCTGGCGGGCCACCCCTGGCCTACCTGCCACCCCCAGAGCAACTCATTTTGACCAGGGTCTGCAGGGGAGGGCTCTGGTTTTTTAAGTCATTTTTGGGGGTCTATCCTAACAGCAATAAATAATGATCCTACTTCCGAATAGCCTTTGAATTTCACAACGTTCCAGACCGATTTTATGCCTTCATTTCAGTGTGGTAAAAATTAATTAATGTTGCTAATAAATCAAGTCCTAGGGTTTTTTTGGTTTATTTTTTCCCCCACATGGAGCCTGACTTTGGGGGAGCTGTGTCATACACCTCACTGTAAAAGCAAGCACGTGTCCATCTGAAGATATGGCTCAGTGATATTTTGGATATTTTAAGGATCATGAGGAGTTTGATTTTAAATTATACAGGACCCCTATTGTGGGATTTTGTTTTTTAAAAGCAAACTGGTATATATTCTTATGTGGTTGCACAGCCCAGCCTCACAGCACTGTCATTATAGACCCTTTTCTTTCTTACTGTCTTTTTTCCAGACAGTCTTTTTTTTATAGCTGAAAACAACCAGCAAGTCTTCGATGACCTGACCAAGAAGACTTTATTTTAAAGCTATTGGGCACAAATAATTGACCAGAGATGACAGTATTTTATTCTTCTACGTAATTATTTTCTTCAGGGACAGCTTTTCCAACCTAAGAAACTACCTATCACGTACTCTCTCAAAGGGGAGACAGGGAATCCCTACGGTTGCTGAGACCCAGGGAAACACCTCGCTGCCTTAACTGTCCTTCTCGGCGCTAAAAAGAGCTGTATTTTTGAACGTGGTAGGGGTGAATAGAAGAATCTCGAAAGAATTGATGTGTATTAAAAACTCAATTTGGAACAATTGGTGATTTTTATGCAGGAATGTAATAATTCTTAATAAATCTCTATTTTGGAATCATATCTGTGTGCTGTTTTGGTCGAGTCTTTTTTTCTTCTTTCCGAATTAAAAGTTACAACTGGAGGCCAGCCAAGGATCTGTTTTCTGGCCTTCGTGGCTTAAAAAAAATAGAACTGGTTGCTACATTAAGAAACTGGGGAAATTTCACATAAAATGTTAATTTCTAGCTTCATTTGAAAAATTGGATTGCCCGGCAGGAGCTAAGAGATGACTGTCGTTTTGGCTAAACAGAGTGAGTGAATATATTCTTCACTTTTGCCTCATTCCCCACCAATCCCTGTTGCCTTCCCAACCCCCATGATCTCATGATAATTTTCACTTTATTATGGGCCGAAGCTTTTTTTCTGATACTAGAGTTAAATGTAAAGGGCTTATTCATTTTACTTTATTTCTGCTCCTGCAGAGCTGGTAGTCTTGTGGGCAAAATGGGCCAATAAATCAACAGTGCTAAAATAGTCAGTGCCCAGAGGGAGCCTGGTGTCACAGCTGAGGAGCCATATTCTGGGGTGCACCTTAGGGAGTCAGGGTTTGCACTGAGCCTTGATGGAAGGGACAGGGTAGGGGTGGAAGCAGAAGAGGGGCAGGAGACACCTCAAGGCAAAGGCAAAGACCTGATGACCTAAAGCAGGCTGTGTGTGTGTGTGTGTGTGTGTGTGTGAGAGAGAGAGAGAGAGAGAGAGAGAGAGAGAGAGAGAGAGAGAGAGAGATGTTACCAATGGATTTGAACTTGACTGTGTGTAACACCTTCAAGGGTCTTGTGCACAGTCCAAGCAGATATCCATTTTGGAAGCCTGCCTCTGCCATGACCAAGGGATGGTCACCTGAACCAAGTTTTTACTGCCTCTGATGTCATTATATTTTATAATATTTCTGGTAGTAAGAATGCTACTGATCTTTCTAAGCCCCAACTGCTTTTTAGGGTTTTTCCCCTTTGGGTTTTCTAGAAATATAAAATTCTACCAACAGAGTAGAAGAATTCTGCATCTCCTTTTTTAAAAAGCTTTTCTTTGGGTTTCTAATATTAAGTGACTAAGGGGAAAAAAAAAAAAGGCTAGGAGGACAATTTTTTTGTGGAAGGTCGAGATAATCCCAGGACAGCATCTTTCACTCCTGGTACCTGCCAGGCCCCAGGGAGACAAAACCAGCAGACATCTGTGCCTTCCTGTTTCATCTTTTTCAAAGTGGGACTGAGTTCTGCCTGCGGCAGAGAGGAAGGAATATAGATTGAGTGCAGCTATATACCAGGACCCACACAAAGCATGTACACACTTCATTTCACAAACCACCCGGAGATGTAGGCATCAGGAGCCCCATTTATCATATGAGGAAACTGAACCCCCCCCCCCCGGGAGGTGAGAGGACTTGGCCAGGGTGACCCGACCAAAGCCGAGGGACTCTGGAGCTTCACATTTGACCCCAAATCTCTCCTCAGCTGTGTCCACTTCTGCGCCAGAGGACAGCACACCTTCCTGCCAGGACAGTCGCACTGCGGGAAGCTACCATATCTGACTCACACTAACCCGATAGTGCACAGAAACCTAAATGAGTCCCCCAGATTTGACAAGGGTTGATTATTCATTTGTTCGCTCAACTAAACCTCACTGAGCAATAGCTCACTCAAATCATTAAAATACATGTCTATTATAGACAAGGAACTGATGCTCACTTCACTGTAAAAAAAGCCTCAGTTTCTTCTTTTTCTTATAACATAGGGGACCTGTTAATACCCACCTCACTGGTCATGAAGCTCAAATTAAATGTTACTATTTATAAAACAATTAGGCATTTCTGAAGTCTAGAAAACTGTCTTAGGTAAGACTGCACGGATGTACTTATGCGATGTGGGGTATATAGTGATATAATTGAGTGTTGGAGTCCTGGCTCTGCTACTTAGTAGCTGAGTGGCCTTGGACAAATCACTTCACCTCTCTGAGCCTCAGTTTCCCTCATCTGTACAATGGGGATACTAATTGTTCCTAACTCACTGAGATTCAATGAAACTGCCTGAGTAGGCGATGGGCTGCATAATCATTCAGTGTTGACCCAATAATCATCATTTGCGGGGGGTGGAGGGTTATCGGAGATTGGAGGGGGAACACATCCTTGGGTTTGTTGGTTGGTTGATGAATTTTCCTGGTGAGCACCCAACTGCCCCCGCGCCTGCGCGCTGACCATCTGCAGTTTCCCACGGTGCCCAGAAGGTGGCAGCGTCAGCACTGCGCCGAGGCTGCTGCAGCTCGGCTGGTCCGCAACTATCCAATCTCTCGCGCCAAAGTGTGTATGTTTGTGGGGTTCCGGGTGGTTTCCAAAGGCTGAACAAGAAGCCCCATTTTGAACACCGTTGGGAAAGTTTGAAGCTTCTCAAACAGGTGCTCTGGAGTTCTGACTTCAGGCCAGCCTCGGCGTGGAGGGAGACCAAAGGTGTGTCCTATTATTTTTACTATTGTACTATTAGTAGCACTGCCACTAGCGCCACTGCCATCACCCCCACCACGTAACAATTTTGGGGTTCGGCTTCAGGCTCTGTAACTGTGTAGCCAGATAGCCGTGTGATACATGAAAAGTCAATTGACCACTCTGAGCCTCAGTTTCTGCATCTGTAAAACAGGACAAGACCACCTCTACCTTGCAGGATTATATAAAATAATGTGTGTCAAATGCCCAACACATGGAAGATGCTCAATAAATGGCTTTTATTAATATTTTTGTTTATTGCGATGCTATGGCCTGCCAGAGACTCCTGCGGGGGCAACCCTGCCCCAAATGCAATTAAACCATAGCACGCTCGTCACTTCCTCCTTGCTCTTAAAGATTCGGCAGGGCCCATGTCGACACATCAACAGGAACACCCCAGAAAAGGTCATGCAATCTGGCTGCTTTCTCACTCTGCCTTGATCTTCTGTGTGACTCTGGGCACACAGAAGTCCCTTCTTCCCTCAGCCTCAGTTTTCTCATCTATAAAATCAGGGGGAGATTGGACAGTTTAAGGCTCCCTCCCAGCTCAGCTATTCTGTAATGAACACCTCTTGTCATTGTAACCATTCCCTGGTTTATATTCATCATTCCGCTGAAATCAACACTCTACCAACAAGTAGAGACATCGGTCTCTCTTTGTGACATCTAATGGGACCACATATGCAAAGCAATTAACAAAGGGCTTGACACCTAGCGAGGGCAGCTATGATGATGGTTAATCACCTCTCAATCATACCCAGAAAGGATTGTCTGGAAAGTGAGTCATTCACTCTTGTTTGCTGAGCACCCGCTATGTTCCAGGCCCTGGGCTAGGCTCAGGGGATCCCACAGGGCCAAGACAGGTAAGATCTCACCTTCCAAGGGGCTCAAGGGGCTCGCAGTCCACTGGGAGATATTTAGATGGGAGAGGGTAGGAGGGCCTCTGAGGAGGTGACTTTTGAACTAAGAGCTGAAGGGGAAAGAACAGGCTAGGGAAATAGGCTGGCTACATACAGCTAGTGCAAAAGCCCTGAGGCAGGAGAGAAAACAGCATGTTCTAAGGACGGAGAGGCCAAAGTGGATGGAGCCTGGAGATCAAGGAGGGAGGATAGCAAGGTATGAAACCTAGAGATGCTGAGGCCAGTGTGAATTTGGTTTTTGTTCTATGAGCAAGGGAAATTATAAGTCTCTATGAGTAGAGGGGAACAACGCTAATTCAGAGTTTAAAAAGCTGTTGGCTAGGATCCTGGACTCAGAAAAGGGAGTGTCTCCACCCCCTACCCAAACTCTGCCTCTTCCTGGCTGGAAAAGTTGGGCCTTCATGACCTACGTGCTGGGGGCGGGGGTCCCAGGCCTCTGTCAAAGTCATGGGCCTCTCTCTAGAAAGTGCTCATTGGCCCCTCTTACAATTTCACCCACTATTCTAGGGGCCTCCGTGTACCTCTCAGGAGCCCACCCAGGATGCCCTGAATTACTGGAACTGCTGGCACCGGCTTAGTTGCCCCCCTCCCTCTCTATGCCACAGTTTCAGATGAAGGCTATCTTTGAAATGCCCATGGCCAGCCATGGCCTGGCCACACCCACAGGCCACAAGGCCTGCTGCCCAGAGGACTGGAATCAGCCAGTGGCTGAGCAGCTGCGAGTGGCCGTGCCCATAGCAACAGTCATCTAAGGGAAGGACTTCCTCTCCACCTGGCCTCAGGTTTCTGCCCCAGGGAGAATTCCAGAAGAACCTCATTGAAGGTCCCTGGCCGGGCAGGGCCTCCAGTCTCTGGGACCAAGGCCAGCTATGCGTGCAGGACCGAGGCAGACAAACCAGCTGATTGTCTCTAGTCTCTTTGTATCCTGTCTCCATGGCTTCTTGGTAAATGTGGGTGTGTGTGATGGGGGTGGGGGCTGCTGTCTATTGGGGCAGGATCCCAGAGAAAGACCATCAGACCCCACGCCCTCCTGGCTATGTGGCCTTAGATACGTTCCTTCACCTCTCTGGTATGCTTCCTCTCCTGTAGCTGGAAGAAATCCTTGAGGATAAAGCCATACACAATGCCTGGCACACAGTAAGCGCTGCATAAATGCACACATGCTAGCCTCCCACCCTCTTTCCCCAGTTGTTTCCTCTAGTTTTTTTTTTTTTTCCCTTTCATCATGACTTGAGCCCACCTATGGCACTCAGTGCAGAATGAGCAAAAAGGCCAACCAGAAGTTTTCACCCCCACCATCCCACACTCCCAATCTCGTCCAAGAGGGTGTGAGCAGATCTTCCCACATCAGAGGTGAGGGAACTAAGGCACATGGGGAGGAGCCAGGTGGCTGCTGCTCTAGGGGCCATTTGAATTTAGAAGGTCCTGGGTTCAAATCTTGAATGTACCACTGGCAGGTACATTGGTCAAAGGACTTTCACTGTGTAGAACCTCAGTTTGTCCATCTGCAAAAAGTGCTGAAGAATACCGAGCCCTCAAGGCTGTGGGAGGAGGGGAAGAGATGGCCCAGGTCTGCAGGAATCCAGCCCCATGTGGTGGTTTTGGCTGCATCCATAACTCAGAGACCCACTCCAGGCCTCCAGGTCCTGGATACCAACTCTTGGCCTAAGTCGAGCTTTGGGTCACCAGCTAGGCTAAGGGGTGCTCATGGAAGAGAAAGAGGGAAGAGAGCAGAGGCAAACAGTGTGGATTATGAGGAGGGTAAGGAAAGAATCTTCTGCCCGGGAGTGTCGGGGAGAGCTGGGACCTGCTAGCTTCTGGATTTCGTAGTTCTTATCTGTAAAATGGAGACAACGAAATGGAGACATTAGTGCCACCCTCACAAGATTACAGGGAAGACGCCAGGTAGTGTGAGGGGGAGCATAGGGTAAACTGAGGGCGCTCTGAGTGTGTGGCGGGGGAGGTGGCAGCTTTTTTTTGGTTGGGGTTTTCAAGTTTTGAGGGTAAACGCCCAGTAGAGGGATTGCTGGATCATGTGGCAGATCAATTCTTAGTTTTTGGAGGAACTTCCATACTGTTTTCCATAGTGTCTGCACCAATATGCAGTCCCACCAGCAGTGTATGAGGGTTCCTTCTTCTCCGCATCCTCTCCAACATTTTTATTACTTGTCTTGTTGATTATAGCTATTCTAACAGGTGTGAGATGGTATTTCATTGTAGTTTTGATTTGCATTTCCCTGCTAGCGATGTTGAGCATCTTTTCATATATTTGCTGGCCATTTGTATGTACTCTAGGGAGAAGTATCTGTTCAGGTCCTCTGCTCAGTTTTTGATTGGATCGTTTGTTTTTGTTTTTGTTGTTGTTGTTGTTATTGAGTCATATGAGTTCTTTGTATATTTGGGATATTAGGTCCTTATCTGAGGCATTGCTTGCAAATATATTTTCCCATACAGGTGGTTGTCTCTTTACCTTGTTGATGATTTCTTTTGCTGAGCAGAAGCTTTTTAGTTTGATGTAGTCTCATTCATTTATTTTTGCTTTTACTTCCCTGGCCTTTGAGGTCAATTTCACAAAATCCTCTTCAAGTCCAAGGTCCTTGAGTTTAGTTCCTATGTTTTCTTCTATGCCTTTTACTGATTCCGGTCTTACATTCAGGTCCTTAATCCATTTGAGTTAATTTTGGTGTGTGATGATAGACAACAGTCTAGTTTCATTCTTTTGCATGTGGCTTTCCAGTTTTTCTGGCACCATCTATTAAAGAGGCTTTCCTTTTTCCACTCTATGTTTTTGGCTTTTTTGTTGAAAATTATTTGCCAATATACATATGGGATTACTTCTGGACTCTCAGTTCTGTTCTGCTGGTCTGTGTGTCTGTTTTACTGCCAATATCATACCATTTTGATTATCGTCTCTTTGTAGTATAATTTGAAGTTGGGCAGAGTGATGCCTCCAGCCTCATTCTTTTTCCTCAAGGTGGGTTTGGCAGTTTGGGGTCTTTTGTGCTTCCATACAAATCTGATGATTTTTTTTTGTTCTATTTCTTTAAAAAATGCTGATGAGATTTTGATATGGATTTCATTAAATCTGTATAATGCTTTAGGTAATACGGTCATTTTAACTATATTGATTCTTCCAATCCAAGAACACAAAATATCTTTCCATTTCTTTGTATTTTCTTTGATTTGTTTTAATAGGGTCTTGTAGTTTTCATTATATAGGTCCTTCACATATTTCGTTAAGTTTATTCCTAGGTATTTTATTCTTTTTATTGCAATTGCAAAAGGAATTATTTTTTTCCACTTCTTTTTCTGATGCTTCATTATTCTAGTATAGGAACGCTATAGATTTTTGAACGTTGATTGTTATCCAGAGACTTTACTGTATTTGCTTATTATCTCTAGTAGTAATCTGTGGAATCTTTAGGGTTTTCTATATAGAGAATCATGTCATCTGCAAATAGTGACAGATTGACTGCTTTGTTTCCTGTGTGGATGCCTTTTATATCTTTCTCTTGCCTGATTGCACTCGCCAGGACCTCCAATGTTATATTGAATAACAGTGGTGATAGTGGACAGCCTTGCCTTGTTCCTCATCTTAGAGGGAAGGTTTTTAGTTTTTCACCGTTAAGTATAATGTTAGCTGAGGTTTGTCATATATGGCCTTTATTATGTTAAGGTACTTTCCTTCTACACTGATTTTGTGAAGTGTTTTCATCATAAATGGATGCTGTATCTTCTTGAAGGCTTTTTCTGCATCTATTGATGTGATCAGATGATTCTTATTTTTTTATTTGTTTATGTGCTGTATCACATTACTCGATTTGCATATGTGGAACCATCCCTGTACCTCTGGGATGAAGCCCATTCGATCATGGTGTATAATCTTTTTAATATGTTGCTGTATTTCATTCGCTAGTATCTTGTTTAGGATTTTTGCATCTATGTTCATGAGAGATATTGGTTTGTAGTTTTCTTTTTTTGTGTTATCTTTATGAGGTGTTGGTATCAGACTAATATTGGCCTTATAGAATGAGTTGGGAAGTATTGCCTCCTCTTCGATTTTTTGGAAGAGTTTGAAGAGAATAGGTATTAAATCTTCTTTGAATGTTTGGTAGAATTCACTGGTGAAGCCATCTGGTCCTGGACTTTTACTTTTTTAGGTTTTTGATGATTGTTTCAATTTCCATACTGCTGAATGGTCTATTTAGATTTTCCAGATCTTCTTGATTCAGTCTAAGAAGATTATATTTTTCTAAGTACTGGTCCATTTTTTCTAGATCATTAAATTTGATATTATATACTTTTTCATAGTATTCTTGTATGATCCTTTGTATTTCTGTGATGTCAGTCGTAATTTCCCCTCTTTCATCCCTGATTTTGTTTATTTGTGTCCTTTCTCTTTTTTCTTCAGTGAGTCTAGCCAGGGGTTTGCCTATTTTATTAACCTTCTCAAAGAACCAGCTTCTTGTATTTATTTTTCTGTTTGTTGTTGTTGTTTTCAATTTCAATTATTTCTGCTCTAATTTTGATTTCTTTCCTTCTGAGGACTTTAGGCCTCATTTGTTCTTCCTTTTCTAGTTTTCTAAGACAAAGCGTTAGGTTGTTTATTCGGGCTCGTTCTTGTTTTTGGAGATAGGCCTGAATGATACAAACTTTCCTCTTACGACTGCTTTTGCCGTGTCCCAAAAGTTTTAATATGTTGTACTATCATTATCATTCATTTCCGTGTATCTCTTGATCTCCATTTTTATTTCTTCTCTCACCCGGGTATTCTTCAGTAGCATGTTGTTCAATCTCCATGCATTTGTGGTTCTTCTTGATTTCTTTTTGGAGTTGATCTCTAGTTTCAAAGCATTATGATCAAAGAATATGGTTGGTATGATTTCAACCCTGTTTATTTGTCGAGGCTATCTCTGTGTGTCCCAGTATGTGGCCGATTCTTGAGAATGTTCCATGTGCACTAGAGAAGAATGTATAAGCAGCTACTTTGGGATAGAAGGCTCTGTACATGTCAGTTATGTCCGGTTGGTCTAATTTGTCCCCCGCACACACACACACTTTTTTTTTAACGTTATAAAATACACATAAAATTTGCCATCTTAAACCATTTTTAAGTATATAATTCAGTGGCAGTTAAGTACATCAACATTGTCGAGTAAACATCACCACCATCCATTTCCATAACTGTTTCTATCTTGCAAAACTAAAACTCTACCCATTAAACAACGCATCTCTATTCCCCTATCCCTCCAGCTAAATCAATCGGTATTTTTAAAGCACCTACTAAGGGCCAGGAGCTGGTCCTGCAGCTGCAAACAAGATAGACATGGTTCTTGCTTTACGGAAACTGATACTCATTTTTTGGATGAGGAGACTAAAGTTCTGAGAGGGAGAGTCTTCTACCTAATCAGCAGCAGGGAAGAGTTTGAACCCAAGCATTGGGCATGGAGGCCAAGATGAGTCACTTCCTCGCACTGGGAACTCCGTTGCCCAGCCTGTGAAATGGGGGTCAGAAGGGTGTTGGGTTAGCTATGCTGATGCTGAGGGCTCATATCCCAACCCCCTGATTTTGGAGAAGAGTAAGCGCCATCCTCAGCCTCATCTCCTCCAGTCCCCTTCGTTCTCCTATTAGCCTGGATCCTTCTTGTTGTTT
Source organism: Rousettus aegyptiacus (assembly GCF_014176215.1). Lineage (NCBI taxonomy): Eukaryota > Metazoa > Chordata > Mammalia > Chiroptera > Pteropodidae > Rousettus > Rousettus aegyptiacus. The sequence continues at coordinate 22,467,829 of NW_023416308.1, read as the reverse complement.
TCGTTTGAGAAGGGCCCTTCTGCAGAAATAGGCCCCAGACTAGTTCTGCCCATTACATCTCTGCTTCTCAACCCGGCCCAGCCCCAGCCAGGAAGGCCTCCAGCAGGAAGCATTTCCCCCAGGAGTGAGAAAGGTGGATACATGAGGGATGCTCTGTCTCCATTCCTCACCACAGGCCAGATTGCCATTTGCTCTATTTAAGATCCTAGAATACCACAGGGAAAGGTTCTTTCCTCACCCTGTCACAGAGGGAGCAGCTTTTGGAGAAGCCACATTCTCTCCAAGCCTCAGTTTTCCATCTATAAAGTGGGCACGGCAATCCCTTACCTCACAGCCCTGTTGGGAGGAAAGTATGCTTGACATCCCCCACCCTCATACCCAGTGAGTTCATTATCAAAGTTTATTTATTTATTTTTGTACATGTCTCACAGTGGCGGTTTTAACACATCATTCTGTTCTGGCTCTCTCTCTGCAACACCTCTAAAATTCCACATTTTAGCTGCCGAACCTCAGGGGAGCTAGTTCTATCTGCCGACTGGGGAAAGCAGACCCCAAAGTCTTACCAATGGGGGAGTTAGCTCAGTGGAGTAGAAACAATAATGATAAAAAGGACTAAAAATGTTCCTAAAAACGTTCCTTGGGTTCTATGCAGACCTGGTGCTCCCAGCATCTTACCATGACTGTGAGGTGGGGATGTATCTACACCCTACTCTAAATGGGGACACTGAGGCACCAAGGTGAAAGGGCTAGTTGCTCAGCTGGTGAGTTACAGAGTCAAGGTTTGGGCTCAGGGAGCCCGGCTCTGAAACTCGGGCCCACCAGGCTTCCAACCAATCTGGAGGAAGTGAGATGCCCAATCTATGGAAGTAATCAAGATACTGGGGTAGATGGTGAGACTGTATGGCTCACCTTCACCATCCAATTAAAAGACTACGCATGGATCACCTCCTCAGTGCCAGGCTCTGCTGTACTAAGCGCTGGTGAAGAGGCGAAGCAAAGGAACTCATATTTATTGAGCCCTGGGCGGACCCGCACGGACTCGTCTCTGAATTATCTGCTGAGTGAATGAATGAATGAATGAATGAGCGATTGCATGGATCCATTAACAGATGAGCAAGCAGTGCCAGAGTGGCCAAGTCAGGAGCCCGAAACCTCAGGATTCCACCCAAAGCTCTCTCTCCAATCAGCGCCTGCCCCTCTGTCCAGTGATGCTCATTTTCCTGGTGAGGAAACTGAGGCTCCTTGTCCGCCCCAAGCGGAGGTAGGTGATCAGTCCCTGGCTGGGTGGGTTCAGTGGCCGTTCGCCACCTCGGGCGCTGTGCTGGCGGCGGGCGGCCAGGGTGGGCGGGGTGCAGGCCCGGGGGCGGCGCGCAGCTTGGAACCTGAGCCGGGGGAGGAGAGACGCCGCGGAGCAGCGGGCGCCTGGCCGGGGCCGCCGGGATTCAGGAAGCGCCGCGCTCCCGGCCACCCGCGCTGCGCCGTCCCGGAGGTGAGTGTAGCCTGGGCCCTCGGGGCAGGGACCAGGGGAGGGACGGCCCAGACGAGGTCCCCTCGCGCTCCTGGGGACGTCGCGGAGGCTCCACAGGTTCTCCCGGGGCGCGGGAGGTGCGGGACCTTGCTAGGTGCCCTTGGGCCGGGCATCCACCACTTCCCTAGGGTTCAGTTTTTATCATCTGTGAAATGGGAGCCAACGTGGGCCCTGGGGTTGCAGGTCTTGGGGAGAGAGGTCCCAGGTGCCCAAGATCCAAGCTAAGGAACTACATTCAGGAAGCCCGGCAGCCCACCTGGTGGGGGGGGGGACATTTCCATTTTGGGGTGCTTGGAAGAGGGAGGTGGGGGTCTGAGGTTGGCCCGGAAACTCGGAGCAAGCTGGAGGGAACTGGGAGTGTGGAACTTCCAAAGGCCAGTTTTAGTTACTGAGTCCCAGAGAGATGACTCTTCCCCCACAGAGGCAGGAAAATCTTTAACCTCCAGCTCTGCCTGGAGACTCGGGGAAGTCCCGAGGACAGGGAGAGACCTCCCGGGTGCCCTACTTGCCTGGAGAAATGAAACACAGGCACCATGCTTAAGCTACTTAAAACACCACCCATTTTGCAGATGAGGAAACTGAAGCTCTGATCTGGGAGCTTGGAATTTAAACCTAGGGCGGTCTGGCTCCAAAGCCCTCCCTGCCTGGTACTCAAGAGGAGTGCCCTGGAAGTGATGGGGAAGAGGTGGGCCCATGGCTGTCATGGCCCAGCAACTAAAAAGAGGCCTTGAGGGGAGGGGGATGAGGCGCGAACCCCTGAAATTCTAAGCAGATCTCATGAGTGAGCTTTGTCCTGGGACACTAGGAGTCTCCCAAGGATTTCGGTTTTGCAACTTTCACTGTCAGGCGAGGGATAATTCCATGACTGCCTCTTTACAGAGGTCAGGTCGAAGGGTCAGGACCGGGTCATGTGAGAGGTTAAAAGTGGGGCCCGTGTGAGCTCACATTCCCGCTCTGCCACCCTACTACTGTGGCCTTGAGCTAGTCCCTTAGCTGACCGTGGGGGTAGCATGGGGGCCACCCCCGGGCTCTCATGAGGACAGACAGACGCCCTGCGAGGAGAGCTGCGCCTTGCCTGGTGCTCCCTCGGAGCTTGGAGCTCGGTGTCAGCCTGGAGGTCCTGGCAGCAAACATCGTCTTAATGAAAAGGAGTGAAAAAAGGTAATTGCCCATTTCCACATTTCTCCAATTCATTCTGTTTGAATAACCATGGGAAGCCTTCTTTCCCACCTTTATTGGTAAATCAGGGTGGGGGCTCCTTAAACGGATGGCAAATAACACTCATGGGTCAGTCGGGTTCACATTTGTAAAACCAGGTGGAGTCATTTTGAAATGGAGTAAGTAGGTGAATAAGCCTGGGGTTTGTAGAGCTGAGAAACCTTTCTGTTTGGAGTGTGTAGCGTGAACAGGAAGGGCAAGTGATCAGATAGTCAGGGGCTAGGTCAGACCCAGAAGCCCTAAAAGTCCAGGCTGAGAGGGCCATGCTGGATGTGTGCTCTGGAAAGGTCCCTCTGGCTGCAGAGTGGGGGCCAGATAGGGAGGCCGGTCTGCAGGCCTGAGGAGTCCCTCCAGGTGTGAGATGTGAGGCCCCAGGTGGGGACTGGAGAAGGACTGCTGAAAGGAGATTAAGAGGGAGAGGAACACGCAGGATTGGTCTCACTGTGCCTGGCACATAGTAGGTGCTCAGTAAATTGCCATTGCCCTGTTGAGTGACTGAACACATCGTTTCAAGAAGTCCTGAGTCCTTGGAGCTCCCTTGTCTACTCCTGGAAGAGGAGGTCCACATGGAGTGGGCTTCTCCACCTCTCACAAGCCCCTAGCCTGCTGTCTGCCTCAGTTTCCTACATTTTACTCCAGGAAAGATGCTCCAGCCCCTCCCCAAGTCTTAGGGACCCAGCTTTTCTTCTTGTTACACAAAGGATCTGGGGAGCCAAGAGAACATTTTATACCAGCCGGCCCTCTGGAATGCTCTGCATCACTAATTCGGAGTGGAATTTACCTGTTAAAGATTAATTCAGATCTCTTGAGATATCTGTGGTCCTGGGCCCCACAGCTGCCACTCTGAACTCTGGGTGCACGTTTCTGTCCAGCTTTTCCCAAGCCTGGGCTGCATTAGTGGTCATGATGATGGTGGTAAGCATTTACTGAGCACTTACTATGTGCCAGGCACTGAGCCAAACACTCTTGGCATGTTTGGATACAAAACTATGATTGTATCTATTTTTGAGAGGGAGAAACTGAGGTCTGAACAGTGAAGTCGCTTGCCGAGGGTCTCTGAGCTGGGAAGGGGCAGAGCTGGGATTGGAATTCTTGGTCTAATTTCAAAATTCATGTCTTTTATTTCCAAAGTGGCCTTTCCTGGTTTGTCTGGGCCCAGAGTCGTGGGGAAGATGCTCTGTAGTATAGAGATAAGAACCAAAACTACTCAGATAGGGCTGAGCTTAAACCCTAGGCCTGCTGCTCCTTCACCAGGGAGGCGGAGCTAGTCACCTGGCCTCATTGAGCCTGTTTCCTCATTTATCAAGTGGGGCTCTCGGTTCTCACTTTACAGGGACAATCAAGGCACATGACAGGGCTCTAAACCACCGTCTTCTTCCTCATCCTGTCCCTTGGCCTTTTCCAGGGCGTATTTTCCTCCAGCCCATCCCTAGGGCATATAGCACCTCCTTGCCAGGTAGGTGGGTAGAGGGTAGCAGGAGCAAAGCTAGAGTTGTATCTGGACAAAGGATGATGCCCTTCAGCCATGAAATATTTACAGGTATCAACAGAGTACCAGGAGCCATTGGCGTTTCTTACTTTCCTGATTTAATGCTTAAACTCTAGGGATAGAACCTGGCCACCTGGTTCAAATCCCAGCTTCCAGTAAGTTCCCTCACTCCTCAGTTTCCTCATCTGTAAACCAGGGATGATGATAGCACCTGCTTCGTGGGGTTGTGGGCTGTCTCCAGTGTAACATTGACTGTTTAGTTTGTAATCAATGTCTAGCACCTGATATTCACTTTAGCGGTGTCGTAACCTCACCTCTACCAGGGGTGGGCAGGGGCGGGAAGGCTGACTCTTATTTTATAGCTGAGAAAACAGACTCAGAGAGAGAATAGATTTGCCCAGGGTTGCCCCACTGGCTCATGGCAGAGCTGGATCGGGAAGCAGATTTGAGGGACTATGGTCCCCTTGGGTTCCTGAAAAGCCCGCTGACTGGCTTAGCTTCCTTCCTGGAAAGCCACCTTGGACTCATCCCTCTTGCAGTCTGACCCACCTCTGTTCACATTTCAGCTCTGTCACTTGCTGCTGTGTGACCTCAGGAAGTGGCTTAACCTCTCTGTTCTTGGGTCTGCCACCTGGGCTTTGCTGGAAGTCAGAGAGCTCTGCCAGCATGAGAGGGTTTCAGGCAGAGCTCCTGCCTTGGGTGCCCTTGGATCTTGTGAGCTGACACCCTGGCTGGCAGGAATGAGGAAGGGAGGCCAGGCCCTTATTTTCACTGTGACTTTGACTTCCTTCCTACCTCTGAGCCCCTGCCTGATCATCAGCTTCGTCGTTCTGCCCTGAGCCCTGGTCACTGCTGGCTGTGTGACCCCCAAGGAGGTCGCCCCACCTCTCTGAGCAGGTTTCCTCATCAGTGAGGGTGGGTCACAGAGACCATGCCAGGGGCATAAGAGGCCTTCCATAAATGCTCTCGAGTCTGTTCCAGATGAGGTCAGGGGACAGGAAAGGCCACAGAAGGAGGTGGGGCAGGAGAGGGGGGTGACAGGCAGGCCATTGACCAAGTGGGAGTACTCTTATTTTTCTTTAGTGGTGAGTAACGGCTGCCCTGCCTGCCTGCCCGCCCTGCCTGCCCCCCACACAAAGGGCTGCTCGGTCTCACCAGGCGCCTGCTTTTCCTGAGGGTGGAGTAGCCTAGGTTCCACCCAGCTGAACAGGAGGGCTGACCACCTTCTGGGACAGCTCCTCGGGGGTGTGTGTGTGTCGGGGAGGCAATTCCAACATACGCCCTGGTTGGGCCCCACAGGCTTGGGGAGACCCCAGCAGGCCTGATTCACTCCTATCTTCCTTTGGCACAAAAGGAGGGGCTTGGGCTTACGTGTAGCCGTGGTGAATGAATGAAAGAAGGAAGGAAGGAATAAGTGGTTGGATAGACAGGTCAATAAGGCAGGAGGCAGGGGTGTCAGAAGATATCACCTGCTCAGATTCACTCTGGCTCTGAGACTAATTGAGCCTGGGCAAGTGTCCTGGCCCCTCTGAGCTTAGTGTCCTTATCTGCAAAATGGACTCATGATAGCTGTCTCTTTCACAGGGGAGTATTGGGTTTCATAGTAGGTGCTCGATAAATGATCTGTTAGAGCAGGGGTCCCCCACCCCCCGAGTCGTGGACCAGTACTGGTCTGTGGCCTGTTAGGAACCAGGCCTCACAGCAGGAGGTGAGTGGCGGGCAAGCGAGCTAACTCTCATCTGTGTTTGCAGCCGCTCTCCAGAGCTAGCATCACCGCCTCAGCTCCACCTCAGATCATCAGGCATTAGATTCTCATAGGAGCACTGGTCCCTGGTGCCAAAAAGGTTGGGGTCTGCTGCGTTAGAGGATGGGAGAAAGGAAGTTAGCTAGTTAACTAGGTAGAGGTTCTGCTTTGGAGATCTGTCTGCCCTGGGGAGAAGGATGAAGCTTGTCTTTGACTCCTTTCATTTGTATCATGAGTTCATTTGTTCATTAATTCATTGATGTGGTCATTCATCAACTATATCTTGAGCAGCTACTATGTGCCAGGTCCTGTTCTAGGCACTTCAGATTTCAGTGGTGACAGGAACAGAAGAGGGCCTTGCCCTCTTAAAGCTTGCGTCCAAGTTCCCATCATTCCACAAGCAGTCTTTTGGGGCTGCACTTATGAGGCCCCGACACCCACAATGATTAAGCAACCCAGTGGTGGGTGCTGTAATGCAATCTTTTATAGAAATAAGGAAACAGGCTCAGGGCGAGTGAAGGGATTTGCCTGGGCTCACACAGCAACTAAGTGGCAAAGCCAAGATTCAGACTCCAAGTTTGTCTGCCTGTGGCATCTCAGCCCCTCACCACCGTACCAGCTATCCTGCGAGTTCCACGGGGCATGGCATTTCGAAGAGTGGCCCCAGAGAGAAGGTTTCTTAGACCCCAAAGGGATGAACTCGAATGGGTTTAAAAGCAGGTGGTTGGAATACTAGCCAGATTCCCTTCCTGTTGAGCAGTAACCTCTGCAGGATCTCTTGGTCTCTCCTGGTCTCTCCGAGCCTCAGTTTGCTCACCTACGAAATGGGGTAACAGTGATGCCCACCTCATATGGGAGGAAAACGTGAAAGTTCTTGGAGCATGGGAGGTGTTGGATAAATGTCACTCCCCCACCTCCATTCTCCCGGGCTTAGTTTATTCATCTGGGAATGGAGACAATAATATCTAACTTCTAGAGATATTACTTGGATTAAAACAGATAAAAGGCACGGTGTGAAATGTACCAATGAGGGCAGGCACTGCGTATGGTGGAATTTCAGGCACTGGCCTCAGCCTAATTCTAGGCAGTTAACCAGAGACAACAGCCTACGGCTGGCATAGGGGAGGGTGGCTGGGTGGGAGGGAGGATCTCAGCCTGGTTTTCTGCTGCCCCAGGCTCCCTTTCCGGGCTCCTGCCCGACCCATTCATTCCATGGTTTCTGCTCTTACCTCTAACATGATAACCTCAGGGTTTTTGCACTGGGGAATTAAGTGGAGGAGTGTTTGTATGTATGGGTGGGTGGGGTCCCATCCCTTCTGGGCTTCAGCCTCCTAGCTGGGAAATGGGCCAGTGCCTGCCCTGACAGCCTCCCAGAGGTGGCAAGAGATGGAAATGAGGTGGTGAAAAAACCCTTTCTCCCAACAGAGTCATGAGCCAGGTTTTGGAGCCGGGAAGTCTGGGTTCCAGTGCCTGCTCTGCCCTCCCTGGGCCTGGTCTCCACAGCTATCAATCGAGGGACCATCAACAACAATGAAACAGCAGCCGCCCTTCGGTGCTCATTCACTGCACCGGGCACCGCCTTAAACTCTTGAATTATTGCATTTAATCCTCACAACAGGTTCCTTGGTATAGGAGCTATCATCTTATTTTTTTTTAATGTAAAGCTTGAATGTAAAGTCCAACAAAAAATTTACAAAGCAATGCAGGCTCACCCCTCCCAGGTGGTAGTATTATGTCCCTCATTTTATAGATGAGGAAACTGAGAACCAGAGCGAAGTGACTTGCTCAAGGCCGGCCAGCCAGCCAACGAGTGGCAGGTGGGGATCAGAACATAGCTGCTTTGGGTGGTTCCTGAGGCTACAGGGTCCTCTTTGGCAGGGCGGGGGGTGGTGGTCTCCATGGCTGTGACTGTCCTCCAGGAGAAGGGCTGGGCCAGAGAGGAGGGGCTGCTAAGGATCCGAGGCCTCCCTGTCTTGGCCTGGGGCTGAGGCTGAGAGGGTGGGCTGCTGGGGTTGTGCTCTGAGTGGGGGGTGGGAGTAGGGGAGGGGGTGGATAGGCCCAGAAGGAGCTGGAGCCGTCTGGGGCAGGGGCCACATGTCCTTGAGCCTCTGCTGTGTGCCAGACCCTTGACATGTGTTTAATCCCCATGACGTTCCATGTGTCCCTGAGGAAACTGAGGCTCAGGGAGGGGATAGCCACTTGCCCGAGGACATGAAGCCAGAAAGGGTTATTGAGATGTAATTCACATACCATACAACTCCCTTTCAAAGTGTACAATTCAGTGGTTTTCAGGGTATACAGAGTTGTGCAGTCAACGCCACTATCTAGTTCCGGAACATTTTCATCACCTCAAAAAGTTACCCATGCCCCTGAGCAGTCGTTGCCGGCCACTGCCCTGTCCCCCAGCCCCTGGCAACCATGCATCTGCTTCCTGACTCTATGGATTTGTCTGTGCCGGACATTTCATGTAAATGGAATGCTATCATATGTGACCTTAGTGTTGCATAGTGAGTGCCCTTAAACTGTTGAACCACACTGCCTCTCAGTGGCTCCCACTCTGGGCCTGGGGACCCTGGAATGTGCATGGGTGCCCACGAAGGCTCAGGAGGGGGGTATTTTTATGCACTGTCGAATCCCTAGCCACCGAATCTTTGCCATAGCCACACTGGCCTTGCTCTCTGTGGGCCTGGTGAGTCACCCCAGCCCTGCCCCATCTGGGCGGAGTGAGCTTGAGGAGGGGCTCCCTCCCAAGTGAGGGGATCCGACAGGACACTGGAGCTCTGTCTGTCCTGGACAGACGGCCACTGTGCAGCAAACAGGAAGCAGGCTAGGCCGAGACCTGCTAGGTAAATACAAGCTGGCCAGGGATGGGGCTTGGCATGGCATGATGCCCTCAGCGGCCACCTCCTGCCAGGGGCTGAGGAGCCTGGCTGGCAGGAAGTTCCGTTTGGCCAAGGGGCTGAGCTCCCAGCAGCTGCTGTTCTGAGGTGGCTGCTGGATGCCAGTCTCTGGGCCTAGCCACCCACCCTCCTTGGCAGTCGAGCCTTCATTGGTCCTCAGTCAGTCAGTTCATCTGTCCTCTAACAATAATAATATAACGATAATGGTGTTGCCAACAACAGCCATCCTGTACTGAGTGCGTGTGTTCTGCCAGGCACTGGGCTCAGAATTTTACAGACGATCTCATCTAACCGTCACAGCAGGCCCCTGGGGTGGGTGCTAGGACCATCACCATTTACAGTGAGGAAACTGAGGCACAGGAAGGCTAGGTGACATAGCGGGGTCACACAGCGGTGAGGTGGCTGGCAGTCTGCCTCCTGGGCAGTGATCCCTCCACCTACCCTGCGCTACTTCCTTCACCCCTCCCTTCCACCCTTCCCTTCCGAAGTCCCCTGATTCTTGTAAAGGATTCATTGACGGCACAGGTCCCGGTGGCACACAGGTTCTAATCCTACGTATTCCTCTTAGGAGCTGGGCAACACTGGGTAAGTGACTCCACCTCCCTTAGCCTCGGTTTCCCCACCTAGAACATGGGGGCTTGGGCAGGGCTTGTGTTTTCTCTCCAACACCAGTGAACCTTAGTGTCCCCTCTTCCTAGTCCCTTCCCCACCCATGCCACCCTCCAACTGATGTAGAATGACAGGCACTCACAGTCATTCTTCTTCCAGAGTGCTGTAGGAAACAGGGCCCCCAGATTCGACAAGGAACACCCCAGGATGCGGGGAGGAAGAAGCGTACTGGGTCTGTCTGGGAGCCCCAGCCCTTCCCCCCCTGGCCTGCCTCCTCCCTACCCACTCACCTGTCTATTTTTCCTTCCTACTTTTCTTCTCCCAATGCCTCAGGCTGCACCGTTCCTCAGTCTTCTCCGTACTCACCTCCACAGCTGGACCTGCTGTCTCCTCTGCCCTCCCGCCCGTTGTCAAGCCCCAGTCCAATCATCCCTCTTCCTGGCAGCCTCTCCCTGTCCCCATCAGGATGAATGTCTCTTTCCCCTGCCTGCACATCCTGGAATGTCAGAGGCCCCTTGTCTTACAGTTTAAGAAAGGAAATGTTTTTTTAATGCCCCATTCTTCCTCCGCAAGGTGCTAAATGCTGGGGGTGGTGGGGGAGGGAATGGCAGACTCAAAATAGTCCCTACCTCATGGAACTAAAACTCTGGAGAAGAGAGAAGTTGAATAAAAGAATAATACATGCAAATATGAACATTTCATCATGAAAAGTGTTCTAAAGGGAGACACGTGTGGCTCTGAGAGGAAACAGCCAGGCCGTTCGTTGGTTTAGACTGGAGGGCCAGGAAGGCTGTTCACAGGAAGTGTTGGTTAAGACGAGACATGAAGAAAGGGAATTAGCCAGTAGAGAAAGAGGTCCAGGCAGAGGGAACAGCCGGGCAAAGGCCCAGAGTAGGGAAAAGCCATCCGCCTTCTCTCGTAGACTCTCGCGTGGGGTTCCACTCTTTTATGCTACCGGGTGCCCTGCAAACAGGTGGCACTCAAAAGATGCCTGTTGGAGTGAATTGATTCCAGGTGAAAGGGAACCAGGAAGAACCAGCTCCCTAGAATTCTTCCCCCTGGGGCGGAGCAGCCCCCACACGCACGCCCAAACTTGCCCCCAGATTTAAGCAGCTTTTCTTGATCACGTAATCAGGAGGATGGGATTTGACAAGTATGTGCCAGGGTTTCCATGAGATCAGGCAAAGCCATGGAGTCCCAGTGAGGTGAGGATGGGTCCTTCCACCCTGTGCAGTTGGGGGCAGGGCAGGGAGTGGAGCCAGAGACCCCCATTGAATCTGGGATTCGAAGAGAGAAGACACCTGCCTTTCACTTAGTCATGGAATTTGCAGTTTACCGAGGGCTTACTTTGTGCCAGGTGCTTGACTCAAGGTATGTAATTCTCACAATAACCCAGTTAAGATCCCTACAGGTGGGTGAGGGAAGCGAGGCTCGGAGAGGCTGAGTACCTTGCTCAAGCTCACCGTCATCGAATGAGCGAAGGGCCTGGGAACCCACCTCCTGATGTGTCTGACGTCAAAACGCACACTCTTTCCATGCCCCACTAGCTCCCACCTGGTGTGGGGTGGATTTGGCTGCCCTGACTGAACTCTCCAGGGCTGTCGGAGCAGAACGCGTGACCTTCCAGATGGCCCTGTGTCTGGAGAGCCTGGAGCCTCTCTCAGGGGCAGAGAGGAAGGCTCGAGGACCCTGGCTCAGCCCTGTGTCTCCTCACCCGGCTGAGTCCTCCGCACCTCTTAACTCATCCACTCTCGAGCCTTTCTGGTCTACACAGCTCTTAGCACCACTGGGCATGACTCTGCTTATTGCTCCGTCTGGCTGTTTACTCTGTTTTTCCGCTAGACAGTCAGCCCCGGGAGGGCAGGGATTTCTCCCCAGTATCTGGCACACAGTTGGTGCTCAATAAGTTTTTGTTGAATGAATGGATGAATGGTTTCTCCTGTTCCATGGGCCCTGAGATTCAAATCCCCCTTCTGTCTATCCTGACACAAGTACCATCTGTGCGTGTACTACGATTTAGTATATATAGTCAAACAAAGGTTTGGGTGCTCAAAACAAAAACATTTGGAATTCGCTGCTTTAAATGAATATGCAGTGGTGACACCCGGGGCGGGCATGTTCACGCTCATGCATCAGTGTGCCGGGGTGAGTCCCTGATGCTCGCCAGGCGCCACGAGTAAGCATACAGGACGTTCGCATGCGGAGGGGACGCACACGAGGACTCAGCCTCTCCCGCCTGCACCCCTCCTTCCCTCCTAAGTCTGGCAAGGGTTTGGAATGTGTAATTACAGCCTAAAGGGCAAATTAGAACAGGGAGTGAACTCTTTCCGCAGCCACAAAGAACAGGGCAGTGTTTGGGGAGGGAATTGCCACAGAGCGGCCCGGCAGCCCCTGTGTGTGTGTGTGTGTGTGTGTGTGTGTGTGTGTGTGTGTGTGTGTGTGTGTATGCGTGTGTGTATGTGTGTGTGTATGCATGCACTGGCATGTACATATGCTTGGGTGATGTGGTGTACAAGGAACCCAGGGTTAGGATCCAGAGGCCGTTTGCCCCCTGGGTGGCCCCTCGGGGCCTCAGTTTCCTCAGCTACAAAATAAGAGTGGAAGCCCAGCTTTGCTCACCAGACTCTGGGGGGTTAACTGAGGGCAAGGCTGGGAGAGGCGAATTTTAACATGGGACATGTTAACCCGGACATGAATGCCAGGCTGTGGTACTTACTACCTGTGTGTGCATGAGGAAGGTGGTAAGGAGGCAGGAACCCTGTGATAATGGTGATGATGATGATTAAGGCATTTTTCAAGTGCTTCATAGGTGCCCAAGAAACCCCTGAGCTGCTCTCTGTCACAGCAGCCTGATGGAGTAGACACTATTATTGCAACCCATGTTTACAGGTAGGGAAACTGAGGCTTGGAGAGAATAGCATGGGCTGATAGTAATAATCCTGACCTCCTAGGCCTGTTGTGCAGCTTGGACAAGTTACCGTCAAGGTTTGGCGTGGCATCTGGCACCTACGATGTGTCCAGTCAGCTGAGCAGATAGGATAGCCCAGGTTCTGTGGCCAGCTGCCCAGATTTGAATTCTGGCTCTGCTGTGAGCCTGCTGTGTGGCCTCAGGCAAGGCACTTAACCTGTCTGAACCTCAGTTTCCTCCTCTACAAAGGGGGAATTACAGCAGCGCCTACCGCCTACCTGCAGGGCAGAGTTTCACGACTTCTGCGCTGTTGGTATTTTGGGCTGGGTTATTCCCTGTGGTGGCACCTGTCTTTACATTGGAGGATGTTTGACAGCATTCCTGGCCTTGATCGACTAGGTGCCAGTAGCCCCCTCTTCCCTGCACAATGGGATAAGCAAACATGTCCCCAGATGTTGCCAGGTGTCTCTGGGGAGTAGAACGGCCCCCACTGGGAACCGCTGGTCTCGGTCCGGTAGGAATGCACGTGTGAAGCGTGTAGGTTGGTGCCTGGCACAGAGTTAGAGCAGCATAATCCTGATGATGATGGAGGTGTATTTCATAATTATTATTTCGTCATAATTAAAATGTTAATAATGATCACTATGTGCCTTGCCTAAAAGCTATGAGCAGTGACTGGCTGGGAGAGGATTTGAACCCCAGGCTAGCTGACTTTAGACTTAACGGTTATGGAGCCCCCAGAAATGTTGGGTGCTGTCCGGATTGGGGTTCCTTAAGAGATGGGTTAGAGGGGCCTTGGAGCTCCCTGAGCTGGGGGGTGTCATTAGGTCCCGCCCTAGTCGGCGAAGGAGTGCAGTAATTAGAGTGTTGATAGCAATGTCTCCTTTTCCTCGTCTCCAATGAGGCCGACAGGGCTGTTCTCTTGGGAATCTAATTCCCCCTTCAATGCCCAACAGACAAGCCTCCCTGCCTCAACATGTCTCCGCCCCTCCTCCCCCTGCCATTTTTGCAGAACAAAGCCCAAACTCATGCCGCAGCAGGGGCCAAGATCGAGGTCTTTCTTTCTCACCTGGCAGGTAGACAGGAACTACGGCCTCCTGTGGTCCTACTAGGTGGCAGCACTTGAGTAGGTGCTTCAAATTTCTGGGGTCACTGGTATGGCTCAAGAACTCTGTCTAAGAGGAGGTGTGGTCACTCCAGGTTTTATAGGTGGGAAAACTGGGGCCCAGAGAGAGGAAGTGATTTGCCCAAGATCACACAGTGCTAGTTTCCAAAGCCAGGACAGGAACCACATATATCCAATTTCTGAACCGGTGCTCCTAACCCTTCCTTCCTCCTTTGATTATAATCACTGACAGCCCCCAGTTCAATCCCGGCGTCAGCACCAGACATGGCTGATCTCTTTTAATTCTTCCTGCAGACTTATGAAAAAAGCTACTACAATTATACCCACTTTACAGATGAAGAAACTGAGGCTCGGGTAGCTAAAGTGATAGGTAAATAGCAGAGCTGGGGTTAGCATCCAAGCCTGAATGACTCTAAAGTCCAGGCTCCCGATTCCACACTGGTGGCCAGCACGGGGCCAGTGTCCAGCAGGAGCTCCGACGTCGGTGTGCCCCACTGCGGCCGCCAAGAATGGCCTCTTGCAGTGCCCCCACCTCTGTGGCCCACGACTTCCTTCCTGGCAGCCACACAACAAACAAGGTGGGAATCAGTCTTTATTTGTTTCTTTGCTAATGCTTCAGGCAGGAGGGGAGACACAGAAAAGAGGACTTTTCAGACATTTCCCTGCTGCCTGGGTGAGATGGTGTGAGTCTGGGAAACTCCCCCTCGTTGCCCAGCCCTGCCTGCCCAGCAGTGTGCTGCAGAGGGCAGGAGGCTGCCAGGAAGCCAGTAGGACCTAGCTCCCCTGCCCCCACTGCTCCTGGCTAGACGTTGGACCCTAAGCCAGAGAGACCTCTTCTCCCTCCAAGCCGTGGCTGCCTTTCTTGAAGCTTCAGTTTCCTCATCTGAGACATGGGAAAAAATAGTGCCTTTGTCATAAGGTCGTTTGTCCGCGTGGCGCCCTTCAAGATGTTGCAGATGCGGGAATGAACAAGACAGATGCCGCCTAGGAACTAACTAAGCCCATGCACGAATAGTCAGAGAGGGCTTCCCAGAGGAAGGGGTAGTTGAGCTGGGAACATAGGAGGGTGGGAGTTAACCAGGGAGAGAGGGGAGGGAAAGGGTCCGTACTTGGCACTGGGAGCAAAGTTTGTGCCTGGGGAGAGTCATCTTCAGCCTTGGAAACTTGCTTTCTTATTCTGGAAAACGGGGCTCCTAATGGTGGTGCTAGATGAGGAAACTGAGGATTACTAGGTTTACTCCTGGGGCTACAGCAGGTTCACACGGATTTTCTGAGCTCCTACTGTGCCCGAAGCATGCAGGTAATGGCTACATTTGAGTGGGCGCTTACTGTGTGTCAGGCACTGTGCTCTGACATCCCCATTTTACAGGTGAGAAAACCAAGGCTGTGAAATGTCAACTTTCCTGTCATCACAGGGTTCCTAAGTGTGGAGCCTGACTTGGAGCCCTGCTCAGTGAGGCACCAAAACTGTTTAGGTCGGTCGGGAGTGTCAGGCTCCAGGTTTGGGGTCCCGGTGTGACTCTGAGGCCCTTCTTCCCCCAGCTAACGCCCAGGGCAGCTGGACCTGAGGCCGACTCACATTGCCAGGTCTCTGAAAGAGACTCCTGTTGCAGCTCCTGCCTGGGGCTCGCAGCAAACCACATCTGGGAGTGGCCGCCCCACACTCCTGTCATTACAAGGGTGGCTTTGAAGCAGCTGGCAGCAGTGCTGTTTGCCCACGCGGGAGGGGGCTTCCTGGAGCTCCCATCATTGGCCGGGCTCCGACTGACTCTGCTGTTCCCTTGCAGGCCACGCAGTGCAGACGGGCCCGGGGTCAGCATGGCGGATCCCAGCGAAGGCCCCCGTACAGGACCTGGGGACGTGGCCGAGCCCCCCGGGGATGAGAGTGGCACCTCCAGCGGGGAGGCCTTCCCCCTCTCCTCGCTGGCCAACCTCTTTGAAGGGGAGGACGGCTCCGCCTCGCCCTCGCCGCCTGATGCTGGCCGCCCCGCCGGCCCAGGTGAGGGGCGACCAAACCTGCGCATGAAGTTCCAGGGTGCCTTCCGCAAGGGGGTGCCCAACCCCATCGACCTGCTGGAGTCCACCCTGTACGAGTCCTCAGTGGTGCCCGGGCCCAAGAAGGCACCCATGGACTCGCTCTTCGACTATGGCACCTATCGTCACCACCCCAGTGACAACAAGCGGTGGAGGAAGAAGGTCATGGAGTGAGTATTGCTGGCTGCCCGGCCAGTGGTCTCCTCCTCTGAGTTAAATCCACCCACCCACCCACCCATCCATCCACCTACCCACCTGTCTACTCTTTCATATACTTGTCTGTTCATCCATCCATTCGTCCATCCATCCACCCACCCACCCACTCAACCATCATCCTCTCATCCATTCTTCGAGCTACCTATCTTTCCACCTGTTTATCTGTTGGATCGATCCATCCATCCACCATCATTCAAATATCTATTTACCCACCTATTTATCTGTCATCTATTTTTCTGGTCCTCCACTTGTACAGTCAGCCTTCCATTCATCTACCACTTATCCATCCGTCCATCCATCCTACCTACTGGTCTAGTCATCCAACCAGTTATTCTTCAAACTACTTATCATTTATTCATTTCATTTCTAATGTTTTTTCTATTTTTTTCTCTCCCCTCCTTCTTCCTCCCTCCCTCCCTCCCTTCCTTCCTTCCTTCCTTCCTTCCTTCCTTCCTTCCTTCCTTCCTTCCTCCCTCCCTCCCTACCACCAATTCATTTACCCAGCTGCCTGTGCATCCATTCATTTATTCACTCATTCACTAGCTCCACCACTGGCTCACTCTTGTCTTCCTTCATTTACTCATCTATCATCCATCCGTCTATTCATCTTCCTTCTCCTGATGACGCACCCCAATTGGTCCTCCTGGGTCTTCTCTAAGTATCACCTTCATTCCTGGGCATCAGGTGGCTCTTCTGGTGCTCAGGAAGAATTCAAATCCCCAGAGCGTTAACCTTTTCTCTCCCACGGAGGAGGCTTGGCTAAAAGAAGAGAAGGGGAGCAGAGAGAAGTCCCTGGGTCGGGTAACAGCACATGGCTCTCTCAATGACGCGTTCTATGCTAGGCATAGCCGGGGACAGGGAACCTCCAACCCCCTGGATCATGGATCCCCAACTCCTGGGCCATGGACCTGTACCACTCTGTGGCCTGTTAGGAACAGGGCCGCACAGCAGGAGGTGAGTGGCGGGTGAGCGAGCGAAGCTTTTTCTATATTTGCAGCCATTCCCCAGCGCTAGCATCACCACCTCAGCTCTACCTCAGATCATCAGGCATTAGAGTCTCGTAGGAACACCGGTCCCTGGTGCCAAAAGGTTGGGACCACTGTCCTAGAACGCCTTGACTGGACCCCAAACAGTAGGTTCTGCTGAGCTGATTTCTGCAGCCTGGACTCCAGACTCAAAGGCATTTTGCCTGACATCTTCTGTGGTTTGTGTGACATTTTGTAAACCTAGGCTCCCAGCATTCTGTTTGCAGCATGACCCTGCTCTCTGTCACCTGTGGACCCCCTACCTTAAGAGGTTGAGTCCTCCTTCCTGATTATTTAGGGAGTCTGGGGACATCCCCACAATTTTTGCAATTTAGGGGAGGAAGTGGGGGTTACAGTCTCATTGTTACTGCTTTTCCCAGCCTCTGCTCCTGCTGAACTAGCTCAGTTTATGATCCTTCCTAGGTCCGGATGCTGCTGTTGCTAAAATTCCCTGAACTGACCCTTTTCTCAACTCTTTTCTTCATCAGCTACTCACTCATTTATCCAGCTACTCATCTTCCCACCTGTTCATCCGTTTCTCTAATCTGTGCATCCATCATCACGCATTCAAATACCTATCTACCCATCTATCGATCTGCCACCTACCGGTCCAGCCTTCTACCCACGAAAACCCCTTGACATGCCTCTCAGGTCTCTGCATCTGAAGGATTATCATGAAGCCTGGAGATGTCCTGTTGTCACCTGGTCCTCCCCTGTCCTTCTTGCTGATCACAGATTCCTTTATGCCCTCGGATGAAGCACATTCACCTTCTCGGCCCTTGCTTGGTCAGGAGCTGTCCCCTTTATTTTTTTACTGAGGCATCGACTCATTCAATGAATGTTTTTCCAGTGCCCACCACATGTCGGGCAGTGGGGTTGGCCCTGGGGCTCCGGGGTCAGCCAGACCAAATATGCTCCTACTCAGGTGGCACCTTCCACTTGAAGAGTGAAACAGGCAATAAGCAAGGAAATAAGCACGTGACTATACAATTTCAGTTGGAGGAGGCACTGAGGTGGGAGAGGGGAGCTGATGTAGGAATGGTGGTTCCCGAGGGCTTCTGAGAGGAGCTGATGCTCAAGCCCAAAACTAAGGGGTGAGAAGGGGCAGCCACACAGAGAGGGGAAAAGTATTCCACGTAGAGGGAAGGAACAGGGCCTCATAGCCACCCACACACTACTGGATGGTCCGCACAACCTCAGGTAGAAACAGGCCCAGGACGGCAAAATGCCCAGTGTCCCAGTTCCTCCAAGGTCCTGTTGGAAGCTAGTGGGCTCCATGCCTCCCCTTCTCCTCCTTCAGACCCCCCACTTCAGGCACCCACACAGTCAAGGCTAAGGGCTTTAGAGGGGTGATGGAGGAACTGGGGTATGGCTGAGCAGCTAAGGTCCTCAGACACCCTGAAGGTCACCTTAGTGAGACAGGGGGCAAGGGGATTCTTTTCATATAGATTTTTTGACTCCAAGGTCAAAGTTCAGGAGCAGGTCAAGTGGAGGCACTGCAGGTGCCCTCATTAGGGGGCGTGCCAGTCTCTGAGCCCCATCATCAGGAGAGCACCACCTTGCCCTTCCTCAGTGCCCACCACCAGAGGGCTCACTAGCAAGGGCGCTCCCCGCCCCTGCCCACTGCCCGCTGCGTGCCCTGGCCTCCAGACTGCCTCCTCTCTGTCATGGCGCGCTCTCTCCTGCCCCTCTCTCCCTTCGTCTCCTTCCCAGTCTTACTGCACCTCTAGGTACCAGGCACACAGTAGGCGCTAAATAATGACAGTAATGCCAGCTAACTTTTATTGAGGGCTTACTGTGTGCTGGGCCTTGGACTAGACACCTATTTGCATGGCCCCATTCGTCTTAAATGTCTGTCGAATGAATAAGTTAATGAGTGATTGGTTGAGTAAGTGAATGAGTTCCTTTATCTTTTAGTCTGATGTTCCTCCTTTATTTTCTCACTGTCTTTGTTTCTTTCAGTCTCTTTCTAGCTTAGTAAATATTCAAAAATGAAAAATGGAAGGATGGATGGAAACATGGAAGGGTAGATGGATGGATGGAAATGTGTCTGGACAGACGGATGGAGGGATAGGCAGGTTATCCTATCTGTCTGTCCACCCAACACAGTAGGTACGAGGTAGAGTGTGTTGGATAAAACATTCCTTTGTGTCTCCAGCTGTCGCTCTCCTCTCAGTCTGGTCCCTCCCTGGGCTCTGGCTGCCCCCCACCATCCCTAGGGGCTCCAGGGATGGTGGGGTGGGCGGGGGGGATGAGCCCTCCCATCACCCTGACTCCCTACCTCCAGGAAGCAGCCGCAGAGCCCCAAAGCTCCCGCGCCCCAGCCACCCCCCATCCTCAAAGTCTTCAACCGGCCCATCCTCTTTGACATTGTGTCCCGAGGCTCTACCGCCGACCTGGATGGCCTGCTCCCCTTCTTGCTGACCCACAAGAAGCGCCTGACCGATGAGGAGTTCCGGGGTGAGCCACCCAGCTGGGATAGTGGGTAGGCCAGCCAGGGGTGGGAGAGGCCTGGCATTGCGGGCTCCATTTCCAAAACCTCAGCATTTTCCCTTGGGTCTGTGGGCATCACTGGCCGGAAAGAGCACTCGATAGGGAGTCTGGATCTGTGTATCCTTTACCATCTTACTTAACCTCTCTGGCCTTATCTCCCTTTATTCATTCATTTATCCACCCTTTATTTATGAAGTGGTCAGTGTAGCAGGTAAAAAAAAACCATCTCCCTGGTTTTAAATTCTACTTCCACCATTTAAGGGATGTGTGGCTTCTTTGAGCCTCAATTTCCTCGTTTGTAAACTGGGGAATAATAATTGTATGTCCTGGCCTTTGAGAAGAGAGATTCCATAGTGCCGAGCCTAAGACAGCTGGGGTCCCAGGAGCCCCTTCTCCCTCTGAGCAGAGATCTGGGGAGGGGCAGGGCATGGGGCCAGGATTCTTGCTTCTGCTCCTGGGCTCTGCCCTATCCCCACCCAGGTTTCCAGCTTCCTTCCCAAGGCTGAAGGCCTTGTCACCACTGCCCTAGGACTCCCCCAACCCAGAGAGCTCACCCTCCAGCCTTGTCCAGGTTCCAGACACCCACCTCGGGACACCAGCTCCTTCTGCTGCCCCAGGCCTTCTTTGTAAATCCAAGAAGTTAGCCTGTGAGCCCCGTGACCCAAGTCAGCCACCTGCTATTTGCTAGGTGCCAGGTGAGCCATAATTAACTGGCCAGACGATCCTATAGATCAATATAAAATGTGAATTATGTCACCTGCTACAAAAGAGGGTCTGTCTCAGGAAGGGCGGCAGTGGTCTACAACTTGGAACTATCAAAGCTTCGGGGAGGTCAGGAGGGCCTTTTTTTTTTTTTTTTTTTTTTGAGACTTCAGATACTTTAAATGAATTAAGTGCCAAAACAGGGTGACTGAATCTGTGGTATATGTTTCACATATACCTTTATCAACCTTACGATTCTCTGAACACCAAAACAATACAGTTCAGTATCATTATGTATGTCTGAAAAAAAATTTTAATTTAATATTTATAAATTACTGGATTTATAAAAAATATTTATTCATGGTGCCTGACCAGACTATATCTCCTTGTTTGGGTCACACACTTAGAATTGTGGGAGGATGAAGGCTCCTCTCTGCCCTCATGGGTCTCAGTGACAAGGTGAATAACCTCACCAGAGATAACCCACATATAAGCCCTGGCCAGATGTCCTCTCCTGGCTTCCCCAATTTCATTAGGCAAAAGCGGGGAGTCTTGCGGTGGAGTGAACCCCCGTGAAATGGAGGCCATGGGGCCTGTGACTTCAGTGGGGAGAGCAGTACCTTGTGGAGCTTACCAAGGCTTCTGGCTTCTTATGCATCTAAATATGGGTGGGGGACTGTAAGTAGGCTTGGGGGAGGGTCCCTGAAATAGTAGACAATAGAGTATGTGTGAAGGAGGACTTACCATGAGGCCTATTAATTAAGCTGCAGGGCCCCTCATTTGGTCTGGCCCCTTCTTAGGCCCTGGACCTAATTTTGAATTCATAATTATGTTTTGTTTTATAAGCAAGACCCCCAAGTTGTATCAGTCACAGGCCCCGCAAAACCTGGGTCTTCTCCTGCATATTCTTCTAGCCAGAGGCTCATGAGCTCATCTGTGACAAACCCCATTGCCACCACCAACAAAGTCTGACGTTTTTCTTAAAATAGGGTACCCACTGCGGCAGCCTGATCCTCCCCTGTAGGCAGAGCCACTGCGCCACCTGGTGGATGAATCTCGGAACTGCGTGCCTCCATTTCTGTGGAGAAGATAGTCTTGGTATCTCATCTCAGGACCCAGGCTGGCAGCCCCCCACCCTGCTTTAGCCTGGGTCTGGGGATGCAGAAGCCCAATCTAAGGTCTAGTTCCACATCCCATATAAACCACTTTGGGTTACCTGTGGTTTGGAATTTCCTGAGGTGTCCAGCTCACCCCTTTATTGAATGTTATTGATGCAACAAATGGTTATTGGGCAACTACTATGTGTCAGCTGCTGCCTTTGGCATGGGGCAGACAATGGTCAGTGAAGCAGATGTGACCCTGTCCTGAGTGAGACTGACATTCGTCAAGCGATCACAGAAATGAATCCACTGTTACAAACTATAATGCGTATCAACAAGAGGCTGTATTGGAGGATTTGAGCTAGTCAGGAAAATCTGGGAGAGCTTCCTGGAAGAGGTGACACTTGAGCTGAGTTTGAATGAGTTGCAGTTAATCAGGTGAAATGAAGAGGAAGGACTGGGCAGGAGGTAAAGGGACAGCATGTGCAAATGACCTCTTGCTGACCATGATCAGAGTTGTACTTGAGGTGACCATTCCAGCTGCTGCGGCAGGTGGATGCGGGGCAGAAGGGAGGACAAGGACAAGAGTGTTTGGCTGGCTGGGGATACCATCCTCTGAGAAGGGGGCATAAGCAGGCTGGGAGTGTGTTTTGGGAGAGAAAGATGATGAGGTCAGCATGAAGAGTTGCGAGTTGCCTCACCATTAGAAAATAGACCGATGCCACCTCCAGATTAGAGCTGAGCGTGGGTATGTCTGGACAGAATTCCCAGGGGCCTCGGCCAGGATTGGGGCACCCCCTCTTCCACTTATGCAGATGGGGAACTGGAGTCCGTTACTTATTCAGGAAATAGTTATCTGGTGTTGACTCTGAGCTGGGGTCCATGGGTGCAGCAGGAAGCTGCCAGGAATGAGGCTTGTCCAAGTAACCTCACTCCTGGGGGCACTGCGACTGGAACTCAGGTCTCTGTGAGTCTTCGCCTTCTCCCCATTGATTTCCCGCCTCTCAGGTGAGCTTCCTAAAGCACCTCCCATGGCAGAGCTGCGGCAATAGTAGCATTTACAGAGGACTCCTATCTGCCTGGCTCTGGGCTCATCAACATGTTGGCTCATCCATTTATTTCCCTTTGTGGCCTTGATTTCGCTAGAAAGGCAACTGAAGCAGAGAAAAGGCTGCACAGAAATTGGACCAAAGCTGGATCTGAACCCCAACGTGCCTGGCTCCCAAATGGGCACCTCAGTCCACACCTGCAGCTCCCGTCCCGATCCCATTCCTGCATCTGGCCATTCCCGAGCCCCCAGCATGATTTTGCTGCATGCCTGATTCACAGGGGTTTTCTTTTCATTGACTCACCCCTTTAAGGTATAAAGCAACCCATACAACCATAAAAATTAATCCGAGGGAAAGAAAATTGCAAAGGAACATTAACAAGTGTTAATGTCGATGTTAAGGACCCATTAGTAGCAGACATTGACATCATGAGAGATTTGAGGATGAGATGAAACTTGCTCACGGCACGCCGTCAGGGTTATTATTACCGCATCCATGGAGCCTCCAAAATCTTCTCCCACTCCCCCTTAGGTAACTCAGAACCACTCTGGCAAGCAGCCCACACTTTGGGGAACACTGAACTTCCCCTCGTCCCCTCTAGGGGCACTAGTGCAAATGCTTCAGGGGAAAAGAATCTGTGTTCAAGGAGGTGGGCCAAGTCTGCCTGCTGTGTCGGCTTTTAGAGGTTCACAACCTTCATTAGCACATTAAAGGCTCTGAGAAGTCCTGTAGTAAAGAAACTCGGTTGGCTTTGTTTAACCCAGCATTCTCTCCATTTATTTGATTTTAAAAATTCCTTCCAAATCTGCTTTGGTAAATACCAATCTCTCTATAGTCTGTGGCTTCCCAGATTTGAAAGAACTTTGGCCCCTCTGAGTTTAATTGACCTCTTCCCCCCACCTTAGTTCCATGAGGGGCAGATAGGGAACTGGCTCAGAGAGGAGGCATGACAGAGTCAGGTACTCTGGCTCCCTGTCCAGTAGTGCTGAGCCATGGGCGGAATACCCCTCATCCTGTACGTCTGTCCTCCCCAGAGCCGTCCACAGGGAAGACCTGCCTGCCCAAGGCCCTGCTGAACTTGAGCAATGGCCGAAACGACACCATCCCTGTGCTTCTGGACATCGCCGAGCGCACTGGCAACATGCGCGAGTTCATCAACTCACCCTTCCGGGACATCTACTACCGAGGTGGGCCCCGGGCAGGTTGCGACTTGATGGAGGGGCGGGGGCGGGGCACCGTCCTCGCTTGTCTGACTTCGGAGAACTTGGTCTGAGCCCCAAGTGCAGCATGTACCTGCAAACTGATTGTTGAATGAATGAATGAACAAATGGAGGAACAGTAACTACCCCTTCTGGCCCTGATATTCTGCATTTCAGAAGGAAAGGCGCCAAGATTCTGAGATGCACTGAGCCCAGTGATCCATGAACTTGGAATTCTGGACCTAAGATGCTGTGGTTCCGAACACACTGAAGCACTATGCTAATAGTTCTAGGAGCCAATAGCGCTAAGAGGCAAAGGAGTCACAAGTCCCAGCTCCTGGGCCTAAATTCTGGATTCTATGAATCAGACTCAATTTTTCAGATTCCCAAATACGAGGAAAGGGTGTGAACTTTATATCCCGAGTCCAGAATCTTGTGAGACCACCGTGCCTCTAGGGCTAAAGCCTCTTGTGAGTCTGAAAGTTTCCCACACCTGGCATACTACAAGTCAGATATAATTTGAGCCTAAAATTCTGCTTACACGACACAGCAGGTCTAGGACTTCTTGCATCAGAGGCGCCACATCCGGGGAGAAGGTCTGTTATGGCCCTTGCATGGAGCCAGCCAAGGTTCTGGCTTGCAGCCGCCACCCCGTCTCCACACTGTGCACCTGACCTCCTTCAAGCTGGATCTGGTTTCTGCTTGCTCTGCCAGAGCCCTGGGTGACTTCCCCTCCCCCTCCCCAGGTCAGACTGCCCTGCACATCGCCATCGAGCGCCGCTGTAAACACTACGTGGAGCTCCTTGTAGCCCAGGGAGCCGACGTCCACGCTCAGGCCCGGGGGCGCTTCTTCCAGCCCAAAGACGAGGGGGGCTACTTCTACTTTGGTGAGAAGGCCTGCTGGGGGTTGTGTCCAGAATCCTGGTAGTGTCCACAGCCCTGACTCCTCCCTAGATACGCAGGGCCCAGATGGTGCGCTGTACATAGGTCGCGTGTTGGTTTGGGGCATCAAGGTCTTGCCTTTGTGGGGGTAGAGTGTCGCCTCACTACCCTGAGCCTTAGCTTTCCCATCAGTACAGTGGGGATCATGATGGGGTGTCAGCACCCCGTGTCTTTTCATGTGCATTCTTTAGTCCAATGTATGCTGGGATCAGTGGACAGATTGTGGGGCCCACACTGCATCAATCACTGCCACGCTCCAGTGAAAGATCGGACCAATGAAAGATTTTGACTTTCACATGATATGTGTGTGGGGTTCAGGGACAAAATCCCTCAAAGAATCCCTTACAGCCTCTAAATTGCATAGCCATTGCTCCAAAATGTCACACCCCGTCTCCCCAGCATCCACACAAACATATGTGGTCACCGTAGGACATGTGCCCACTGACTGTTGGTGCTGCATCTGACGTCAGGGGTCTGTTCCACCAAGAATCTGCAGGCAGAGCTCCACCCTGGGCCCCCTTCACGCCTCATCACCGCTCCCCCCACCCCCGGCCCGCAGGTGAGCTCCCCCTGTCGCTGGCTGCCTGCACCAACCAGCCCCACATCGTCAACTACCTGACGGAGAATCCCCACAAGAAGGCGGACATGCGGCGGCAGGACTCCCGCGGCAACACCGTGCTGCACGCCCTGGTGGCCATCGCTGACAACACACGCGAGAACACCAAGTTCGTCACCAAGATGTACGACCTGCTGCTGCTCAAGTGTGCCCGCCTCTTCCCCGACAGCAACCTGGAGGCCGTGCTCAACAACGATGGCCTCTCGCCCCTCATGATGGCCGCCAAGACGGGCAAGATTGGGGTGAGTGCAGGGCCCAGGGGTGAAGCCGGCCCACCCACCCACCCACACGTGCACGCACAAGTGCACATACACGTGCACGCACACATGCATGCAAACACACATGCACACACATGCACACACGCATGCACATACTCACAGACACACAGATGCACACACGCATGCACATACTCACAGACACACATGCACACACAAACACACACATGCACATGCACACAAATATGCACACACACAAAAACACATGCACACACGCACACACAGATGCACAAACACACACACAGAGGAGGAGCTACTGCTGGTATTCATTGTTATTAACACTCACAACCCCCTCTCATCATGCCAACCCCAGTGTGCAGATGTCCCAGCTCAAGAGCCCGCTATGGCTCCCTATTGTCCAGCCAGTCTACTCAGCTTCATCCCAGAGCCTCCTCATCTCACTCTGCTGGATGCTCACAGCCACACTCCCACTTGCTAGGACAAGCCACTGATGGGAACCTGAGTCCCAAGGCTCCAGCCCTGCCGTGATCCCCCGTACCCCGCTGCTGGGGTCCTGCCTCAGCCCTTAACCTACTGAGTGGCCTGTGTCAGTTCCTCACCCTCTCTGGACCACAAAGCACAGGATTTCTCAGCCTTGGACCTACCGACATTTGAGGCTGGATGGTTCTGGGGTGGGGAGCTCTTCTGCGCACCGTAGGGTGTTGAGCTGCATCCTTGGCTTCCACCCATGAGATGCCGGTAGCACCTCCATTACTGCGAAAACCAAACATGTCTCCCGATATTGCCAGATGTCCCTTGGGGAACACCATCACCTTGATTGAGAACTAAATCCGAGTGCTCAGGAGTCAGGAGCACCTAGGTCCGAGGCCTGGCTCTGCTACTTTTCAGCACATGACCTCAGGTTTCTCACCTCTCCTCTCTGTGCCTCAGTTTCCTCATCTGTAGAATGGGGATAATAACAGTACCCTGTTGTCATAGTGTTGTTCTGACTACTAAGTCAGGTGATCCACTTAAAACTCTTAGCACAGGGCCTGGGATGGATAGTAAGTGCTCAATAAAAGGTAGAGGTTATTATTACTCTATTAAAAATATAGCAAAAATTGCTACAATTGCAATTTATGCCAGAGTCCTGAGGTGATAGAAAAGGCTTGGGTTTAAATTCTGGCTTCATCCCACTAAACCGGGTGGCCTTGGGCAACCCCACCTGTCTGTGTTCCTGTTTCTCTCTGTGTAAGACAAAGAGAGTAGAAATGGTAACAGGAAGCACCGGGATCATAATTATTACTAGAAGGAACATATTAACAAGATCGATTAATTGCTGTTTTCATTACATAAAGAAGATATTCATTACAAGTCAGAATTTTTTAAGGCTGGCCTATGTTCAGTCTGGCTTCAGCTGACTGCTTGTGTGGCCTCAGAGAACACCCTTCTTTTCTCTGAGCCTCCATTTGCTCATCTGTAAACTCAGACTTTAAGGCAAAGACTTAAACGAGATGATGTGAGGAGGCGGGTCCGGCACACAGCGCATGCCCAGTAAGTATTTTCCCTCCGCTCCATCCTGCTCTCTGGGAAGGCCCCGTTTGCTGGGCCGTGCTGGGCTGTGGGGTCCTTCTGCTAATGCCCCTCTTTGGAACTCCTTAACCCTTCTTTTTCCCATGCAGATCTTTCAACACATCATCCGTCGGGAGGTGACGGATGAGGACACCAGGCACCTGTCCCGTAAGTTCAAGGACTGGGCGTACGGGCCGGTGTATTCCTCGCTCTACGACCTGTCCTCTCTGGACACATGCGGGGAAGAGGCCTCTGTGCTGGAGATCCTGGTCTACAGCAGCAAGACTGAGGTGGGCGCCAGGGCGGGGACAAGGCCCAGAGAAGGACAGGTGTGGCTGAGGGTGGGGAAGGGACCACAGGGCTGTGTCAGGGAGCCCAGCCTCCGTGGCCCAAAGCAGTAGGTCTGTGGACTGAGCCCAAAAGAAAGTGCCAACCGAGTGTCCAGAACAGCGTCTAGCTGGGCTTCAGGGGCAGGCAGGACTGGGTTGGGATTCTGGCTCTCTGATTTATATGCTGTGTGACTCAGGACAGGTGACCCAACCTCTCTGAGTCCCAGCTTCCTCATCAGTAACATGGAGATAAGGGTAGTGCACATCTCATAGGGTCGATGGGAGAACCATGAGTTAATTTTAGAATGGCCTGGCTAGTGTTATCATGAGTAGTTCTTACATGAAATTTTGAAAGCTCTTTTTTTTTTTTCAACTTAGCAGTATTTTGTGAACATTATTCTGTACCATTAAATAGTCTTCTGCATTATCATTGCTGTGTGTATATGTACCACATTCTAACGAACCAGCCCTCCCTTCTTGTTTAGGTTTGTTTCTGCCTTTAACTATTAGGAATAATACTGAAATAGCATCTTTGTGGCTAAATTGTGGCACAGATCCATGGTTCTAAAGAATCTCAAGTCATTAGAGGGACAGGATGCTGTACGAATGGGACAGAAAGTGCTGGCATGTGAGTGCAGGTCTCCCTTTAAGCCCTGGCCCTGTCTAGCTTAGATGGATGCTGTTCCTTGCTGGAGCTCACTTCCCTCATCTTTGCATTAGTGACCGACTTGGTTTAGATTGGGAGTGATTAGAGGTTTAGCATCTCTAGTGCAAACTCTGAGTGGTTGGCAGTGTCTGCCTGGGAAACGAAATAGAGAACTGTCATGCAGGACTCAATTATTGATGTCTGCCCTGGGTTCAGAATCGGAAAATTGTGATGGGTCAAGTGTTTATCACCCTTAGGCTAAATTTCCCAGTCCTGCTTCTTGAATCAAAATTTCTGAGGTTGGAGCCCAGGAATTTATATTTTTGGCAAGCTACATAGGTGATTTTTGCTTCTAATACCTCAGTACATCCACAGATTGGAGTTTGGGGACCATGAGAATAGCTCTCTGGCTCTGGGTTCTGAGTCTAGCATAGGCTGGAATGGTAAGTTGGGGCTGAACTAGGCAGAGCCTCGAATGCGGAGCCTAGGAATTTGGGTTGATTCTGGTTCCCCATCGAGTCCCCTGTGAATGCTTGAGTGTCACTAAAGAGTGTGTTAGGAGGAGAAAGTGCTCTCGGGGCAGAGGGTAGGGGAAAGTGTACTGAAGTCAGCCTGTCCACTGGGATGGCAGCCCCCGACCACCTTGCCGCCCACAGAACCGCCATGACATGCTGGCTGTGGAACCCATCAATGAGCTGCTGCGTGACAAGTGGCGCAAGTTCGGAGCCGTCTCCTTCTACATCAACGTGGCCTCCTATCTGTGCGCCATGGTCATCTTCACCCTTACTGCCTACTACCAGCCACTGGAGGGCACCGTGAGTGACCCCGAGCTGGGCAGGAGCTGGGGCACAGCCAGGCCCTCATGGGTCCCCTGTGGGAGGGAGTGGAGGAGGCTTAGGAACAGGATGGGGAGGTGTCTTGCCAACGCTCAGGTGGAAGAGAGGAAGAGAGGAGGCTTCCCAGGATCCAGATGTTTGGGGCTTTGGGGGAACATCTGGATCTGGGGCCAGATGTTGGTGGGGCTCGGTGAGGACTTCTGTGTCCCCTGCGCCCTAGCCGCCATACCCTTACCGCACCACGGTGGACTACCTGAGGCTGGCTGGCGAGATCATCACAGTCTTCACTGGGGTCCTGTTCTTTTTTACCAATGTGAGTGCTTTGCCCCAACCCCACCTACCCTGCCCATCCTCCTCCTTCTCCACTTCTCTTAGTTCTTCTCTCTTCCTCCTCCTCTCCTTCTTCCTTTTACTCCGCACTTTTCTTCTTTTGCCTCCCTCTCCATCCCTACACTCTCCTCTGCCTTTTTCTCCTTTTCCAACAGAAAAGAGTCTTTTCTCTGTATCACACTCTGCCTTCCTCTCTCCACTCCCTTCCTCTTCCTCCCCTCTCTTCCCTTAGCACTCCTGCTGGTCCATGCCTCTCATACGCCTCCTCCCCACCTCCAGATCAAAGACTTGTTCATGAAGAAATGCCCTGGAGTGAACTCTCTCTTCATCGATGGCTCCTTCCAGCTACTCTAGTAAGTCGAGGTCTCCAGGCTGGCAGCTTATGGGTGAGGAAGCTGGATTTGGGCTGGGACGTTCTTCAGATTGGAGGAGCGGCACTGACCTTATTAGGAGTAAAATCAGTAAGCCAGGACAGCTGTAAGTCAAAGTCAGGACAAGGTCAATTAATGTCAAGCAATACGATCTTCTGATTAAAGCCAGATTCTAGTTGCTAGAGAGTTGCCATTTACACATGGATAGAAATGATTTAGTCTCGTATGCTGGTGACTGATTGCTAATGTCTGCCTGGAATGCCATATTGAGAAGAATCCTTAGGTTGTGTATGTGTTTAGTAGGAAAGACAGCTGTGATTGATTGATGATGTCTGCCTAGGGCACAGGATGAGATACTGTGTGTGCTACATCTTTTCCTTTTCCCTTAGAGTTAGCAGCAAAATTCACTAGAGTTAGAGTTAGTTGTAGAGTTAGCTACAAAACCTCCACTGAACACTGCTGAATCTTTCTTTAGAAATTCCAAAGGGCATCACTTTGGGATCTCAGACACACCATCCCAATCCTCAGAGCCATTGCACACACAATAATTATCAATTAATTGAATGTTCTGGTCAACAGAATACTAGAGAACCCAGCAAATCTACTTCGTTTATCTCCTGGGGGTCTGGAGGGCATTGGGATGCCCTGATATCCTGGAGGGCCTGGAGTGTGTCTTCCCCTTCAGGGCCTCATTGTCCCCTCTCCCATCTGGTGGTCTGTGCTGCCTGTAGCTTTATCTACTCTGTGCTGGTGATCGTCTCGGCGGCCCTCTACCTGGCGGGGATTGAGGCCTACCTGGCTGTTATGGTCTTTGCCTTGGTTCTGGGCTGGATGAATGCCCTTTACTTCACCCGTGGGCTGAAGTTGACGGGGACCTATAGCATCATGATCCAGAAGGTATGGAGCAGGGGACCCTCTGGACTGTGTGTCCCGGAGAGAGCCATGCACACCGTGTACACACCATGTGTGTGTAGACAGTGCCTTCGGACCTGAGGGTGTGGGGCACTGTGGGGGCAGCAGACAGGGCCTGGCTATCTGGGATGGACAAGGGTGGAGATGGGAAGAAGATTTTAGATAGAGACCCTGGGAAAGTAAGAAACCGTGTGTCTCATCTTTGCCTCCATCATCCTGCTGGGTTCTTTAGATCCTCTTCAAAGATCTGTTCCGCTTCTTGCTGGTCTACTTACTCTTCATGATCGGCTACGCTTCAGGTGAGCTCTGAGTGCCCAGGTGGGCCTGGTGGGGGTGGTACAAGGACAGCAACCATGGCATGTGGAGGAAAATAACTGGGGTTGGTTGAGTTCTCAGTGCATGCCAGGAACTGGGCTAAGCCCTTTCCCAGCTCTGCCTCATTTAATCCTCCCAAGTCTGCAAGGTAAGGAAGTGCCTTTATGATTCCATTTTAGAGATGAGGAAATGAGGCTTAGAAAGGTATAATAACTTGCCCAAGTCCAAAAGCTAGGAAATGGTAAAACTGGCTTATTAGCTATTATAGCAAAAGAAACTACCTAGAATTTAGTGGCCTAAAACAACTACTGTTTATTTACTGCTTGCAAGTCTACAGGTCAGCTGGGTGGTTGTGCTTACCTGAGCCAGATTTGACTGATGCAGATGGGCTCCTGTGTCTGTAGTCGGTGGGTGGGTTGGCTGCCAGATGACTAGTCTCACTAGGATGGCCTCAGTAGAAGTGACTTTGCTCTCTTCCCCATGGTCACTCATCCTCTAACTGGCTTGCTTGGGCTTGGTCACATGGTGGTCTGAGGGTTACCAGAATGACCGTGGAAGTGTTCAAGGTCACTGCCTAGCACAGCATCATCTCTGCCTTACTCTATTGGCCAAAGCAAATCTCAAGGACAGCCATGGTTCATAGAAAGGGGAAATGGTCTCTCCCTCTTGATGGAAGGAGCTGCCACGCCACACTGAAGGGCTGTGGATACATTGGAGGGCAAATTTTAGTGATTAATCTACCTGCCCAGTCCTTTTTAAAGCTCAATACTGGCTCCCTCCAATATGCTTTTTCCATGATGCCATGGGACCTCAGTGTCACAGGCTATAAGGGAAGGACCATGGGAAAACTGACCAAGCCATTGGGCTGGTCCCCAAGGGATGGGTGATCTGCCATCCAGTGCCCGGCATCCAAAAGGCAGTGGCCAGATCCAGCTTCACCAGGCCACACTCACATCTGAGGAGGTTGGTCTGGGGACCAGCACTGGAGCAGCAGTCTGATGGTGGTGCTATTTTAACCCAGAAGGGGCTGAGGCTCTGGGTGGGTTATTTTGGGGAACCAGAACTTAGCCTTAGCTAAGGATAAGACTAGGATAAGACTATCCCCTCCTAAGGATAAGACTAGGAAGAACTAAACAGAGTATCAAGGGTTCCACAATGGTTTGGGATTCAGGTCAAGAGTCGGACCCTACTATGGTCCTAATTATAGAAAGTGAGGCAGTAGCAACTTAGTGGTCAGCTTGGTCCTCGGACTTCTCCTGCTATGGGACATTAGATCCCTAGTCTGAGGTTGACATAACACAAACATGACACATGTGTGGCTGTTCCCCATGTTTGTGCCCATGGAAGACATTGCAGAACTTTGCAAGATGACAGAACTCTTTTTCTGATGAGTCCAGACAGGGTCTCAGAATCCTTCCAACACATTTCAGCAGCCACTACACAACTGAGTAGCGTGAGCACATGAGTTGGAACCTGCTTACCATAATCCCAGGTTGGGGGCACTATGGCATTCTATCTTCTACTGACCTGAAAGGGCTCAGTCTCCTCATGCTCTCGGCTGTGGATGGTATAGGGGCCATTGTCGCTGCTAAACTTATTGAGAAGGACTCTGAAGTTTCGTCTGGGTTTAGTGAGCAGGGATGAGCACCATGATCAGTTTGAGATGTTTGGAGGGGGTGAGGGCCTTAGCGAGCACAGCTTCTGGGACAGTCAGAACTAGTACCTGGTTTCAGCTTCCTGTCTTCCTCTCTGAGCTCGTGTGGGCCAAGAAACAGGAATTTGAGAGAAAGTCTGTTACCAGGAATGCTGGCATCCTAGGCTCTCAGGACTTCTAGGAACAATAATCTAGATTAGGACTTTTCAGCCTTGACACTGTTGACATTTGGAGCCAGATAGTTCTCTGTTGTGGGGTTGTTCAGTGCCTGTTGGGATGTTTAGCAGCATCCCTGGCCTCTACCTACTAGGTGCCCATAGCACTCCCCTCAAGTTACAACAGATAATCACATCTCCAGACACTGCCAGGTGTCCCTTGGGGAAAAAATTGCCCCAAGTTGAGAACTGCTGGACTAGATGCTAGGAACCTCCTCTTCATTAGCAAGAGTGTGTGAAAAAAGTAATGGCTTTGGACCCAGAAGGATCCAGGTTTGGTCCCTGGCTTGGCTTACGTGCTCGGTAACGTTGGGCCAGTGCTCTCCTCTTGCCCAGCCCCAGCTTTCTCCTCCATCAAATGGGACTGGTTCTCTCCGCCTCTCAGCTTGTGTTATCGCAGTCAATGAACGCCACCCTCGTCCCTCCCACAGCCCTGGTGTCCCTCCTGAACCCGTGCGCCAACATGAAAGTGTGTGACAAGGACCACACCAACTGCACAGTGCCCACGTACCCCTCTTGCCGCGACAGCGAGACCTTCAGCACCTTCCTCCTGGACCTCTTCAAGCTGACCATCGGCATGGGCGACCTGGAGATGCTGAGCAGCACCAAGTACCCTGTGGTCTTCATCATCCTGCTGGTCACCTACATCATCCTCACCTTCGTGCTGCTCCTCAACATGCTTATCGCCCTCATGGGGGAGACGGTGGGCCAGGTCTCCAAGGAGAGCAAGCACATCTGGAAGCTGCAGGTGAGGCCTCAGGACTCTCATCCGCACCCCGCCAACTGCCCTTTTTCCAAGACGGGGAGACCTGGCCCATTGCACCTCATCTGTCTTCTCTGGGAGAGCCACCTCATCTTTTGCCTCCACCTCCCTATCTGTAAAACAGTCATCGGAGGCTGCTGCCTACTTCCCAGAGCCACCTGGTGCATTTTCCAGTGGCTTCTTGCTTGACCACCAGTCGTAGTCTCAGATTCACCTTGCAGTCCAGCTCATAGGACACAGCTGACCTCACCCGGCACCAGGAAATGCTCAGAGAGCATCGGCATTGCAGTGTGCCCCCACTCTGAGCCCAGGGGCAGCTTCCAAGCCCCACTGCGTGCCCAGTCGTAGAGGAGAAGCTGGTGTGGACATGGGCCTTGTGGGCACAGGGGAGCTCCCGCTTTGCTCCCCAAAGATTTCTGTGCAATTCTAGAAAGTGGAGGCCCTAGAAGTCACAGCCTGCCTGGGCCATGCATAGTTCACAAACCTAGGGGTTCACAATAAACAGTGCCATCCCAAGGGCCAGGCATGTAGCACCCACACTTACTTTGACTCAGTACATTTCAAGATCTAGTCTTAGAGAAGTATCTAGGGTGACTCTCATCCATACCACTTAACGTTTTCTGGCCTCAGTTTCCCAACTGAGTGTAACTCATAAAATGTAAAGTGACAGCCTACAGACTGGATTTACTTTTTTCACATCACCATATTTTTAAAAAATGAAATGCAGAATTTTTCAATTTAAGAGATTTCATATAAAACTTCAGGTTTCTGGCCTTTTGTTGAAAAGTTGGAAGTCTGACAGGGCGGACCCACATAACTGCCTGACAGCACTTGAGTGGGTGGGAGGCGGCTGCCTCCTTTACATGGGGCTATGCTCCCAGTCCCCATCCCTCCCTGGTGACTCCCAGCACTGAGGGGCGACTGCTGTGCGTGAGTCATGGGGCTCGGGCTGCGGTCTTCTTGTATGTGATCCTGCTTCGCTCATTCATTCTGCCAGGCCCCTGTGGGTGTTTGAGTTTATAACCCTGTTTCCAGGGGCAGAGGGAGCTGGGAAGCCTATTTCTCGGCCTACCCCAGCCCATGGCGTCATTTTGGCCATGGGGGCAGTAGGTGCAGGCTGAGAGAGGCTCACTAGTGGCCTTCTCACTTGTCCCTCCCTGCAGTGGGCCACCACCATCCTGGACATCGAGCGCTCCTTCCCCGTGTTCCTGAGGAAGGCCTTCCGCTCCGGTGAGATGGTGACCGTGGGCAAGAGCTCAGACGGCACTCCAGACCGCAGGTGGTGCTTCAGGTGAGGCAGGGTGGGCGGGGTGGACCATCCTGCAAGGTCAGATCTCCTGACATTTTCTATCCGTTGCAGCCACTGATGGTCTGGCCGAAGTTCAGCTCTAATGGCTGATCTTGGGCAAGTTGCTTTACTTCCCAGGCTCGATTTCTTCATTGGTGAAAATAGGGACATTGATAGCACCACCCCCTAGATCGGCTGTGCAGATTAGATGGGTTAGCACAGGAGACATGCTTGGCCAGCACCTCGTATACGCCCACATGGTGTGACTCCTCCTCTATCCCTTGCTGGGGGAAGCAGAGGCTTGGAGGCCGTGCTCTCCTTGGGGCATCACCCCCTATCCATGAAACAATGGGGTGGGATTCAGTGCTTCAGCTGAAAGGGGGAAACTGAGGAATCACCAGCTGGGATGTTGGCCAGGTGCATGGGGAACACGAGCTTCTTAGGGGAACCCCTGGGCCAGTCTTTTCTCTTAAGGTGAATCATTCTTTGTAAAGTGATTGCCAGCAGAGAGTGCAGGGTCATGCTTGGAGTCAGGCAAAGTCAGTTTCCTCATCTCTGAAGTGGGGACAGTAATAAATAGCCTCTAGCTCATAGGCCAGTCACTCAATCCTGTTTAGCTCGAACCCAAAGTTCAGATTCCAACTCTAATTTATCAGCTTTGTTACTTTGCATGAATAGTTTTAAAAGCTTTGGTTTCCTCATCTGTAAAATGGGGACAGTGAATGTATCTTCCTTGCTGGGTCCTGACACATAGCGATTGCTCAAGAGACGGAAGTTGAATAAAAATAACAAAAGTCATTTTAAAAAGAAAAAAATATATTGAGCCAATCTGGGCCCAAGGGGCTGTAGCCTGACTATGAGGGTGTCCCAAATATAAGAGGTGAGACCATCAAGAAGGAGGGTATCCGCCTGCAGATGAGTGGGCGAGCAAAATTTGGAGGAACCATACGATGGAATATTATTCAACCCCAAAAACGAATGAAGTACTGGCATATGCTACATACAACATGGACGAACCTCAAAAACATGTTAACTGAAAGCAGCCAGACCCCAAAGGCCACAAACTGATTCCTCTTACCTGAAATGTCCAGAGTAGGTAAATTCATAGAGACAGGAAGTAGAATAGAGGTTACCAGGGGCCGGGAGGGGAGTGGGGAGTTATATTGCTTAATGGGTACAGAATTTCTGTTTGGGGTGATGAAAGAGTTTTGGAAACAGATAACATCAATGGTTGCACAACCTTGGGAATAGATTTAATGCACTGAGTGGTGTACTTTTTTTTGGTTAAAATGGCAAATTTTATGTTATGCATATTTTACCAGAATAAAAATAAGGAGGAGGGTGTGTTGGGGAGGCTGCCTGGGGATGGGGAAGGGTGCCCTCTCAGTGGGGGCTCCCCCTGACCCCTGTCTGCTTGGCCCTGCCAGAGTGGACGAGGTGAACTGGTCTCACTGGAACCAGAACTTGGGCATCATTAATGAGGACCCAGGCAAGAACGAGAGCTACCAGTATTACGGCTTCTCGCACACCATGGGTCGCCTCCGGAGGGGTGAGTGGAAGGACTAGAGAAAGTTTGGGGGGGCGGTGATTTGCGGGCACAGAGAGGAAGCCCTGGGCCACTCTCATCGCTAATTGGCTTGGAGCAGGCCTGTCCCTTTCTGGGACTGAGTGTTCATGTCTGTGGAATGGGAGGGTTGGGTGGGCTGACCACTGCGTTTCCTTTGCTGCCTGTGAACGCCTGGGGCACCTCCCTTCCCCTGCACTAAGTGCATGAGACTCAGTGGAGAGGACATGGGGAGGACACGGCGCTCAGGCATTCTGACCTTGAATTCTGGTTCTTCCATTTACTCCGTGTGCTCCTGGGCAGGCGCTGCACCTAATCTGAGCCCATTTCCACCTCTGTAAATGGGGATAATAGTACCTCCCCCCCTTAGATCACTATGGAGCACCCAGCATACAGTAGGTGCTCGATATATGCGTATGCGCTCTCCACCAACCCTCGTTTCCACTGTGCTCACTACAGATCGCTGGTCCTCGGTGGTGCCGCGCGTGGTGGAACTGAACAAAAACTCAAACCCAGATGAGGTGGTGGTGCCGCTGGACAACATGGGGAACCCCAGCTGCGACGGCCACCAGCAGAGCTACCCCCCCAAATGGAGGACTGATGACTCCCCCCTCTAGGGACTGCGGGCAGGGGCAGGGTCTCCAGCCTGCAGCCCAACCCCGTGCCCTCCCCCTGCCCATTTCTAGTCCATCTGCATGTCAGTGGTGCCTCTTGGGGGCTCCTTCACACACTCCCATGATGCCTCAGAGGTGAGGGCCTGGCAGAGATACCAGGGTGGCCCCAGGACCCTCTGATCCTCAGGCTCCTGCCCCCGGCTCCACCTCCCCACCTGGGAAAAGGGCTCCTGGGTGCCTGTCTCACTCCCATGGAGTCACATAAGCCAATGCCAGGGCCCCTCGCCCCACAGGGGCTCACCCTGGCTTCTCCATTATTTATTTGTTCTGCTCTCAGGAAAGCAGTGTGGTCCCTTCAATGGAACCTGGCAGAGGCCTCAGGACCCCATTCCAAACCCCCAGCTCCACCCCATTCCCTGAGCTGCGTACAGCAGTGTGGTGGCCTTGCTGAGGGCCTGGCCCTCAGGGTGGGGTTTCACCTGTGCATTCTGTAGAGGGTCTGGGATTTGTCAGTGCTCAATAAATTTTCATTTGCCAATGGTGGAGACGGTGGTGATGGGTGGGATGGTAGTGGGAACGGGCATGGGATGACAGCAGGGAGAGGGGAGAGCCAAGAAATGCCTGCGGTAGGGCGATGGGGATGAGAACAAGGGCAATTGTCATGGCCAAGGTGGTGGTTCGGGGGCTGGACTGCAGGTGGTGATGATGGTGGTGGCCTGAGAGATGGGGATGATTAGAGTGGTAATGGGGAAGGTAGAAGAAATAAGGGAATGGGAGGAGCGTAATGCTGAAGGGGGTAACAACGCTGGTCGGGAAATAGCTTTGTTGGAGGGAGGTGTGGTGCTGGTTGGGAAGTAACAGTTATTGGAGTAATGTTGGTGGGGGAGATTAATGCTCACCAGAGGATAGTGAGGCTGGTTGGGGGGGTCATGATGTGCCAGTGGGGGCAGGAAAGCTGCTGGGTAGAGGCAGAGTGGAGGTGGAGATGACAGCCATAGAGATGGGTGAACCATTGTCAGAGGGGTGATGGTAAGGATGCGGGCGGCCGTCGTAAGGGTGGTGGTGGTGGCTGGAGCAGTGAGAGTCCTTGGGGAGGCTGGGCCGGGGATGGGATCCCCTGCTTTCCTCTTTGGGGCCCATGTGCCATTGGGGCTGTGAATGTGAACTGGAGCTAAAGGCCGACCCACTCCCCTTCCAAGGGCAGCCATTTACCCCAGGGTCACACCCCACTGCTGGTCAAGCCACCCTGGGCAGCTCCAAGCCTCCTGTTATGAGGTGGGAGCCCCACAGACACCCCATTCTGCTGCTCTACCCTGGAGCTGAGGATTTGCAGCTACCTACAATTTCCCTTGGACCTCCTCAGTTCCCTTGGCCTGGATCAGGCTGGGGTCTTAGGTCCCTCTGAAGCGTCAGCTGAGAAGACCATGGATCTCAGGACCTGGCTAAGGGCAGCTGCAGTGGGAAAAGCACAGGGTGTGAGGTCTGCACCCTTTGGCCAAATCACGGCAATAGGTTATATCTCTGGGCCTCTGTGTCCCCAACTGTCAGAAGGATGAGAATAACGACCCAAGGGACATGAGTCAATTCAGCTCTTTGAGAAGGAAGGGAGACTAGTTGTATTACTATTGAGTGTGGCTGGGGGGACTCCAACCTTCCCAAGGACCTGTTCTCTCCATCTCTCTCTACGTTGCCTTCAAGGGGCCATAGGTTCTTCTTGTGGCCCGTGAACGGCCGAGCTTTTCCCAAGGCTACATGCTTCCTCATTCCAGTCTAACACATAGACTCCTCATCTGGCATTCTCATGGTGTGTGTGCTGTGCACATGGGCTCACTCCAAGAGCCATTCTGATTGGGCAGATTGGGGGTCACATGTTATGTCTCAGCCAATCCTGTGGTCAGGGGATGGGATGCCCTCCCTGTCTGAGCCAAGCCTTCTGGGTAGCTGTGGGTAGATCATAAACTCTGAGCCTTAGTTTCCTCATCTGAAAGATAGGGCACAATCTTTGTAAAGATCTAATAACTCCTTGAGCTTTTTAAAGAAGTGAGGATTGTGGTTGTAGTGTTCATATATAGTTATGTGTTTGGGGCAGCAAGTAACAGAAAATTTACACTGTCTTAAAGAAAAAGGAACATGTCTCAGATCGTCCCAAATTAGGGAGAGGATTAAGGCTGGTTAATTTAGTCTCTGTGATTCATTAAACATTCTGGCATGCATTCATCCTTTTAAAAGGCACTGTGCTAGGCACTGACCACCCAGGTGTGCTGACTTTTTATTCATACTGGCTTCCCTCAAGGATGCAAGATGGTGCTGCTGTTCCAGACCTTAGACCCAGATTCAGCCATGTCCAGAGGAAGAAGGACAGATACTTCTGTTTTGCCTTTTTTAATGAGGGAGCAAACTTTTCCCTGAGTCTCCTGGCTGACCTCTCCTCTTGTGTTATTGGCCAGATTGTGCCACATTCCACACTTCAGCCAATCAGCAGGTAGAAAGTGGCCGCTGACCTAAAGAAGTGGAGGGCAATAGGGAGTAAGGTAGCTTCTCCAGCCAGGTCTGGGTTCTGTGACAAAGGAGGATGGGGGAATCGACACTACCCAGGCAACCAGTGGCATCTGCTGCAGACCTTTTCCCAGATGCCTGCTCTCTACACCCTCTTTCCAGTGGGGAGTGGACAACCCGGTCACCGACAATGGCTGTGGCTCATTCTGGGTTGCGAAGAGGTCACTTCTCTAAGAAGCGACCCACAAAATGGGTCTGGCCATGAAATCAAAGCACCCTCTCAATTCAAAGGGACTCCTTAACTTACTGAGGTGAATGCTTCATTCATTCATTAAAAAAAAAAAAAAAAGAAGTAATTGTAGACTATGAATTCTCTTCCGAGTATGTTTTAGCTAAGCATGTAGTCACTCTTTAACTGTGATTTTCTAAATATTTGATGCTTTTGGTATTGATTCTTTATAACGCAAAAGCTATTTAGGGGCAATTTAAAACATTTTCGGGTCGTTGAGATTTTTCTGTTCCAGTAAGACCTTAAAGATGACTTTTCTCAATGTCCTTCACAGTGTGACACAGACTGGTGGTATACCACTACATTTTCAGGGGATACAGTGAACACCGAAATCAACTTAAAGACATATTCCCATTTCAGTCCTCGGTCCCTCCTGATTATGACAAGGTCTCAGTTCGATGCTTCTGTGCTTTTAATATCTTCCCAACAGTTGCTACTCTCTTTCTTTAATAGAGAAAAGCCTGAGGCTCAGCACCTCCT
Organism: Rousettus aegyptiacus; assembly: GCF_014176215.1. Taxonomy (NCBI): domain Eukaryota; kingdom Metazoa; phylum Chordata; class Mammalia; order Chiroptera; family Pteropodidae; genus Rousettus; species Rousettus aegyptiacus. The sequence continues at coordinate 22,428,042 of NW_023416308.1, read as the reverse complement.
AAAGGCAGAATTAGAGCCAGAGATGGCGTTAGCTTCCTCCAGACCATGGGCAGGAGAATGTGCAGGGGCAATTCCTGAGGGAAGTCGGTATGTTGATATGTGTGAGAGGCGGTGTCACTGACCCCAATTTTCAGCTGTTACCTTTATTCATGCCTTTGCGGTATAACTTTGTGGTGTCCTTCCACTGTGGGGAAAAGCATAACTTCACATCCCTGGGCTTGATCATGTGACTTGTTTTAACCAATGGGCTATTAGCAGACATGCCTAGTCCCGCCCCTGCTCCCCAAAAGCGAATGAGACATAACATGGAGCAGAGCTATGCCGTCCCAGGCAAGCCTACCTGAGATCAGAGGTGCCCCGCAGATGCATGAGAAAGAATTCGTTTTGTATGCCACTGAGTTTTTGTGATTTTTTAAAAGTGCAGACAGGCATCAATTTTGTGCCAATAATGGACACAGACACTAGAAGAAATAGTAAATAGAACCTTGGAAGGCCAAAAATTGAATGTCTACTGCAGTCCATGTTAGAGACAAAGAGACTGAGGCACAGAGAAGTAAAAATTCTTACCCAGGGAACTTGGCTGGTAAGTGGTGGAGGTGGAATTTGAATCCAGGTATTCTGCCCTCAGACTCTATCTGGAGAGAAAACACTGACCTGAGGAGTGAGAGGTGATTTGTTCAGGTCACTTGTGTGATGAAGACCCTGGCTGTCACCTGCCTTTTTGCTGAGCCCTTGAGACTGCCAGCTCCCACACAGAGCCCTCTCCTATTGAACGTGCCCCTAACTTTATTCCAACAAGGATTTCTTATTATATGCATGTATGTGTATTTCATAATGATAAAGCACTTGTATGTCATATTTGACAGGAGGGCTTTTTTCATCCCAAGTTTAAAACACTACTGGGAAATAATTAGCGCTACTAGTGTCAAAAACAATGGGGCCCCATCAGAAAAGACAGTCTCAGAAACTCTGGGATCTTAATTGAACAATTACCTCTTATGCCTCTGAATAGTTCATTATTACATGCCCTGTTATTATTAGCTGTTATTATTGTTTTAGATGAATGCTGGGGATTTTCTAAAAATCAAAAGCCATTTTCAACCATACTGTTCATCCCCCCTGAACGCACGCTTCTGACATTCCCGATGTGGTAGGCTCTGCACCTCCCTCACTGCAGTGTATTCTGATCACTTCAGTTGTTTGGACCTGGACAGGAAACTATTCCAGGCCTCTGTTTGTACTGTTATTCATCTTTGACTCCTCATGAAAACATTGCATGAGAATCAAGCACTCCCTACCTTTTATTTTTTAGGGGTCCCGAAATCACTGGGGACAGAGTGTAGAGACTGAAACAAATGGAGGCGGTGGTGATGGAACCAGAGGACAGGAGAGGAGAGTAGTGGAGACCCAAGCCTCCGAGATGAAGGGCGGGAGGCTGGGTCAGGAGAGCCAGGGCTGCCAGTCTCGTGCTCTTGGAAGAATCACAAAATGAGGGAAGCAAATAACACAGATATGACACCTACCATGTGTTAGGCATTCATATCTCAGGAACCACGTGTGGAGCTTATGACTGGTGCTGATGCCTCCACAGAAGTCACATCCCCTCTTCCTTATTCGCGACACCTCATTTTCTTTAGAATTTTCCACTTTGGCTCAGGAAGCCACTGTGACTCTATTTCTCTTACTAGGTGTTGGTAGAGGAATAGCCACGTGGACCAGTTCTGACCCATTAAAATAAGAGGAATTCTGAAGGAAAGGGAAGACTGGGAAAATAAAGAGAAATATAGGAAGATGCTGTCTTCTTTGCTGGGCACTGTCAGGTCTGGATGTGATGCCTGGAATGGCAGTAGCCATCTGGTGACCATGAAGGGGCTTGGTGGAACAGAAAATAAAAAGGGCATGGATCCTTGACGAGGCCATCAAGCAACCGAATTAACCAACCCTACGGCCACCCTACCTTAGGGCTTCTTATGATTGTTTGAGATCGTAAATTTTATTTCTCATTTAAACCAGTGAGTCAGGGTTTCCTATAACTCTGCCCAACTCATGCAGGTACAATAACAATTTTATGCCCACTTGAAGAAAGTGAAACCCAATGAAGTAAACACCCTTATTACCTAAGGACGCACAGCCTGGATGTGGTGGAGCCAGGATTTTAACACTCTGTCTTAGGAGGAGGAACTTTCTGGAGGGTGGCAGGACTTTTTTTTTTTCTTTTAACTGAGCATTTTTTGGCTTTTCCAAAGCATGTACACAGTTCATTTCTCACAGAAACAGTCTCTAATGGCTTCTAACAGGTGAGGTTGGAGCCGGGACTCAAATCCAGGTCCCCAGATCCCAGCTCAGAGTTTTTTCAGCACCTCAAGGTGCTCAGTGACGTTAGAGAGTCCCCCTCGTGCTTAGCCTTGCCCATTTGGGATGCCCCCGCTGGATCCCACAGATTTGCCTTTGGCCTGCTCAGGGTGGGGTAGCTGATCCTGGAGATTGGCCACCAGGGGCCACTGTAGTCACATCCAGGGGCTGCCTCAGAGGCCTGAGGGAAATTTAAATCTAGGGGACCTGGTCCAGAAAAGCCCCTAGCTGAGCTTCTCTTTAGGTGTGCCCTGAGGCTGTAAGACTCGGGAACGCTCCTCCCCACCCCTTCCCAAGGAGAGGAGGCAGCCCAGATCCATCTCTGGAGAGTCTAGGACCTAGTTGCTGTGTGCCCTCAAGCAAGTTGCTTCCTCCCTCTGAACCTCACTTTTCTTCTCAAATGAGGGCTCCCTCTCTCTCCCCGGGGGTCTTCCCCCCTCTTTTAGGCCTAGTTTGATGGCAGATGAAAACCATTTAGGATGTGGTGACCCTAGAATTGAGGCCCAGTAATTCCAGGTCAGGGTTGGATTCCAGTCCTTTCTCTGCTACAAACTTATTATGAGTCTTTGTGTTGCAGTTGGGGAAACTGAGTAAGTCTCTCTCTCCTCTCTGGCCCTCAGTTTCCCCATTTGAAACACAAGAAGTAGGACTCAGTATTTCCTGAAGTCTGGTTTATCCCTTGGGATGTTAATAGAAACAAAAACTTAGATGATCAAAAAAAAATTAGGGAAATGCTATGTTAAAATTGAAAGGGTATCTTGCCTGCAGGACTTTTCAGAGCCTTTAAAATGCTAAGGTGATTTGGGCCACTCCAAGAGGGCGGGGGGATCTGAGTCTGTTCTCAAACTTGTTTGACCTGGAAACCCACTTTCCAAGGTGAAAATCTGCTGGACCAGGTGGTGACAGAAATAACAAGTTTTGGGGCATCTTCTCCAGAACAGGCTCTGTGTTGCCTGGGGAATCTGACCACCCATCTCCAATGTTCAACCCACGTGGTACATGCTTTGTAATGTTAGCCTCACTTTACAGTTCAGAAATAGGCATCTCAAGGTCGGCAGTCACTTGCCAGAGGCCACATGCTGGTGAGGGATAGTATCAGGACAACCACAAGGTCCCACTGCCTTTGGGGAGACCCTCTCATAGGGCTAATTTGCTGTCATCCTGATCACACATCACCTGGTACCATCCCAATCCGTCAGGTGCCACTACCCTGTTGGACAGATAAGGAATTGAGGCTCAAGAGAGGCCACACGAGTCACTCAGAGTCACACATAAAATCTGTGGGGTACCACTGCCAGTTTTCCTGCTTCCTCCGCTCCTGACACTGTCTGGAGAGCTGGTGGTGGTGATAATTTAAACAGAGGATTTTTTTGTCCACCAGGCTCACCCACCTCACTAGCCAGGTTGCACCTTCCGGTGGCCAGGGACAGCCAGGGTACTGTTGGGGTCGCCTAGGGCCCTTTAAAAGAGCCAGGATGCGCAGGCGCAGGCGCACCGCAGCGCAACTGAGGCGCACATAAAACGTAGGTGCGTGCAGCATCCTGGCCGCAGCTGGGAGCTGAGCTTGAGTCGCTTTCTGGGCAAGTTAGGAGTCGAACGTGTCTCAGCTTCCCCTTCCCAGGAGGGAGTTCTCTAAAGGCTGGATATGAGTCGGGAAAACATGGAGCCACCCTGGAAAGGTCAGTGTGTTCCTTTAGCGGTTCTACACACAAATACTTGCGGAAGCCCACATGCCCCCCTGGGGCAGCTCCGATGTCTCTGTAATAGCCTAATAGCCGAGGTTATGTGGCTACCATACTGGACAGCTCAGCTCTAAGGGGTGTGAGCCCAAGACAGCTACCTGCAGTGTCCCAGGAGAGACTTAGAGGAAGGATTGCAGCTGGGGCTGGGGGCCTGAGTGGGACGGCGTTCTTCCCCTCTGCTCCTTCTTCCAGCATGAAGTCTTGGCAGCCATGGGTATGGGACCCAAGGCTGGACCAAGGTTCTGGAGTCAGGCCAAATTTGGGGTTTGGAGGTGGGTTTATGTTCTGTGCGTAGTGTGGCAGTTAAGAACTCTAAATCGGAAGGCCTGTGTTTTTTCTATCCCAGCTGTTTCTCCGTGGCTTTGGGAAAATGACTGCTTTTCTCCGGCCTCACTAGCCTCATCTGTGACATGGGAAGGTGCAATTGAACAGGTGCAAGAACTAAATACAGCAGGTCCTCAAATAACTTCATTTCGTTCAACGACGTTTCAGTATAGCACTGATGAGATGCCGTAGGAACTGTTCATGTTAATTAGCCTGTGGCGAAATTGGTTTCCTCAAACATCGTTTTGCATAAAGCTGCAGAACCTATCGATGATACTGAGGACTTGCTGTACTGTTCTGCGCCGAACCTGGTGACCAGTCTACCTGCAGTAACTGTGGGCTGTTGGCAATTGTAGCAGTGATGGCAACATTCTCGTCACCTGTGCTGCCCCTCCAACGGTGTAAACGAAGGTGACTGTATAAAGGGCAGGGGTGCCGTGATGCTGGAGGGCCCTTTGGGATCTGCTAGCTCAGCTCCCAGGGAGGCTGTGCCAGGACAGGGTTAGAACCCCACCTGGGCCTGGGGCAGGCCCAAACTGGCTGTGCCTCATGCCCCAGCTTGTCCTGCACATGCAGACCGGTGCAGCTGAGGATGAGGTTTTCAGTCTCGTGTCTGTACCCCTATGTATGCCCCAGAGTGGGTGAGCCTGGCGGTGGGCCCAGGACATGGGGACCCAGGCTACCTTGACACCATGTTGGTGGTCCCAGGGATGGTCCTTGGGGCCAGCTGAGCCACAGGCCAATGCCCAGCCCTGAACCCGGCGGTAGACACTGCTACCCTGCCCCATCCCAAGTACCCATGCGGTGCTTTCGTCTCTGAATTCCATCTCTGATCTGGCCAGGGATGGAACGGCCCAGAGCCACTCACAGTAGCAATGGCAGGATTTGAACCCATGAAAAGCTCACTCCAGAAGCTGCGCCTGCCGGGTTGGCCTGCCTCCAGGGGCCGCCCCGGGTGCTGTGATGCCCCAGGTGGGTTTGAGCCACGTCTGAGGGTGGAGGCTGGGGGTGAGGACGGCGTGTCTGGAGGCAGCCTCACACTGCACTGTTCAGGGAAGCTGAGGGCCAGGCTTCGGTTCCGTCTCAGCTGCTCTGCGTACCTGACCAAGTGGCTGACATGTGAACAGGGCAAATGACAGTGTCCACCTCAGAAGAGCTGAAAGACTAAATGGAACTCTGAATGCAAAGTGGTCCGGCACCACAGGCACCAGGAGGCGCCAGGAGGCACCTGGCCTGCTTCCTCGGGGCTCCAAGCCGGTCAGCAGGGAGGAGGTAGCTGGTTTTACTCCTAAGGGGAGGAAGAAAGCACGAAACAATCCCACAGCTGAGACACCATCTGTGTTTTCCTTTTTTTTTCTTTCTCTTCCTTTTTAAAACAATATAGTGCAGACCCGCACTTCTCACAGTAGAATATAATGGTCAATTTTAGTATAAAAAAAAAACATTCTCAGAGATTTGTAAATGCACTTAGTGCTTGAACAGGCCTTGGAGAGAGATACAGTACCGCTTCCGGAGTGCCAGAGGGGCCAGGGCTGGGGGAGGTTGGGGCCTAGGGACTCAATGGGGGGACCCCTGCCTGCCTTCCCCTGCTTGATGGTATGGGGCAGGCCTTGGAGGGTAGCCGGCAGGAAAGGAGTTGCATTGGCTCTCCCAATTAAAACCAGTAGGTTGCCCCCTTGCTGGTCCTAGGAGAACCCCCAAAGAGGGCAGAGTAGGGTCCCTCCGACGGGGTCTAAGATGGCAGGCCCGTCGTTAGCCCCTGTGGTACCTTTGTGCGAATAGGGAAATGGCACCCCTTCCTCAAGATTCGGAAAATTGCTGTAATAAATATACAAGTCTAGGATGCAAGTGGTGTCTCCTTGGACGAGGTGCCCTTGTGCGGTGCACAGCCTATACAGCTGTGCCCAGCAGCCCTGTAAGATGTACTGGAGAGAAAAGGGAAGCTGGGGAGTCCAGGGTTTGGAGAACGGGGATGGGGGTGCGATTTTTCTATGTTGGGAAGGAACGCGGGGAGGGGAAGGAGAGGAGAAAGGAGCAGCGGGACCGGCAGTCCCTGGAACCTCTATCAGAGTGGTCTTCACCTGGACTGGCCAGGGGAGGACACTGCGAGCCCAGGGACTCCCTATAGGCTCCTTCTCTTCCTTTTCCAGGTAACTGGGGAGCGTGTGGTGGGGAGGAGCTATCTGACCCCTGAGGGCTGCTTTGATCCCACTCTGACTCCAGACCATCACAATTCCTCCTGCATCCCAACCCAGCCTGAGCTCTTCTCCTGGGAGGGCCAGAAGGGACCACTCCTATTTTTAGTGGCTTCTCTCTCCCTGCCTCTGCCAGTGTGGATGGAGGAAGGCAAGGACATCAGCAGCTGTCCTGGAGCCCTCCCCATGTCCTGGGGCGGTTGATGGGGGAGGGGCCTTTGTGAGCAAGGTCACCCTGCCAAATTCCAACAGGCATGGCAGCAGCCAGCCTGGCTTCCCTGTGGGCATCAGTGGGCACAGGGTGGGGCTAGGTGCCCCTGCACGCTGCCCACTCTGCTCTGTGGCCTGCCGTCCCCCATCAGTGCCCTGTCCATCTGTCTCTGTGTCCGCCAGGTGGGCCTTATCTGTAGACGGGCAGGCGGATGTGGGCGTGCTGGTGGTCGAGCAGCCGGGGCACTGCCACTGTCTCATAGCCCTTGCCCAGCATCTGCTCTTTGATGCAGGGCGGCCGGATATCATTGATGAGATACTCCAGCGACTGCAGGCTGCTGCTGAGCACAGCCGTGTTGCACACGCTCTTGCTGGGCAGGCCTGAGAGCGCCTCTGCGGGGGGCCCTGCCAGCTCCCTGGCTACCCCGGGCCCCAGCTCCGTGACTGCCACTGCTGCTGGGTTGTAACAATCACTGGTGGGGGTCACCAGCACGCTGTTCCAGGGGGCGGTGAAGTACTGGCCCGCAGGGAAGCTGGTGGGCAGCCCCACGCCACAGTTGAGGGGCGACCCACTGGCCCGCTCATACGCCCGCCCCCCGCAAGCCTCGGGGGACTTGCTGGCTACTGTGCCTCCGCTGTAGGCCCTCAGTGGCTGGGGCGGTGGTGGGGGTGGCTTCTGTGGCCACAGCAGGTAATCCAGGCCGCTGTCCACATACCCTGCAGGCTTGGTGGCCCCAGACAACGTCAAGGCCGCTGTGCTTCCCTGGCCCAGCTCAGCGCCTTTTCGGCAATCTGGCAGGCCCGAAGCGGCCGAGTAAGCCATGCTGGGGAAGCTGGGCACCGGGCCATGCTTGGCCGGGCTGGGGTGGGGCACAGCCACGCCTTGGCAGGCAGTAGGTGCGGTGCCCGGGGCCTGGCACTGCTGGTTGAGCTGGTAGAGGATGCTGTGGATGGAGGGCAGGTTGGAAGGCGGCAGGGCCAGGCCACGGCCAGGCAGGGGGATGACAGAGGTGGCAGTGGCAGCGGCTGTGGGGAGGCCAGGCGGTGGGGCAGGTGCCTCAGGTGGCTTGGGGTAGGCCAAGGGCCCCAGGGTGCTGGGTGCCGGGTAGGGCGCGATGCCCACCTGCACGGCAGCTGGCGACAGCTTGGTCCGCTTGCCTTCGGCACTCTTAAGCACGCTTTTGGCGGGCCCAGCGGGTGCGACCACACTGGAGGAGGAGACGGCGGCCTTGACGATGGCCAACAGGCCCTGGTAGCCAGCAGCATGCTGCGGGTAGGGGCTGTAGCGCTGGCCACTGGTGTCGTAGCCATTGACAGTGCGGCCGAGGTGCTTGTGCTGGGGCACGCGGATGGTGGTGGGGAAGATCTTGATGGAGAGTGGGCTGTTGGCTACCTTCTCAGCATAGGCATCCAGCTCGGCTGGGCTTGGGTAGCGGGAGGAATGCATGGAGCTGGCCACCGTCTCGTCTGTGGGGACAAGTGAAGAGAGGAAAGCACGGGTGAGCACCGACCTGGTGACATGGGGAGTCCTGGAGCCACACCCTCTGCTGCTCCCCAGAACCAGTCCTGGAGCTGCGGGGCTGCCCTTCCCTTGCTCATTTCTCCTTTTATTCACTTGCTCCTTCATTCACCCCTAAATATTTAAGATTTGGATCAACACGTAAAGTATGTAAAAGAAACAGCGCACGTATTAGCTTGCTGAACTTCCACAAACGGGACACACTCATATAACAACACCCGGGTAATATGAGGACACTGCCAGCCCCCTAATGGCCACTGTGCCACCTCCTAGTCCCTAACCACACCTGTGTTAGCAGCGCTCCTGACTTCTAATGACGTGAACTAGCTGCAGTGAGACGGACTGGAGCAGTGCGCACACACGTGCCTCTATCACTGAAGGCGGTGTCTGAGGGCCACCCAGGTAGCTGTGGTTTGTCTTTCTCATTGCCGTGTGCCGTTCATGTGTGACCACATCGCAAGTTATTCATCCTTCCTCCTGTTGATGTTATGGCATTTGGGTTGGTTCCAGTTTGGGGCTGATAAATGGTGTTCCTGCCCCCAGCGACTGCATTCAGTGGCTTGTTAGGAACACGCCCAGGAACAGAATTGCTGGGACATGAGAGGTGAATGCTCAGCTTTAGGAGAAAATGCGTCGACGGTTTGCCAAAGACGCTGCCGGGCTCCATACCCAGCGGCAGAGCACAGGAGTGCCTGGGGCGCCACACCCTCCAAGTGTCTGTCTTGGTGTCACGTGGTGGGTGTTCATTCCTTCTACCCCTTCACTTTTCCTCTCGGGGCCGCATCTGTAAAATGGGATGGTTCACAGCATGTTGCTCCGTGGGCATGGTGAGGGCTGGTGCGAGTGGGAGCTGCCGTCAGCTTTCATCTGGTGCTCACCTTTTCTTGTTCAGAAGGAAGGGCTTTGCCCTACCTCCCCCCACTGCCTGTCCCTCCCTGAGTCTGCCTGTCACCTGCAAGGCCAGCGTGGTAGCTACTGCCTTTTTTTGTGAGCTGTCAGCATGGGGCCAAAGAATGTACTTTGCGTGAAGGCCGACTGTCCCCACTGTCAGTAGGCACACCTGGCCCTTGCCACAGGGGAAATAGGTCATTGGTAGGCAGACCCCTTTCTCCCATCCTAAGCTCCTCCTCGGTCCTGAGATATTCCTCAGTGCGACCCAGGACCCTCCGTGGGGTGAAGTCTGCATGAGGCAGACAGAAAGGCTGCCTGAGCTTTGGAGCTGTCTGACTTGGTTGTGGCGCTGCATGGCCCTGTGCAAATCGCTTGCCCCGCTAAGCCTTAGTTTCCTGCCCTGTGGAATGGGGATAATGATTGTGCATGTCTGCAGGGGATGAGGCGCACAGTTGCTCGGTGATCGTGACCTCTCTGGGCCCTTAGACAAGGAGGACCCTACAAGGTCTCCCAGGTACACTGCCTTCCTCCCTGCCCTGTGGGCATCCCAGGGCCCACCAGTGTCCCCAGGGGGACTTGGGAGGGGGGCTTTACTACTCTGAGCCTGTTTCATTATCTGTAAATTAGGGGCAATGCTACTGCTAATACTACCTCCTACTGTGGCTGTGAAGGTTTAGCAAGTTATGTGTGGTAGAGCACGTTAGCAGAAGTGGGTGTTCTCCAAGTGTGAGTTCCTGCCTTCCCTATCCACCTGGGACGAGGGCCTTCCCGGGGGAGGAAGGGGCATGGGCTTGGGCACAGGTGGGCATAGCAATGGGGCTGTGGCAGAGTACAGACACTATGTTCTGTCCTTCCAGAGCCTCATCCACAACCCCTCATGGTCTCAAAGCCAATTTGATCAAAATACGTGCCAGGATGGGGAGAGCAGACAGCACAGGGACTCGGGGGAGCCACACTCAGCCAGGGAGGGCTTCAGAGATGGCTTTTCAGAAGAAAGAGCGACCCAGTTGAGGCAGTGGTGGAAGGAGTAAGGAGGGAGGAGAGAAACATATTTCAAGCAGAAGACACAGCATTGGCAAAGGTCCAGAGGCAGGGAAGCACGTCCAGGTGGGAACCGTAAGTAATTCAGAGGACAGAAACCCAGAGCAGGGTGCGTAGACCAAGAGAGGCGGCTCGGCAAGTGTGCGTGGGGCCAGAGCAGAAGGGGGTGGGGTGCCCTTCCCTGCAGAGCAGTGGTTCTCAGTGGGCCACCCCTGTCCCCCAGGGCATACTGGCAATGTCTGGAGGTGTGTTTGGTTGTTGCAACTAGGGGAGGGTGTACTACTGGTACCTAGTTGGCAGAGGCCAGGGATGCTGCTAAACATCCTACGATGCATAGCACAGCCCCCACCACCAAGAACTGTCTGGCCAGACTGTCAAGAGTGCTGCAGGTGAGAAGCCCCAAGGCATCAGCAGCCACGGAAGGTTGTAAGCAGGGGAGGGCAGGGCAGGCATCTGTGTTAGAACGGCCTTTCTGATCCGCCCTGCAGTGCAGGGATGTGGTCTGAGGCAGCACCAAGCACCCTGAGGAGGCTGGGGCAGCGCCCCTCCATCCCGCTGACCTAACCTGGGCTGGGCAGGTAGAGCGGCCACAGGCCCCCATCCTGACCCTGCCTGGGGCAGCCCCCACCTAAGTGGCCTAAAATAAACTTAGTGTGGAGAATGGAAATGTCACTTTGGCCATCGGGGGAAATCTTTCTCCAAGATTGGATTTAAACTACATTATACAAGCAATTTCATGGGCACTTAGCACCGCTCAGAGAGTCCCGCAAAAAAGGGACCAGCTCTTCATTTACTAGCCATAAATCAGCAGCTGCTATAATGAGCACAAAAATGTCACTTTTATGCAATTTTACAGATGAACAAAACTGGTGAAATTAACTGTGGTAACCTACTATAGTCAGCAAAAGTGGCTGCCGGGGGAAAAAAAATTATATCTGTATGTATTTTTGTTCTTCTTAAACTCTCTTCCCATGCAAGTTTCTGCCATTGTGGTGTGAAAACTCATTTGTCCTCACCATTATACTTTCATTTGGAGTTTATCTTGAGTATCCAATGAGCCACCAACTGTGAAAATGATTAAATCTACAAAATCTATCTAATGGATGGAATAAATTAGGTGTTTAAAACCATAAGAAGGGAGGGAAAAAAAAAAGGCAAGGCCTGTTACTAGTTCCCATTCATGGAAAGAAGGCGCCTCTCTGGCCCCTGGCTGGTCAACAGGGCTCAGCAAGAGTGAGTTGGTCCCTCTGGCTTTTGTGGGAGCTGATGGTGGTGCCCCTGTAACACGGAGGCTGTCCTTGGGTGAGCACGTAGTATGTCCTAGGCTCCGTGCCTACAGTTTTTCTTGGCCCCTCTGAGAGGTGGGAGGTGGTTCCCATTTCACAGATGAGGAAGCAGACAAGTTGTGGCTTTTGGCAAGCAGCCTCCAAGATCTGCCACGCCCCCACCCCAATGAGTCTCATGTCCAGGTAGTCACGTCCTTGTGTGGTCCCCTCTGACTCCCAATGGGCCTGGCTGACCTGTACGACACATGAGATGCTGTGGAAGTGAAGGAATGTGACTTCCAAGGCTAGGTCATGAGAGGCACTTTGGCGTCCTCCTCAGTCATTCTCTTGGCTGGCTTGCTCTGGGGGAAGCAGCTGCCATGCGAAGACACTGGAACAGCCTGGGGGACGGTCCACATGGGGACAAACAGGCCTCCTACCAATAGCCACGTGAGCCTTCTTGGAAGTGGGTCCTCCAGCCCCAGTTAAGTCTTCAGGTGACTGCAGCCCCATGAGAGGCTGGGTAGAACTGCCCAGCTGAGCCAGTCCTGATCACCTGATCCACAGAAACCATGAGGCACTACATCATCATTGATGTTTCAAGTCACCAAGTTTTGGAGCAACTTGTTATTCAGCAGTCGATAACTACTACAGGCCCCCATTTTACAGATGAGGAAATGGAAGCTCAGAACTTCCTGAGGCCACACAACCAGTAAGGGGCAGAGGTGGGAATAAGACCTGGCCTGCTCTCCCAGGCATCTTCACCCGCCTCTCCCACCCCTCCCTGTGCACCCCCAGGCAGGCCCCAGCGGAAGGCAAGAGACTCATGAGGCACCCCCTCTCCCATAGAATGAGGAGGAGGGTGATCCTGAGGGGGGACCATAAAGTCAGCCTGGGGGCTCAGAGAGGCAGGGGGTGACCCATCGGAGGCCATGTGGCAGGCAGCTCTCACTCCTGCCCTAGGCTTCTGCCTTGCTTCTAGAGACTACCAGCTGGTAGCCCTGAGCCGGTCTCACGGGGATGCGTGCTTGCTTGGGCCTCCTCAGTGCTCTTTGGTGTTTTGGATTTAAGAGCCTTTGGGTGGACTTGCAGGTCACCAGAGTCCCGTCGCAAACCTGGCCTGGCTGTGGTGCTGCTGTGGCCCCTCCTTTATGCCTTGTTCCTAAAGGGTTTTCTCCAGAGCCACCCTGGATGCCTCAAATGCAACCTTTCCTCCAGAATACCATGGCCATGGCTTGGGGTCCCTGGCCACTCGGGCATGCCTGGGCCCCCAACCCCAGCTTGGATGAACGCTCCAGACTCTCCTTCGGAGGTGGGCCCAGCCCCCAGTGTTCAGTGCCATTGGGCCACCTTGTTCTGGCAAATGTAATGATACAGAAAAAGGCCTCACACGAACCAGCTGAGCCTACTGTCTGGGGCAGGCTTCCAAGCAGTGGCAAGGATGGAGGGCAGCGTTCACAAGGTTAATGTGGGAGGAGGGGCGGGCCTATGGGCCCACTGAGGACCCCAGGACCCAGCTTAGATGCTATTCTCCACCTTCCCTGATTCCCCTAGCTGGGCAAGGGGACCTCATGGGGGTCCCACCAGTGTCTGGGCTTCACCACTGCATTCACTGATTCTGACTGCTGTGGGCTTCTCCCCCACCAGATGTGGGCTCCCTGAGTTAGCTTGTTCACTGCCGCATCCCCAGTCACACATAGTAGGTGCTCAGGAATGTGTTGAATGGGTGCTGAGGCTGTGGCCAGACAGACCCATCCAGCCTCAGAGACATCCTGCTCACAGCTAGTCACGATGCCTAGGGGAGACTGTCCTAGGATGAGCTAAGCCAGAGAGATAGCTCTGTGGAAAGCTGCCTTCTAGAAGCCTCCCTCCAGCCCCACAGCCACCAGACACTTCCTGAGTCCCTCCTGTGTGCAGGCGCTCTCCCAGGCCTTGGATGTGAAGCAGCTATCAAAGCAAACCAAAGTCTCCGTGCTCATGGGGCTGACAGCCTAGTAGGGGGAGATAATATTATATAACATGGCGGGTAGTAGCAAGCCCCATGAACAAGAATAAAGTGGTGTGGTTTTAAAACGTGTCCACAGATTCTTTGACAGGCTTCCTACAAAGAGTAGAGCCTGTTTTTTCTTCACTTGAACATGAACTAGTTTGGTGACCTGATTCTGCTGAATGGGCCACATGGAGAGGCCTTGTGTGGGTGTTTCGGCCAGCACCAACCACCTGATGATGTGTGAGGGAACAAGCCTACGGAAGATTCTAGCCCCCCAGGCCAGATCTTCCAACAGAGGCCCTCCCCTCTCAGCGACATCATGGAGCAGAGACCAACCTCTCTGCGCCCTGTCTGTATTCCTGAACATAGTAAATGGCTGCTTGACGCCGCCGAGTTTTGGGGTGACTCGTCACACAGCCGTAGTAAGCAGCACAGAACGGTACTGATGAGACATGAGACAGGAGAGCGGTGCCTAGTTTGGGCAGGGCGATGAGCAAAGAAGTCCTCTTCTCTCTGATGAAGTGGCGTTTGAAGAAAGATCAAGAGACGAGGGAGTGAGCCATGGGGATAGCTGATGGAAGAGTGGTTCTGGCAGTGGGGACAGTAAGCGCAAAGGCTGAGGGGAGTGGATGAGGCGAGTCTGGGAAAGCAGAAGAAACAGGGGAGGGCCACAGAAGATGAACTGGAGAGGTCGGCGGCGGGTGCAGGGTGGGGGCGCGCGCAATGTTCTAACGCCCGGTAGAACGGCTATTACCAAAAAGACTAGAAATAACACGTGTTGACGAGGAAGTGGAGAAAAGGGCCCCTTGTGCATTGTTGGAGGGAACGAAATGTAAACTGGAACCGCCACTATGGAAAACAGTATGGAGGTTCCTCGAAAAATTAGAACCGCCATAGGACCCAGCAATTCTACTTCTGGGTATTTATCCAAAGGAAACTAAATCACTATCTTGAAAAGATATCTATACCCTCATGCTCATTAAAGAATTATTTTACGATAGCCAAGATGTGGGAACAACCTAAGAGTCCATCGATAGATGAATAAAGGACATGTGTATACAGATACATAATAGCATATTATGCAGGCATAATACAAGCGTGAAATCTTGCCATTTGTGACAACATGGATGGACCTCAAGGGCACTTAGGCTAAGTGAAATAAGTCAGAGAAAGACACATCCTGTGTGATCTCACTTATATGTGGAATCTAAAAAAATTAAAAAACTAAGCTTATGGACACAGAGGGTAGATTGGTGGTTGCCAGAGTGGGAAGGGGTGGATGGGAGATACGGGTGAATTTAGTTAAAAAACAAAACAAAACAAAAAAAGTGCACTCTGAGGACCTGGGCTCTTGTTCCACATTGGATGGTTGGAGCAGAGAAGGGACCCAACTGGACATAAGTTTTAACAGAAACCTGAGGGCTACTGGGTAGAAAACAGGACAAAAAAGGGACCTCAGGAAGAAGTCCTGGCAGTAGCCTAACTGTCCCCAGGAGACAGAGCACCCAAGAGGCCCCCCAGCAGCAATATGCCTTGCTGGGCATTCAAACTTAGGTTCTAGAAGGTTCTGACTACATGGGGAAATGTGTACGGTACTGGTATGTGGAGAGAGGAGGTTACAGGGGACTGTACCTCTGAGCCTCGGCCTCCTTCCTTGCTCAAAGGGGTTTGAACCAAGATTTGAAGAAAAAAGCCCTGGATGCCAGCAGGGGCCTGGTCTGAGAAAAGGCATTTTACTCATGTTTTTCTATAATGACCAGTGATAGCCACAACTGCCTGTGGCTTTAGGGTGGGGCTCCCATTCCTACTGGGGTCCTGCCCTTGACCTGATGCAGCACAAGTCAAAGTGTCCTCTGCTTGCCTTGGCCTTGGCCAGCCCAAAGCCCACCTTGGTTCCCTGGCCATTACCATCTGGCTAGGTTTGTTCCTGAGCAGAGCACAAACGTGGTCAGGGGCCTTTTGAGAAGGCAGCATGGGGAGAGGGGTGAATGTGGGCTCCAACATCTGGGTTCAAATCCTGGCCCTGCCACACACTGACTGTGTGGCCTTGGGCCCCTCGCTGAACTTCGTTTTTTTTGTGTGTGGAAAACGGGGACAGTGCTATTGCTGCTGCTGCTGACCTTGGAAGAGTTTTTGTGAGGACTGTAAAGGGTGCCTACCCTCAGTGGGTGCCACGGTTGTTGGGGATGAGTTCACTAAAGCCGCCCCCCTCCACTGCCTCCAAGCCCCAGCTGCCTCTCAAGGGTGTCAAGCGAGGGCAGCAAACACAAATTCCCACATGTTTTTGCTGCTCACTGGAGGACAGAAGGGCCAGGAATGAGCCAGAAGGCCCAGGCAGGGCGGGGCCTGAGGTGTTCAGGGCAGGCGTGCCCCACCCAGGGACATTCACTTTTGACATGATCAAAAATATAACGAGGCAGACCATACACCTGGTGGGTGGGATGGTTGTGGCCTACAGGCTGCCAATTTGAGATTTCTGATAATGGAACAGAAGAGACCTGTGAGCCAGGATCTGAGCCCTGGTCATCCATCCTCTGGGCCCTGGTCATCCATCCTCTGGGCCCCTGCTTTTAGTTATTGGGCATCATGTATGCTGTGACTCAGGCTGGCTACAAGCTGACGCGTCTTCCCTTGTTAACCAGAATCCCACTGGCCCTTTAGACTCCAGCTCAAATGATGCCTCCTTGAGCTGAACACCTGGACACCCTGCTCATCTGGTCTGTGTCTGTCTCTTGTGCCCCATGCCCTCATAGGAAGTGCCCCATCTCTGGGTCCCACCAGTACCTGATCCAGAGTGATGAATCTGAGGTTGAGTGGAATGTCTACTTAGTGCCTGACATACAGTATGTGTTTGAATTCTATGCTGGGAGAATGAAGTAAAAGGTGTTGCCCACACCCCCCTGGTCTGCTGGCTCTGACCCTCCAGGTCTCAGCTGGGATCCCTGCCCGCCCCACCCCCCCCAATCCAGGTAGCCTTCTCTGACATGCACCTAGCACCTCCATGCAGTAGCTGTCTGGTGACTTGTCTCCTAGGCTAGATTTACAGACCTTTGAGAATACTTTCTCACCATACTTAAAAGAATGAGTGTAACCACAGCAGGTGCTTAGGGAGCATTGTGTGAATGATGGTGCAGAGTCCGGCAAATCCCATTTCAAGGCTCCCAAGGCAGCCACTACACAGAACCCGCGCTCCTGTGTGCAAAACAAAGGTGACTACCCTGTGGACTGGGCTACCCCTGCCCCATTTCCGCCCATCAAAGCCTTGTCAGGAAATTTAAAAGGCTGGCTGGAAGTGAGAACAAGTCATCACTGCCACTGAGTTAATGCTGTGAGCCATTTACAGGTGCCTCAAGTAGACGTGGTTATTAACGACTACGTTAAGCCAATTAAAAGCAGCCTTTTGAGTGAGATTTAATGTTGCTACAGGGAGACATGAAAGCTGGGTGGGACCGGGCAGCACCCTGACTTTCAGAAACAGCAGAGGAGTGGCATGGGTGTAGTGGATGGGGGCTCTGCCTTAGAGACCACGGAGGTGAGACACCCTGACTCGGTCAGGATGCGCAGGTCTGGCACCCAACATTACCACTTGCTGTGGGCGACCTTGAGTAGCCCCTTAACGTGACCCTCAGTCTCTCCTCTGTAGGGAATGAGAGGTGGGCATGTCATAGTTGCACTGTAAGGCATGTGGGACTTGCTCACCAGGGGTCATGGAGGTGGGAACGGTGGTGGATGGGGCAGAGGGGCAACACTGGCCCAGAATTCCTGGCCCCACACTCTAGGGTTCTCTGTGGGACCCCAGGCATCTGCTGTGGAGATACACCAGTTCCTCGGTTACTGTCTAGGTGAACACAGGTTCCCACTGACCCACTGGACGTACCCCTGGACAGGTTGTTCCCTCAGTGGACCTCAGATTTTTTGGCTGTGAATGGAGCTAACTGTAGCTTTCCCATAGAAGTAGTGGAAGAATTACAGGTGTGCCAGGCACACAGTAGGTGTTTAGCAAATGCCATTTTTCTCATAGTGTAGGTTTTACCAATTATCTCCCTTACGGCTCAGGAAGTCACAGTGGGCATTACCTGTGTTGAAATGCGGGGGTTTCCAGTGCTGCTGTAGGATAGAAGGGGTCCCTGGGCACAGGGCCTGGCCCCAGCCCACACAGAGGAGCAGCCCACATCTGCATTCCCCTTGGCTGCTGACATTCTGTCCTTGGAGGTGGCAGCCTCCTGAATGCTCAATTAACGTGACACTAATTAGCTGGTGGCACCAGCAGAATCCCTAATGAGGCTGCCCAGAAGAGGGGGCGCAAAAAAGGTGGCTGGGCCAGGGTGGGAACACAGCTGTTCTCTGGCCTCTGCTGGGAAGGTGGTGGCAAGGGGCAGAGTCATTGCCAGCCACCCTGACCTGCCGCAGCCCCAGCCCACTGACCTGGGTGGCAGCCTGAAGGCCTTTGACTCCAGATTTGGGTGTGCATCCAGGTGACCCAGTTACCAGCTAGGGAACCTCAGAGAGGAGACCACAGCTCCCTGGCCTCCGTTTCCCCTCAGGACAGAGAAAGAGGGAAGATTAAAGAAGAGGATGCACGTTGGAAGGCTTAAGAGACAGTGAATACATAGAAAAGGTTGGCTGCCTGCCTTCTAGCTCTTGGCCAGACTAGGCAGTACAGGGTAGTGGTTATTATCACTGGGCACTACACAAAGGTCCATTCTCTACCCAAGTGTGTGCACATATAAGAGCAAACTTCCACGTGCTCATTTGGGGACATCCTGAACATATAAAGACCAGCAGGTGCTCACAGGTGCACACATATATTCACACACATCTTTATACCCCCTCAGCCCCAGCTGGAGCTCTGGAGCTGTAGTCAGGGCTGGGAATACTTTAATCCCTCCCAGCCTGATTTCCTGCCTTTCACCTGTGCCTCAATTTCTCTTTCCTGCTCCCTGGCCGGGCTCCATCTTTGAGAGCCCACTGTCCCCAGGTCCCCGGTTTGCCCGTGATCCCGCCTAGCCTGGCTGCATTGCTGCCAGCCCTTCTGTCTTTGCCCTTTGGAACTGCTGCCTCATCTCCCCCTTCTTTATACCTTCTTCTGTCTGTCTCCATCCACACCCAGGTTGGTCAGACTCATCCACCCCTTCCCTCCCCACTCATCTCCTGCTCTCTCTCTCGGTTCCACCCACCGCTGGCTCTTTCTGCAGCCACATCCATGGCTCTCTGCTCTGGATACTGGTCTATTATAAGTGCTGCAAACATCCTCTCTCAACTTTTGGCTCATCTTGACTATTTTATGGTATATTTTGCTGAGCTGCAGTTTACTTTTAATATGGTCCAACTTTTCCATTACTTGTGTTTTTTTCCCCTTCTGTTTGCAAATACTTTCTATCCTGAGGATGATATTCTCTATCATTTTCCTCAAAGAATGCTACGGTTCTGTTTTCCATGATACAGTAGACCCCTCTTTATCCTTGGTTTTTGCTTTCTGTGGTTTTGGCCACCTGCTGCCATCTGAAAAGATGAAATAGGAAACTGCAGAAGTAAACCTACGTTTTAAGCCACATGCCATTCCGAGTGGCATGGTGAGAACTTGCACCGTTTCACTCCGTCCCGTTCAGGGTGTGACTCATCGCCTTGTCTAGCGTCTCCACACTGCATATGCCACCCACCCATTAGTCATGTGGTAGCCATATTGCTTATGAGAGAAAAACACTACATTCGCACAACTTTTATTACAACATATTATTATAATTGCTCCATTTTATTATTTGTTTTTGTTAATCTCTTACTATGCCTAATTTATAAATTAAACTTTATCACAGGTATGTATAGGAAAAAACATAGTGCATAGGGTTCAGTACTACCGTGGTTTCATTCTCTGAGGGTCTTGGAATATATCTATCTGCCATGGATAAGGGGGAACTACTGTATTAGATCTGAGCCTTCCTAGAAATCTTTTTTTGTATATGGTGTGAGGTAGGGCTCCAATGTCATTTATTCCACATGTATAACCAGTTGTTCCAGCACTGTATATCCATCCCCAGTGATCTGCAGGGCACACTTTGTCCTAGATTGAGCTCATGTGTATAGAACCTTTTCTAGATGCTCTGCTCCATCCCCTGGCCCCTTCTGTCCCTTTGTTGATCTCATAATGTCAGCCTTAAGCCATGGCAGAACTGGCCCTTCCCCCAACTTCATACTTCGTTGTCAAAAGCACCTTGGCCGTTCTTGGCCCTTTGTTCTTTATCAACTTCAGCATCAGCTTTTCAAGTTATGCACACAGATGGTCAGGATGTAGAGATTGAATTTTTTCTATATTGAATCTCTGTCTATGTGCATGGCATATGTCTAAGTTTATTTAGGATTTTAGATTCCTTACTAGACTATAATAGTATTGTAACTTAGATAAAATGGACAATTCATAGGTAGACACTACCAAAACTGAGTTAAGAAGAAATAGAAAATGTGACTAGACTTGTAACAAGTAAACAGGTTGAATTAGTAATCAAAACACTACCCACAAAGAAAAGCCCAGGCCTAGATGGCATCACTGATGAACTGTACCAAACATTTAAAGAAGAATTAATGTGTATTTTTCATAAACTCTTCTAAAAAAAGAGAATAGGAGGAACACTTGCAGACTAATTCTGTGAGGCCAGTATTACCCTGAGAGCAAACCAAAGATACAACAAAATAACTGTAGACTAATATCTCTTATGAACACAGACCCAAAAATCAGCAAAATACTAGCAAATTGAATCCAGCAACATACAAAAAAGAATTATACACCATGACCAAGCAGGACTTATCCCAGAAATGCAAGGTTGGTTTAACACCCAAAACTCGATTAATGTAATACACCATAGCAACAGGATAAGGGACAGCTACCATATGATCACCTCAGTAGATGCCGGAAAAACATCTGACATAACCCAACATCCCTTCATGATAAAAATACTCTACAAACTAGGATAGGGGGGAACTTCCTCAACCCGATAAAGAGTATCTAGTAAAACCCCACAGCTAACATAATGGTGAAGACAGTATTTTCTCTCTAAAATGAGAAAGACAAAGATGTCCACACTTGCCGCTTCTATTCAACGTTGTGCAGAAGATTCTAGCCGGGGATATTAGACAGGAAAAAGAAAAGGCATTCATATTGAAAAGCAAGAAGTAAAATGATCTCTATTCATGCATGACATAATCTTGGACACAGAAACTCCTAAGAAATCCACTAAAAAATTGTTAGAATAAACAAGTTCAGCAAGTTTACAGGATATAAGATCGATATACAAAAATCAATTGTATTTCTATACCCTCACAATGAACAATGCAAAACTTAAGAAAACAATTTCATCTACAAAAGCATCAAAAAGAATAAAATACTTAGAAATGAATTTAACAAAAGAAGAGTAAAACATAATATGAAAAATAGAAAACACTGCTGAAAGAAATTAAAGACGATGTAAATAAATGGAAAGACATCCCACGTTCATAGACTGGAAGACTTAATTTCAAGATGGCAATAGTTCTTAGATTGATCTACAAATCCAACACAATCCCCATCAAAATCCCAGATGGCTTTGCAGAAATTGACAAGCCGATGCTAAAATTCATGGAACTCAAAAGAGCCAAAACAATTTTGAAAAAGGACAGAGTTGGAGGATTCATAATTTCTGATTTCACTACTTACTACAAAGCTACAGTAATAGAACAGCATGGCTGGCATAAGCATAGACATATAGATCAAGAGAATAGGTTTGAGAATCTAGAAATAAACCCTCACATTTCTGGTCAATTATTTTTGCCAAGGGTGCCAAAATAATTCAATAGAAAAAGACTGGTCTCTTCAACAAATGGTGCTGGGGCAGAAGATATTCATATGCAAATAAATGAATTTAGACCTCTTCCTCACACCATACACAGAAATTAACTCAAAATGGAACACAGCACTGAATATAAGAGCTAAAACTAGAAAATTCTTAAAACAGCAAATTTTCACATCCTAGGGGTAAATTAAGCAAAGCCTTCTTAGATACAACGCCAGAATAACAAATGACAAAAGAAATTTTGATTTCATTAAAATGAAAACCTTTAGTGTTTCAAAGGACACCCATGAAGAAAGTGGGGTGGAAAATCGCCCTAGAATAAGAGAAAATATTTGCAAATCATGAATCTGTTAAGGGACTTATATTTAAAGAACTTTTACAACTTAATAAAAAGATAACCCAATTAAAAATGGCAAAGAGCAGAATAGACATTTCTTCAAAGAAGATTATACAAAGGCCAAAGAAGCACATAAAAAGATGCGCAACATCCTCAGTCATTAGGGAAATGCAAATCAAAACCACAGTGATATACCATTTCATACACACTAGAATGGCTAGAATCAAAAAGACATGGTAAGTTTGGTGAAGAGACGTGGAGAAATTGGAACCCTCATACATTGCTGGTGAGAATGTAAGATGGAGACCAGTTTGGTGGTTCCTCAAGAAAGTTAAGCATAGAGTTACCATGTATCCCAGAAATTCTACTCTGAGGTGTATACACAAGAGAAAGGTAAACAAAAGTCCACAAAGAAACTTGAATGTTCATACCAGCATATTCATAATTGCCAAAAATGTGGCAATGATCCAAATGTCTGTCAGCTGATAAATGGATAAATAAAACACGGTATATCCAAACAATAGAATATTATTCGGCAATAACAAGGAGTGAAATACTGAAATATGCTATAATGTAGATGAACCTTGAAGATATTATACTAAGTGAAAAAATGCAGACACAAAATGCTACATATTGAATGATTCCATTTATATGAAATATCCAAAATAGGTGAATCTAGAAAGACAGAAAGTAGTTTAGTGGTTGCCTAGAGCTCTGATGAGAGCTGCTAACGAGTATGGGATTGCTTTGGGGTGTGATGAGAAAATGTTCTGGAATTTGATAGTGGAGATGCTTGCACAACCCTGAATTTATACTAAGAAGTATGCACTAGTATACTTTGAATGGACGAATTGTATGGTATGTGTGTTACCAGACACATAAAACAATTTCCAAATATCATAGTAGTAGTATCTTTTTGTAAAATGTATTTTCCAATTCTTTGCTATAGGTGTAGAGCAGGAACATGCAAATCTGGCCTGCTACTTTTGTAACTAAAGTTTTATTGGAACACAGTCCTGCCATGCAGCAGGGTTGAGTGGTTACATAGAGACTGTATGGCTTGCAGGGCCAAAAATATTGGCTCTTTACTAAAAAATGTGTGACGACTTTTGTTGTAGAGGGATACAATTGCATGTGTTTGTTGATCTTATATTTGTAATATTGCTGAATTCTTATTCTCTTGCGGTTTCTATGCAGATAGTTTTACTTCTCTCTAATCTGTATAACTTGTTATTTATGTTCCCTGTGTTACTGTGCTGGCAAGGACCTCTGTACAATGTGGAAAGGCAGAGATTTGGATCTGTCTCCTCTGATTTTATCTACCCTCAGGTTGGCTTGCTGTGGATTGTGGTCAGATACTCTTTAAGAGATGAAGGGAGTTGCCTGACTTAGTTTGCTAAGAGCTTATTTGTATTTGCTAAATCACAAAAGGGGACTAATTCTGTCAGGGCCTCTTCCAGCCCTTGTCTCTGAGCCTCTGTCCTCTCCTAGGCTTGGTTCCCATGGCTGGGGTGGCACTGGACCTTCTTTCCATCCCCCAGGCTGCACTCAGCAGCAGCTACATAATTGGATCTGTTGTGCGGCCAAAGGTTTGTTTTTAATTTTATTGGAATTTTAAATTGCTTTGTTTCTTCCGTATTTCATTAGTGTCAGTGGAAGCAGCTGCACCTGCAGGAATGCTGGTGGGCAGGGGCTCCCCTCTCTCAGGGTCAGGGTTGTTGCAGGAGGGTGAGGTGTGGGGTGGGAGGTGGGGAGAAGAACCACTCCCTGATCTTAGGGATTAGTAAATCCTTAAGGGTTAGCAAGCCCATGAAGTTTCTCCTCCATGAAGTTGAGAGGGAGAGAGGGAGGGAAGGAGGGAGAGAGGGAGGGAAGGAGGAAGGGAGGGAGGGAGGGGGAGGGGGAGAGAGGGATGGGGAGGAGGGGGAGGAGAGGGAGGCAGTGGGGGAAGGAGGCGGGGAGGGAGGTGCAGGGAACCTCTTGTCCCCTGTGAGTGTGGGAGGCTCCCACACCCACAGTAAAGTGTTTGAGTCTGCTATCAGTCCCTGAGGGTTCTCTCCTTCTGTTCTTATTCCTGTGTCACAGCAGAGGAGACTGAGGGCTAGACAGGGCTGTTCACTCTTTTGCCCAAGATATGCCCATGCCCCATGCAGGGTACAGCCGGGACTTGCCCCCCAGACTGTGTTGGTCTCAAAGCCTGTGCCCTAGGAGTGCATGGGGAGAGGGCAGGGTGGGCACACTACTCTCACCTACAGAGGAGCAGCCCGAGTTACGGAGAGGCTGCATTGCTTACACAAGGTGTGGCAGAGTGAGAGTAAAAGCTCACATCAGTGTCCTGGGGCAGCTGCCTCAGCTCCTCCTTCCTTGGCCCCGTTGGATGACAGGTCTCTGAGTACCACCTCACCCCCATCAGTCCCCACAGAACCTCTCTGGAGCTCTCTGCATAGCCTGTACTTTAGCAGCACGTGACTCAAAGTTTATATATCAACACCATGATGGAAAAGTCAAATATTTATTAGTGGAGAAGGTGCTGAGCAGCTGAGAAAAACAAGCTTCTGTCCCAGGGGAGGGCAGGTCCTGTTTGGAACCCAGGGACTGTGGCTAGCTGGGAGGAGTCCAAGATCGTAGGCTGAGGTAGGGGACAGGTAATGGACTTTCCCTCCCCCAACATCATTCTTCCTTTTTCTCTAGGTCACTTTCTCCAGTCACCTGGAACAGCCAACCTCCCAGGCTCCTGGACACATGGCTGCCCGTTCCCCAGCCTCCTCTACTTGCTTGACTTCAGATCCTAGAGAGGTGAGATACAGCCATTTCCTCTTTGCTGGCCATGTTCAGGGCATATGTGATGGCCAGTCCTCATGCAGCCCTGAGTAGTAAGGCTGCTCTGATCCCCTTTTACAGGAAGAGGAAGGAAAGCGTCTCAGACTGGGCCATGTCTTCCCCCAGCCAGGCTTTTGACATTATCACTCTAGAGGGCCAGAGTTGGATAGCTTCTTAGGTCCATCTAATCTGACCTTTTACTTTGCAGGAACACAGGCTCTAAGAGGCTGACTGAATAGTCCAAGGTCACATTGGACATGGCCCAGTCAAGACCGTTCTCCCTTGGTAAAAAAACAGCACAGATCAATATGTCTGGTCATGAAACTTGGAGCCAGCCCTTCCTGTCTCGATTCTGCCTGGGGGCCATAGGGACAAGAGGGTGGGCCTAGGGCCGGAGTGCACAAGAGTCATGCCCAGGAAGAAAGGGCAGGAGCCTCCTCTGCCAATTGTCCGGCTTTGACCAGTAGCAGGGCACCCAATCCAATTTGCTTATCTCCCTTCCTGCCTCCCTCTTTCCTGTGCTCTTTAATTATAGGCAGAGTCAGTGTCTTTTCCAATAAGTGCAAAAATGTTGAAGGGTCTGAGTGGGCAGGGGAAGCAAGACATCCTGGGTGGACCTCTGCACTCCCTAGTTCCGGCCTTGGAGCAGGAAGGAAGGACCAGCCCATGCATCATCCCAGTCCCTGTCTCTAGCCATCTGGCAGCAGTGAGCAAGGCAGGGGACCCTGGCAACTGGACGGTGGCAATCAAATGTTAAAATGCACAGATCCTTTGAGCCAGCAAATCCATTCTGGAAACATACACACATGTACAAAGGGTGTTCATTACAGCCCCGTTCAGAATAGCAAGAGACTAGAAACAACCTAAATGTCCATCAACAGGGGGATGGTTAAAAATGTTATTTTTTCTCTGTGCAATGGAATACGATGCAGTTATTAGAATGAGCGAGGGAGGGTGTTCTTTCTGTCAGATGGGGAATAATCTCTAAGGTACATTGGTAAGGATAAAAGGCAAGGAGCTGAGAAGAGTGTGTAGGGGTGCACAGGTCTACATAAAAGGTATTCATTGCTTCTCACACGTGCGTATTTAAGAAACTGCTAACACTGGTTTCCTCTGTGCAGGAGAGTTATTTTTCACTGTAAATTCTTATGTTTGCTGTATTGGGTGCCATGGACAATCTATTCAGTGAAGCACTTGATTTTATAAGACAATGAGATGTTCTCCCTGGAGATCACATAAAGGAGTGAAGGGGGCTGGTCATGAAACATTTTCCCTTGAAACTGAAGGCCCTCCCACCCAGGTTATCTGTCATTGCTCTGTTTTTGATGAGACAAATATTTCTCTAAACCCCTATCTCTGAAAGAACAACATCAGTGAACTTTCAGTTTTGAGAATGTGGATAGAACATTTTAGGTCCCTCTTCTCTTCCTAGAAATACCCTGAAAGCAACATGGAACAAAAACAAGTTCCATTATTGGCAAAACTAAATCCCTAATCCCCTAAACCAGTGGTCCCCAACCTTTATGGCACCAGGGACCGGTGCTCCTATAAGAATCTAATGCCTGATCATCTGAGGTGGGGCTGAGGCGGTGATGCTAGCCCTGGGGAGCGGCTGCAAGTACACATGAAGCTTCGCTCACTAGCTGCTCACCTCCTGCTGTGCAGCCTGGTTCCTAACAGCCCACAGAACTGGTACCAGCCCAGGGGTTGGGGACCCCTACCCTAAACAAACAATAGGCGGATCAGCTGCCCAAAGCAATTGAGATCAAGTGGGGCCAAGGGAGGAAGCAGAGGGAAGGTGTCATAGCTATGGATTTCAGAACGAGCCAGCAGTATATACTTCCCAAATGTGAGGGACACACCCTGAGGTATAAAATCTGAATTCTGTCTTTGCAGCAGTGAAACCAGGGGTGCATTGGCTGTCAACAGAGCTTCCGTAGAGCCACCTGATTCTGAAAAGCAAAGGAGGTAGGGCTAAATAAGAAATCACACAAATGTGCCACATTCGCAGGAACCTGTTTGTCTCTGAGGCAACTGGAGGGAAAGAGCTGGGCTAGAAAAAACTCACCTCCTCCGGAAGCAAATAATCAAAATTGAACCAGTACAGGTTCTAATAAAAAATATATATATAAGAAAAGCAAAGGAAAGGCAAAGCCTAGATAAAGTAATGGTCAGCAGAAAACCACTTGCCCTCAGAAAAATGTGGCCCCAGAAGAGATGAAGATTATGGCCAAATATTTCATTGTGAAGGAAAAAACTTAGTAAACAGTTGTTTCTGTAAAGCAAAAACACAAAGCAGATATACAAGAGGAAGAAAATACTTATCGGGAAAGCGAAAGGGGGAAAATGAAATGAGTGCAAGGAGAAAAAGGCACAGAAAACAGAAAAGCAGAAGAAAAAAGGAAATAAGGAGCTAGAAAGGCTCCTTAGCAGATAGTCAGATAGACAGCCAATCTCTGCTTAGCTAGGGTCCCCAAAAGAAGGAAACTGAAATACAAGCCTTGGAACTGCCTGTCAAAAGGGCATGGTACTATGTTCCAGGAAAAATAGACTTGAATGGTCAACATCAAGCCACACGCTAGTAATGACACGAAAGATACGGAAAGATCAAAATGAACATAAAGGAAAAAATCAGGCTTCAACTTCTCCATGGCAACATTCAACATTAGAAGAGAACAGAACAAGATCTGCAAAAAGCCTCAAGGAAACAAAGTGACCCAGGGATTATTTTTCACTCATTCAAGTAGAAAGGTGAGAGACCGTTCTGAACATGAAGGAACTCCAGGAGTGCTGTTCACAGGAAGCCTTAAGCTGTAGACTAGAGGGTCAGCTTCAGATGATGGAAAAGTGAGGCAGAGGTGCTGATGGTGAGCACTGACCTTGTTTATCCAGAGGACAGATCGAAATGACTGTGGTGATGTAATCAGATGCTAACATTACCAACCCTAGGAGAGTAACGGTATCTTTAACAACAGAAGGGAGGAGACAAGCAAAGAAAACAGTAGTATAATAAGTACAGGTCTGTCCTCAGTTTTAATAGCTGGGATCAAAGGACATCATGTAAAGCTGATGTCAGGTAACAGAGGTTTCAAGGTTTGAAGTGAACTCCATAAAAATGTTGTGGAAAGGAAAAGGGAATACAGTTGATGCCTGAACAACGCAGGGGTTAGGCATACAGAGCCACCACCCACCCTGTGCGGTGAAAACTCCACATATAACTTTGACTCCCCTGAAACTTAACTACTAATAGCCTGCTGTTGACCAGAGTCCTTACTGATGACAAACAGTTGATTAACATATTTTGTAATATGTATTATATACTGTAGTCTTACAATAAGGCAAGCTAGAGAAAAGAAAATGTAAAGGAGAGAAAATATTGATAGTACTGTACATGTTTACTGAAAAAAATGCACATATAAGTGAACCCACATAGTTCAAACCTGTGTTGCTCAAGGTTCAATTGTACACTAATTTCATCATGTTGTTCATCTTATGGAAAGTAATAGATACTGTTCTGAAGAAATAGAGAATTAGGATGTTATTTATCATTGCATCACTAGAACAAAAATACCAACCTTCTTCATTAGTAGGTGTAACAAAACAATGCAGAGAACACAGATCACACAGGGACTTTTAAAAGCAATTAAAGCGCAAAATGACTGAATTAAGACATCTGTCATATCAGTAAATGTAAATGGACTAAACTCTCCAAAAATTTTAAAAGGCATTCAGATTGGATCACAAAGCTAAATCCAATTCTGTAGTATATGAGTCACAACTAAAAGTAATTCAGAAAGATTGAACTTAAAGGACGGGCAAAGGTTTCAAGAAAAATGTGAATTAAAAGTGCAGAGGTTATCATCTTAACAGATAAAATGAATCTGCCCCCAAAGTATTAAATAAAGCAAAGAAGGATGCAATTCACCATGAAGATTTAAGGTATTAAATATCTCTGTGTTAAATAACGTTGTATCACCATAAGGCCAAAGGTGTATGTGCTACAAGAAGAAGTAGACTGGAACATATTCCCAGCAGGCATCTAATTCATTTCTCTTTCCATGCCGGCTAAGTAAGGCTGTAGAAGACCTAACATAATTAATGGGGTAGATATAATTGGTATACACCAAATTCTACATCCTGAAAACAGAACATCTTCTTTTCAAGTCCCCATAAAAAAGTCTTAAAACTCACAAAAATGACCATAGATTATATTGCAAAGAAAACTTAAAGTCCAAAAAAGTAGAAATTATAGACAACATTCTTTATTAGAGTGCAGTAAAACTAGAAAAAAACAAAACACAACAGTACCTACTGCCTGGATTGAGAGGTAGAACTCAAATGAGCCTTCGGTCAAAGAAGAAATCTAAGCCAAAATGATAAAATATCTAGAAAAAAATGATAAAAATACTACATATTAGAACCTATAGGATATAACTAAAGCAGTGCTCAGAGAATTCATAGCTTTAATATTCCCTCTTTTTCTTGTTTATCAGTATGAAGATTTAAGCCTCTAACTCAAATTTTTTTAAAAAGCAGCAAGATTTTAATAAAGGTAAAAGCATAAATTAATTAAAAACCAGAAAGGGGTAATTACTAATAAATAAACCCTAAAGATGGAGTTTTGGGGAAAGGGAACAGATAACTTTATTCTTTAATTAACCTAATAAAAAGAGAAAGAAAGCACAAACATACAAATAGAGTGAAGTAATCATTTAAAAAAATTGTAAATGATTAAACCTCATGCAAATAAGTTTGAAACCCTGGATAAAATGAATACTTTTCTAGAGAAATATAAGTTACCAAATTCATTCAAGGAGCAGAAAAATTCAAAAATAAATTATTACAGAAGAAACCAGAGATTATCATTGAGCTACCCATCCAACCCAAATAGATGCACGAGCTCAGGCTGTTTAAAGGATTGACCAACCGTTAAAGAACAGATAGTCCATTTCTACTTAAACTGTTACAAAGCGCAGAGAAAGAAGGAAAACCTTCATTCTCTTTATGAAGCAAGTGTGATAACACTGATACCAAAACCCAATAAAAATGGTTCCAAAAAAGAAAATGAAGGACTATTCTCATCGATGAAATTGAGGCAAAACTCATAGGAGTGAATCAGATTCCTCAGTAGCATATTATATAGAACTATTCACCATAACCAAGTGAGATTCAAGTAAGAATGCAAAGATGGTTCAATATTAAGAAATCTATCATTATTCATATTAATGGATCAAAGGAAAACCCCACATGATCATAGACACTGAAAAGTCATTTGGAAAACTTTAACTGATTTTTAAAAACCATTCCTGATTTTTAAAATTCTCACTAAAGCAGAGACAGATTGATGCTTATTTAACTTGATAAAATATCTGCCCCCAAACCAGCATTTTGCTGGAGGAAAACCTAGAAGCTTCTGGTAAAGCCAGGGACAAAGCAAGAATGTCTGTTGTCACCAATATTTTTCATTGCTCCAAGGATAGTAGCTGACAGTATTAAATAAGACAAAAAATTATGGTATAAAACTTCCTAAATGAGAAGTAAAATTATCATTTGACAAAATATTTCAGTAAGGTTATTGTTTATATAATAGCCTTTATATAAACAACCTCCACTTATGGAAGAAAAGACCAGCCAAAAAAGGTAAACTATCCAGAAGAAATAAACTTCGAAATTGTGCAAGATACAAATGAAGCAAGATAGTAAAACACTCACAGGGGTTGCACAAGTCTGAACAAAGAGAAGAGTATTTCATGTTCTTGGAGGAAAGACAGCATCATAAAAACAGCATTTCTTCCTAAAGTAATTTATAAATTTAATGGAGTCCCCGGAAAAACACAAACAGGATTTTTGTTCTTAGGTGAGTTGCTCTATAGTTCACACAGAGAAATAAACAGAACAGCTAAGGAAATTCTGCATACGGAGCTGGTGAATAACAAGGAACAACACACCCGACCCTATACTACGTTATGCACCTGCTACAATGTGGATGAAGCTTGAAAGCATTCTAAGTGAAAGAAGCCAGTTGCAAAGGCCACGTGCTCTGTGGTTCCCTCCTTATCGAAGTCCAGAATAGTGGAATCTGTAGAGAAAGAAGGTGCTGGGAGAATAAGGGAGCGACTGCTAAGGGGTTTCTTCTGGATGTGATAAAAATGCTCTAAAATCAACTATGGCGATGGCAGCTGAAATGCTGTAAATATACTAAAAACCACTGAATTGTACACTTCAAATAGTGGTTGGTATAGTATATGAATTAGATCTCCATAAAGCTGTTAAAAATTTGATAATGTATTATAATGCTACAATAATTAAATGCTATTGCACTGATGATTATACTTGGATCCACACCTCACACTTTATACCACATAAATTAAAAAACAATCAGATATCATATATTGTAAGAATTAAATCATAAACGAACTATAAGAAACTCTGGTAGAGTTATTTTTTGTTGTGTTTTGTTTTGTTTTTAATAATCTCAGCATGAAGAAGGTCATTCTAAGTATTCCAAAAGCCAAGAAAGGAAATAATGACAAGTTTCACTTCACAAAGAACATCCCTCCATGGCAGAACCAAAGACAAATGACAAACTGGAAAAAACATCTGCAATTCATGTGACAGACAGCGGTCTACTGCCATCATATACAAAGAGCTCCTACAAATCAACAAGGACAAAAACAACCCAATTTTAAAAATGGACCAAGGAGATGAATAGTTAAGTCAGAAAGACCACATCTATCAAAATTACAAATGCACATACCTTTGATCCAGTATTTCTACTTTAGAAATTTATCTTGTAGTTGTAGTCACACCTCTGTGACACATACATGGTTGTTTACTGCTGCACTGTTTATAATGGCAACAGGTTGGGTGTGGTCCTCCTTAGAGACTAGTCAAATAAATTATGGATTATCTTTGCTATGGAAAACTATATGTCAAAAGAATGAGGAGCTCTTTAGATGCTGACATATAGGATATGTTACTAAGTGAAAAACTGAGGTGCAGGACACTGTGTAAAATATATGTGGACACACATATTTGCTGAGATGTGCATAAAAGATCTCTTGGAAAGACATGCAGGAAGATGACAATTCTGGCTGCCTCTGAAGGAGACGGGGTTGGGCAATGTGGGGAGAGGGAGGCTTTGGTCTATATACCCCGTCGTTCCTTTTGAATATTGGACCACATGAATGTGTTACCATGTCTGAAGGTAAATACATGTTAAAAAAGAAAAGAAAAACAACAGTGTAAGCACAGTGATAAATGGCAATTGATCCCGTGCTGTAGGACAGAGGTGAGAAGGAGGGGTGGGGACTGTGGTGAACTGGAGATGGGTGTCCCCTTTAAAGATGCGAAAGTCCTGTTCTAACCAATAGCAGCCTGCATATAGGAACACAGGCCTATGATACCAGATCCTCTGATTTTTTTTTTTTCGAGTCATTAGAAATCCAGATTTTTATACAAATCTGTTTTTAAATGTTTGCAAATACTTCAAAATTAAAAAGACAAAAATGCTCAGGGAGCTAAAAATAATCAGATCAGAGGGTTTGAGATCCCTGTCCTATATGATCAAGGACAGACCAGTCCAGCTCCCCAATTTGACACACTGAGAAACCAAAGCCCAGAGAGTGAAAAGACACCAGAGATCATACAGCAAATCAGGCCCTGAGCTGGGATCCCATTGAGGACTACTTGTTTCCACATTATCCTACTCTTTGCTAATGCAGGAAAATGATGGTGAGCAAGACAGACATGGCACGTGGCAGGGTCACAGGAGGGGCCAGGGTTGGGGCCGTGGTGCTGGTAGTGGTCAGAGAAGTCTGCTAGGAAGGCGGCCACAGCCAGTGGGAGCTGGCCAAAGGGGGTGGGTGCCATTGTGGGGAGGAACTCCAAGGAGGCGGCACAACATGGGCAAAGGCCTAGAGGAACACAGAGAGTTCAAGACAGGGTCAGGGTGGATGTGCTGGGGTGTGGGTGGCATTCCCTGCCCGGGACTGCCAAGCAAAGGCCTGAGGTGGAAGAAGCTTGGTGTGTCTAGGAATGGAAAGAGCCCTGTGGACTCAGAGTGGGCAGAGGAAGGGGAAACGTGGAGAGGGCTGAGAGGCATGGAGGGTACCGTACAGGGCGAGGGCACCCACTCACACTTGCGCAGCTCCAGGCTCTTGCTCGGGCAGGCCAGGTGTTGGCCCGGTGGGTTCTGGGTCCTCTGCAGACAGGCCAGCATGGCTGAGCTGGGGGCCTGCGGTGTGGCACGCTCTGCAGCAGGGTCCCTGTGAGGAGGGAGATGAGGTGCTTGTCACACGGACTGTTCCAAGCCCACCTCCCACCTTCCCCAGCCAGGAGTTGCTGCCAGTAGCCTCCCCACTACCCAGCAGAACATTGGAGACTTTCAAAACAGCCTCTCTTTCTCCCTAACAGATGAGGCTGAGAGGCATCAAGAGGCTCATGCACAGCCTCACAGGAAGGAAAAGAATCCAGGTCTCCGGAGTGGTGGACTTCCACTGTGACGGGGACAGAACTGCTCAGAGTACAGGTCACCTCCTCTAAGCAGCTTACTGACGCCCCACATCTGCACAGATCCTCACCCCTATCATGTTCCCTCAGCAGGCTACCCTTCCAGGTGGTGGCTCTCAGCTCTTTTGTAACCTGTGAGCAGATCTGATCCCCCAGGCCTCTGTAGCCTTGAGCTCATCAAAGTCAGAGACCCCCATCTGGTCATCTTTGGGACTTTCATGGAGGGGTACCCAAGAACTGCCTGTGGGTGCATGGGTGTTCCAGTTTTTTGACGTTGGTCTGCTTTTTTTCACAGCACCTTTGGAGGGGTGATGGACAGGATGGTGTTGCTGGGAGGACGAGGGGGGCTCCAACCCTGAGCTGATCTCCGACTGAGCCCTGAGCCCAGGCCCCAAGGGCTACCAGGGCTAACTAACCAAGCTCCCTACCCCAAGTGGAAAGAGCAGGGCCACCCAGGGCAGCCCTGCCAGCCTGAGCAGAGGTCCGCATAGGTGGCAGCTCGGATGTGGCTCCAGACAGGTCCGCATTTGCTCACTCACCCAGAGTCAGATGCCCAGCGTTCACGTGGAAATGCGCATTTTCCCTTCACAAAGCCCACTTTCCTGAGAACCCACAGTCCCTGCGGAGCAGGAGGACACAGGCGGGACCTGCCCTAGAAGCCACAGGGGGAGGGTGGGGCTCTCCCTGCCAAGTCCTTCCTTTCCTCTTTCCCCAGTAAGGAGACAGCAGGCCCAGCGGGGATCTGAGCCCTGGACGCCACTGATGTCTACTCAGCCCAGGCACTCCGTCCCTACCACCTCCTGACCCCACCCCACTCTTCCAAGTCCCAGTCAGCCAAGTCCCAAGGCAGAAGTTGGGCTAACTCAATCCTCATGCTGGTTTTGAAAAAGAAAGAAGCAGGGGGGAAGAAAAGGAAGTTATTTAATACTAAACAGGTGTCTGGAGCCCTAAATTCTGCTGCATTCTTCTAATAATGAAGTATTCATGAGGAAAAGCCTTTTTTCACTACTTTCTTAAGATACTAATTTCACAACAAGCTCCTTGTTACCGCGCAATTATTCCAATCTTGTATTTCTCCGAGACGGTTGCAGCCTCCTGTCTGTCCTGGCCTCTCGGTAAATGAAAGACAATCACGTAACCACCTTTCATTATGCTCTATTTTACTTTCAGCAAAGGTACCCTGAAAGAAATGATTTACACTGAAAGGGACTTTTATTCAGTTTCAAAACCAATTTTCTCCTATTACTGTCTCAAAAGAGAGAGAGAGAAAGTAAGGGATGGATGGGGGAGGGTAGTTGGTTTTCGTCTTCCCCCCCACCCCCAATAGCCAGCCTTAACACAGCGATGCAATAAAAGCTGCAGTATCCACTTCCCGGCTTTGATTTCTGGTAATTTTAAAATATGCCATTACAATCAGGCAGAAATTATACAGTTTAAAAAGGGAATGAAGTGGGGCTTATTGCGGAGATGAAAGCCCTTGACTGCGGGAATGAGGCGCCACTGCCACTCCTTGGGGACTTGGGACACGAGTGGGCGGTGGGAGCAGGCTTTGCTGAGGCCCTCGAGGACACACCCAAACACACGGGTATGCTCTGCCCCTTGCAGACACCCGGGGACATTTGGACATGCTGCCTGCCACTCTGGGTGTGCACATACACCTTGATTTGCTCACTGCATGTTTTCCCGCAGACGGGCACATCACACTCACCTCTCGCCCGCACCACGTGACATGCCCCTCCATGCCCTCTGGCACCCTCTCACACGTGCAGGCAGCCCACGGCCAGGCACAGCTGTGTGCATACTGGGAAGGTAAGTGGCCTGTGGCTACCCCGCAGCACAGCCTGTCAGCCTCCCGCCCAGAGCAGCGTCCACCTCTTACCACTCTGATGCAGGGGCTGGGCACAGAGGGGAGAGCTGGAGAAGGCCAGCTGGCTGCAGGGCCCTAGCCTCTCTCTCTACAGATGGGGAAACCCAAGCCAGAGGGAAGCAGCACTCCGCCCAGGGCTACCCAGCAGGCAGTGGCTGGGTAAACCTGCTCCCTCACCAGTGGGCTATACTGCTGCCCACAGCCAGTGCAGTGCTGGGCCAGAGAGGCGGTGTTGTGTCCTGAGGAGCCCTGGGCTGGATGCCTGGACCCCGCCCCCCCCCCCCCCCCGCCCCCAGCCCAGTGCCTGCTATACAACCTAAGGGAAGCTACTGTCCCACTCTTAGGGAAGTGGCTCCATGACCCCTTCCAGCTCATTTTCCTCCAAGATCCTGGTCTTGCCCAGCCATGCCCCATCTCTGGCCTTTCTCTGGGTGCCAGAACCCCAGAGCCCAGTCCCTCTCCAGCCCTAAGCCCCGCCACAAGTCCGTATGGGTCATGTATCCCAGAATGCTTTGCAGCTGAAAAGGGCAGGCTGAGGGCTACGGTTATTAGGTGAGGGGCAGGCTGCCTATTCTGGGGCCTCTCCGGACCCCCTCACTGCCTTCCCACTCAGGCTCTAATTTTCAGAGTACTCTGGTGGTGGATGCCCAGGCAGTTCTGGGAGCCAAAAGGTCACCTGCCCCAACTTGGGGGGTGTCACAAAGGATTCTCCGGAGGCCTCAGTTCAGCTTTTCTGGTACAGCCACCTGGATTCATCCCTCGCTTCTGGGGGCCCAGCAGGCAGAGGGCCCTGAAGCCTGAGAGATGGGCTTTACTTGTAGAGGACGGATTCTCCTCTCTGCACCTTTGGTTCCCCTAATTCATTGCTCATTCTCCCAGGAGCCTGTGTAGTGCTGCTGGGGCAGGTGGGGGGTCCAGTGTGTGTGTGGAGGGGACAGGGGCCAGCCAAGCATGAGGACATGTGGACCACCATGTCCAGTTTTTGTATCAGCCCCATCATCTACATACCAAGATCCCTCTCCTTGGCCTGAACACTTCTCTCCGGGCTCAGACTAGAGCCTGACGTTCGTTTGCCTGGCCCTCAAGGCCCCCATAACCTGCCGCCCTTGTCTCTCCTGGCTTCCTCCAGCCCTCCCTCCAGCCTGGCTGCCCCACACCTCCAAACCTTTGCCTGCGCTGGTCCTATTGCCTGCAGCACTGCTACCCCGATCCATTTTAACTTAGACTCTGGCTCCCCTCTTCTGCGCATCCCCCCTCGCAGCCCTAATCACACTAAATTGTAACTGCCAATTTTCATGACTGTCTTTCTCCACTGGACCCTGAGTTTCTCAGGGGCGAGGACCATGTCTTGTCTCTTTCTCCCCAGTGCCTGGCGAAGAGTAACCATTTAATAAACGGGTGTTGAATGAATGGCTGAATCAATGAATTGGTTATTGCCAGATGAAGTGGCCAAGGCCTAGAGGAGCCAACCACCCTGTACACGGCCACACAGCAAGCTGGGGACAGGACTGCGGTAGGCACCTAAAACACTTGTGATCTTCCCGTGACCCCACCCTGCCCTTTCCCTGCTAGCATCATCCCATCTGTAGAAGGCGGGCCTCTCAGGGCCCCCACCAGCACTCATTACACCTCCAGCCAGGGAGCATCCTGGGAGCACTGCTCATTTTGAAACCCTATCTGCAAATCAGGCTGTTTATAAGCCCAAGGTCTTTTGTGACTTTAATAATAAAAAGGGGGGAAGGGAGGGGGAAATGCCGGTAAGCCTCGATGATTAGAATGCCTTGACATGGGGTCTGATAAGACGCCTTATCTCAGAGGCACCCCTAGGAAAAGGTCCCCTTCACCAGATAATGCCCCCAGCTGTCGATATGCCCTTTCATAGCTGAGGATTTAGATAAAGAAAATGTGACAGGGGAGGGGAAAAAAGGAAGGAACTCTCCAAGTCCAAGGTGGAACTGAGTTTGTGCTGCTCACCTTGGCAGAACAATGAATAGGAGAGGGATGTCTAAAGGCTGTCTTTATTTTTTTTAAAAGAATGGGGAATTAGAGCCTGCCTGCCTTTTGTCTCCCCTCCTATCTGGCTACAGAGGGCTTTGGGGACCCCCCCAGGCCAGTGGGAGGGGGTAACTTGAAAATAACAATATCCACATGAATACTGATGATAGCAGTGGATTTATCGAATGCTCCCTCTGTGCCGCACCCCATGTGCATTCGGTCTGTTATACCTCACCACATGCTCCTAGCGTCCTCTGTGTGGGTTCTCTTTTAGGCTCCATTTTACAGATTAGGAAATGGTTACAGAGGGGAAGTAGTCTGCACAAGGTCACATAGTTTTTAGATGACAGAGCCCAAGGGTGTCAAACCCCCCCCCCCACCCGCTAGAGCCTGCACCCTCAGCTTCACACTGTAAGGCTCCCGCCCCTGGCTCCATTGTGGTTGGGGGCCCATCAGCCCCTAGGGACCAGTCAGCTGGGCAGGAGGAAATAGAAGAAAAGGTCTGCTTCTCCCCACTGCCCAAATCTACTTTAATTCTATTCCAGGAGAGGCTGGGATCACAGAGAGGGAGGAGGTGAGAGGAGGGGAAAAGGGAAGGGGGCTTGCAGGAGGCCACTTATCCCATAAACATTCATGAAGGACAATGTGTAAGGCCTGGGTTGGGCAGAACGAAAGTTGAGATGAAAAAAGCCTAGGCCCTATCTGGAACCATTTCGAAATGACTGTAATATACCTACCCATCATTCACATTCATTCATCATTCATTCAGGCAGCAAACACTCCCTGAGCATCTTTTGGGGAACAGCCCTGTGCCATGTGCTGGGAGAATGAACATCAATGAGTGTCCTACCAAAAGAGAACATTCAATCAGAACTGGCTTCCCCCTCCCAAAACCAGTCGGTTAAAAATGGACGTTACTGGCTTTTCCCCTCCAGCCTTCAATATTTCCCTGAAGCAGCAGGTGGCCAGAATTTTCCCTGGTGCATCCTGCAGGTCAGCAGTCTGCCCCTCACCAGGCTGGGCTGGCCCCGGAGCAGGGTGAGATGTGAGTACATACTTGGGCTCCACAGCAGGGTGAGGCTGTGATTCCATGTAATCTCGAGTTGGGCCACTTCCCAACTCGTCCTTCCCCTCTCCCTGGGGCTGCCCACTCTGGCTTCTGTGGCTCAACTCAAGGCCAAAGACTGGCTTTGGCTTAGAGGGGAAGGTCATGCCCGGCCCTTCCCAGCATCAGACTAAGAGTTCAGAGAGGAGGGCCAGCCCCAGAGGCTTCGGAGAGGCACCTGCCAGGCAGTGGCCAAGTACTGGGGTTCTAACTAGCTTAGTGACCTTGAGGAAGTCACAGCACCTCTCTGTGTCTCTGTTTCCCTCACTGAATCTTGATAGAGAGTGGGCCAGCAGATGGTAGGAAGGCCTTCCAGCTTGGATGAAGGGATGTTATAATTTGGTTTTCAAACACAATCCAGTACACTAGGTTTGTGCAAGATACAGGGCTAGGTCCTTGGTCCATTGGCACAAAGGGGGTTCTCGATGCTGTCTGTCATTGAGGGATTTAGAATCTTGAGTGAAGATGAGACAGGAAGCTAGAAAAACGCAGAAGTTCATGTAAAGCAATGAGTGAACTGTTAGGACTCTGAGTTGCTTAAAAATAAGCAAAGGAGATGCCTGCTATTCCCAGGGCTTCTCCACCCTCATGGGGAGGGGGCAGAAGCCCTCCCACAGGTCTCGCCCCCAGCCCCCTTGCTTTACTTATAGCCTCCTTCTCTTTCATCACAGAACCTGCCCCCAAATGCAGGGAAGAATTTGAAGTGATGACAAGAGGCCCAAGGCCTGGGGAGGGGAATGAGCACTGGATTGGGAGGCTGGGAGAGTGGGCTCAGATCCTGGCTGTGCGGCCCTGAGTGGGTCACTTTTCCGTGTTGGTCCCTACTACCATGCACAGGGCCGGCATGAAGCCTCAGAAAGCTCAGTACCCCCTGAACAAAAAGGGGCAGAATTTGCCTGCCCTTGGCCAGAACAGAAGAGTGAGAGCCCCTTGCCCAGGCGTGCCATAGGGAATCTGGTGCGCGGTCCCTCCCCCACAACGGGAGGATCCACTGTCTGTCTGTCTTCCTCTCCCATCTCTATCCCTGTCTCTTATACCATCTGCTTCCTTGTCCCTCCCCTTCTTTCTGCTGTCTCCTTTCTTGCTCCCTTCCTGACCCCTACTCTCCCCTCTCTTCCTTCTCTCCCCCAACTCTGTCTCTCCGTAAAGCAGATGGAAGAGAAGCCCACACCCATCCCCCTCTTGCAGCTCCCTCCCCCATCCCTGTTCTGAGCCCGAGGCCTTCCAGGGGACCCTGTTAATAATTAAATGTTAATCTAAAAAGCAATTTGAGCTGTGGCTAGGCAGATCTGGTTAGAGATTACATTAGCATGGAGGAGGTGAGGGTAATTTTCTTTAACCCCTCTCCTGATCTCTCAAGCCCTGGAATCTTTAAGTCACATTGGCACTGCTGATTAAACTGGTGCAGGGCTTGGCTGTGGATAAGGGGCCTGTGAAAAGTGATTATTTCCCACTGCTATTTGGGCCGCAGCACCAGAAAGGGATTTTCACTCTTTTTTAAATGTGAGCGGGCACTACCCCCATTCAACAGGAGGCCTCAACTACTGCGAGATTACTGCTGCATTCACCCCCACAGCTGGAGGTCTCTCTACAATGCAAACCTGGACACAACATCCGTGGCTCCCTCCAGTCCCGGGATAGAAACACTACCTTCTGGCCTGGGGGACATCCCTCCATTGAGCCTCACTTACTATTCCTAGCATCTTGTCTGTGTTTGGGTGGGGCATAGATACTGATAGTTCTGGGCCAAGGGGAGACCAAAAAGTGAACCGACAATCACTAATTCTGGATAGAAAAGTCCGGAGGTGGGCATCCTTCAAGACACGCCTCTCACCCCCACACTTACAGGCCTTTGCCCACATAATCCCTTCTACCTGCAAGCCCTTCCCGTGTCTCTACCCCCTTGAAATTCCACTTGACTTTCAGCTGAAGTCCATGTTCCTCAAGGGCTTCTAGGAAACATACAAGGTGCTTGATAAAAGTTTGATGAAGAATCAAATGAATGGCGTTCCCCTCGTGGCTCTCCTGGACCCATCCTTCATAGGTTTACGGTACTATGACCAGTACCTGTGTATAGCGGGCCCTCAGGAAACTGACCACTGAAGGAAGGATGGGTGAGAGGCTGGTCCGGGGTGGAAGGGCAAGGCTAGGCTCAGGAAGTGTCTGACTGGAACCCAGGGCTGAGGTCTGGGGGTGGGCGGCTGGCCTGAGCTCTTCAGCACCACGGCCAGATCCCAGCGCAACTGCCCTCGAGAAAGGGGCAGGGCCAAACCTGGGACGCGTAGTGACATCGGTCGCCATGGGAACTAGCCCTGCCGTATCTGCCCAGAGCAGCACTCCAACCTCTTTAGGGACCACATGACAATTAAGCACCAACTTACTGCGTGCCAGGGCCTGTGCTAGATGCTGAGGCAGTGACAGGACCTGACAGAGGAAGGGGCTCAGAGGAGCAATTACGAGGCAGGGTGAGAAGCCATGATGGCGGGCCACCACACCAAACCTGGGGGTGTCAAGATGAAAGGACAGCTCTGTTGTCTCATAAGGGTGACAGTACTGTGTCCCAGGCTTTGGAGCCAAATGCTGGAGCTTTATCTCTTATTAACTAAATCCCAGCTTTATCCCTTAACTCTGTGGCCTTAGACAAATCCCTCTCTGAGCCTCAGTTTCTTCACCTCAAAGAGGGGTTAATTCCTTACTGCAAATTAGTACAAATAAAGTGCCAGGGTCACAGTAGTAACTCCCTAAGTGGCAGCCATTATTAGTATGGTTTATTATTATCAACAGGTGAGTAGTAGAAAATAGCCCAGTGAAGAAAGCGGAGGGAGAGGGTCCCTAGTAGAGGACTGTACAGGCAAGGCGACTTGAAAGGAATTGGTGTTTGGAGAACCCGAAGCTGCTCCAGGTTGCTGGAGGGGAAACCCTCCTGGCGAGTAAGTGAGAGCCCCCGTCTGTACGAGACCAGGCAAGGTCACCAAGACAGAAGGGACAGGGACAGGCACCTCAAGGTAGGGTGATCTGCTTCTTGTGGACAAGTGCTGATTCAGGGCAGGGAGAGGCTAAGAGAAGGTGCTGCGTGGGTGGGGCTCATATGAAGGCTCAAAGGCTTCCTCCTCCAGTGATGGGATGTGAGAGCAGTCATTGCCACTGGCCAGGGGCCTGGTAGCCCTCTCCCAGAGCCAGGCTCCCCTCCGGGGGCAGCACCTAGGGAGTGAATGGGGGGTGCAAATGAGCCTTCAGGAAGCCTTGGCTGGAGGAGCAAAGCCCCAGGCCTCAGGCTTCCTCCCTAGCTTCCACCTCCTGAAGCACTCTTCCCTGACAGCCAGATCCCAAGGTAGGAAGTCTGGGTTGGGGCCAACTATACAAGTCACTGGAGGCCTCCCATCTCCTAGTTCTAGCCTCGGCTCTTTAATGACAAGTGCTATCAAGTCTCCATCGTCACCTTCCAGATAAGGGGTGAGGTGCGGGTGAAGCTGGGAATCAATACTGAAGGCCATCTGTGCTACGACGCTACATAACAGGGGCCGAGGGAGCTCAGGGAAAAGGCCTCAACCCAGCATTTTTGGAGGAAGTTGGGACCTTCCTGGAGGAGCAGCATCTAAGTGGAGACCAAAAGGACAGTGGTGTTACCAGGTGACTCCAGATAACAGGATGACAACCTGGGAGAAGGGACTCTGTGTGCAAAGGGTAAAAGTAGGAGCCATCATGGAGCTGGGAGGGGCTGGGTGCTCCCAGCCATCCTATCGCCTATTCCCCTGCACCCCAACCCCCATTCCTGCACCCACAGTTCACAGTTAACTCAATGACAGGGAAGGAGAAGATCTAATAATCAGAGCAATAATAGGAGCTAGTTTTTATTTTTAGTGTTCCCCATGGGCCCAGCACTTTACAGACATCACCTTATGTAACCCACCCTACACCTGAGATAAAGAAACGATTACGATGGTCCCTGTACCCATGAGGAAACAGAGGCCCGTGGGGGAAGCGGCTATCCAAGGTCACAGACCGGTTAGTGGAAGGAGCAGGAAAGCCCAGTGGAAGAGGTGGGCGTGAAGATTAGACCCCAAGGGGAGAAGAGGACTGGAAGAACACCGGGAATGGCTAGGAGTGCTTAGGAGAAGAGAAGCTGAGGTGGGAAGGGTGAGTGGGAGGGGAGGAGAGTGGAAAAGAAAGAGGCTGATAAAGGCTGGTCTTGACTTTTAGCCTGAAGCCAAGGTTCAACAGATGCTTCAGGGAGGTCAGGCTGGCACAGAAATTTGTGGAGCATTGGGGCAGGGGTGCAGAAACGGAGCAGGGTGTATGGCCAAACCCCCCTTGTGCATGGGCCAGGGCTCTAGCTTCCACCCTTTGCTGGGCTGGAGGCGGGGATGGTATGTGTGCAGTATCCCTAATCCCATTTCTGGTGGAGAAACTCTGGGTCATCTGGCACAGGGCACCCTAATTTTAGCGTTGGGGAGAGGGGGGCCAGATTACCTGGGTTCCAACTCCAGCTTGGCTACAGCCTGGCCTGTGCGACTATGTTTATCTCTGGGGAGTTTGATTTTTCTTTTTTTGTGCTTCTCTTTATTTCTAATGTTTCTGTGGTGCACATATATCACTTGTGTATTTTTAAAAATAACTTCTTAAAAGGAATTTAACCACTGACCACCAGGATGCTGGAGTGTATTATAAATTCCCTAACATGACAGGGAGCAGCTGCTCCACGAGGAGGCAGTGGCAGCCAGGGAAGGTAGAAATGAGTGAGGAGAGAGATAGAGGGACAGGAAGGCCCAGAAGCTTTGAAATGCAGGAGTGAAGGGGAGCAGTGAACTTTCTGGGGGCAGGGAGGCGGGGTAGGGGAGCGGGAACAGATCCAGTCTAGCTAGCCCTCCAGCAGTTCCAGTCAGCAACAATTCTGCAACGGACCCCTGCCCTGACCACGTGCCCTATCACCTTTCAACTTCCACATGGCCCCCATGTGCCATTCTCCACCTTGCTGGGGACAGGCTGAGCTTTTCCACGTAGAACTGCCGTCTCTGCTCAAAACTCCTTCACTGGCTTCCAGGGCATTTATAACAATATCCTGTGAGTGAGCCTCCCCCCAGCTCCCTCCCTATACTGTCCCCCTCCCCTTGCTCACCCTGCTCAGCTGTACTGGCCTTTCTTCCCCTCCTCTCACAGGCCAACTCTGCTCTCACCCCAGGGCCTTTGAATTTGCAGTTTTATTTGGACCTAAATATTCTACAGCCATGCGCTCCAACAGAAATACAATGTATTATAAATTTGTTACTA
The DNA here is from genome assembly GCF_014176215.1 of Rousettus aegyptiacus. Lineage (NCBI taxonomy): Eukaryota > Metazoa > Chordata > Mammalia > Chiroptera > Pteropodidae > Rousettus > Rousettus aegyptiacus. The sequence goes on along the minus strand of NW_023416308.1, from coordinate 22,384,790 downwards.
CCCACAGGAGAAATTATGTTTAATAATTTATTTTACTTAATTCAATGCATCCAAAATACTATCACTTCAACATGTAATCAATATTTAAAAATTACTGAGTATTATACTTTTTTTTTTTTTTCATACTAAATCTTTGAAATCTGGGGTAGATTTTATACTTAAGGACATCTCAGGTCGGACTGGGTGGCATTCCCTATGCCAGCTCTGTCTCCTCGTTCACACCTCAACTCAAACATCACCTCCCCCAAGAGGCCTTCCTTGATCACCCCAACTAAGTTGGCAACCCTCTGCCCTGGACACTATCCCATCACCTCTGTAGTTCCTTCACTGTCATTATCGCTCTGAAATGATCTTAATGATGTATCATCTATCTCCCCTGAGCACACATTTTGCTGTGTTTGCACACTGGTGCTCAGGGTGGACAGATAGTAGAGGATGAGGGTCAGGGTGGCAGTCCTGGGGCCCCTCTCCACCTACTTCGTTCCAAATTCTACTCTTGGTGATGAGAGGCAGAGACCAATTATGTGTGTATGTCTGCACATGTGTGGGGGATATGTACACACACACACACACACACACACACGCACGCAAGCACGCACGCACGCACCCTCACCCCCTCCCCTCTGCTCATGAAAAGCAGGCCCAGAAGATGGGCCTCCTTTCAAAATCAGCCCGGCGCAGAAAAACGGCTGTGACAGCACAAAGCCAAGATTGAATCAGCAATGGGCCCGATTGCCTGGTGACGGTTACAAATGATCTGATGTGGAAAAGACAGGATCAGATGTGCGCAGAACAACGGCTGCTCAGAGCCCCCACATGCCAGACAATGGGCTGCTGGGCGAGCAGGCAGGTGGCTCCCAGAAGCTGCGGCCAGAACATGCTGATGGGTGCAGGGCCCAGGATAGGCTTAGCGTAGAGCGGGCCCTTCCTTGGTGCCAGGCCCTGGGCTCGGCCACATCCGTGCACCAACCCACTCATGTGAGCCCTGCTTGGCCAGGGTGGTCAATTATGCAAGACAAAATCAGACACTTCCCAAATGCTTGACATCTGGGAAGAATGTCCCTATCACGAGACCAAGAGCTCAGCTCTGGGCAGTTGTATGATGGCTGAATTTTTCTTCATCAGATTTGCCATTTCCAAATACTAAAAGATGAATATTATTTTTGTAATAGGGGAGGAAAAAGAACCTTTTCCCTCCTTCTTAAACCCTACCGACCCCTAGCTTTTGCTCTCTGAGGTGTGTAGGAGGAATCTAAAGCCCCCAGCCATCAACAGCTCCAGGACAGCCATTGAACTGGCTTCTACCCTATCCCCAAGGGGTGGGTTAGGGTTTGAACCTCTGAGTGTGCAATTCCCAGGCCCTCAACCAACTACTACTGCGACTCCCTCCACAGCTCTGTTCATGGAGGTTGGGTCCAGAGAGACCACATGGCTTGCAAGGGGTGCGTAGCCATGAGGTGGCCCAGCTGGGGCCTCGCAGACACATCTCTAGTCTCTTTCTACTCCAAGGCCAGGGACATAGTATATGCTCAATAAATCCCCACTGAACAAACAGAGGGATGTGTTGGGGCCCCTCGTTCCTGCCTGCTCCTCCTATGGCCCGGGGCTCACAGTCTCATCACCAGTCACTGCCGTGGGGTCCCTTCCTCCTCCTCTCACTGCAGTTTACCACCTCAACCAAACGAACCCCTCCACATATCTGGAACACCTGGACCACCAGAGAAATGACTAAGTGCTCTTCAACATAGTGGTGAGTAGGCAGAGAGGCAGGGCTGGAGGCAAATAGGTAAAAGCCTCCTCTCAGGGCCACTGTCACATGCCAGTGGGGCATGGTCTGGGAGGTGATGCAAGCCCCAGCTGTGTCCTGGAAGCTCAAGGGCTGGGAAGCTTCTGGAGGAGGGGGCCGGCCCCTTAGGAGGTCTGGGAGGGGGGTTGCTTCATCCAACAGTGATCACATGCTAGACGCCACATCTCAGCCTTGAGCTCAGCCTTTGCAGGGAGCAAAGACTCAGAGAGGACACGGGTTTGTACAAGGCCACCTAGTGGGGTCTGCATCTGGAGCAGGCCTGCAGGACTCTCAAGACAGTGGAGCGCTGTGCCGAGGGAAGGCTGGGATTCCAGTGGGTACTCAGTGTCCTATAGGACTGCCCACTCCTGGGGCGGGCACTGAGTCACCTCCCCTGGGTGCCACCTTGGCCCTGAGTGGTGGGCATGACTGTAGGCCAAGAGGCTGATGTCAAAGGAGACATCCTGAGGTCAACAAAGGTAGCCCTCTATCACCACCACCACTACTCCACTGGCCTTCACTCTCCAGACCATCGAGGCACTGCCCACCTCAGCCCCTGACCGGTGGCATCCAGAAGGGGTCAAACAGCACCACGGCTAAAGCACAAACCCAGATCTGTGTTTGAACGCTGGCTCTGCCACTTACCAGCAGGACTCTCTTAAGTAAGTCACTGAGTCCCTTGGGGCCTCAGTATCTCTGTCTGAAAAATGGAACTAGAAACCATACCTCCCTCACCGGGCCTTGGTGAGGCCTAAGCTGGATGTGTGTCACTCGCCCAATGGCAGCGGCTACTCTTGCTGTTGTCCTCTTAGCTCCTTGAAATCTACCACCCACTGGGTATCCACTGGAACAGCAATGTCCACCCTCAGCTTTCACCATCATGGGCCAGAGAGGACAGCAAGGGGCTTTAGAGAGGTGAATCCTTGGGTTCGGGTGGAGCTTCAAGGGAGCCCAGTGAAGAGGGTTAGTTCCCCGGAGGAGCAGCTTCCTGGAAGAGGGAGTAGCTGAGCCCCCTGTGTGTTCTGGGGGAAGGGTAGTGCCTGGCACAGAGCCTAAAAGCACCTAGAGGGGGCTCAGGGAGTCTGGTGAGCCAGTTCTTTTAGGGCCAACTGAATGTTGTGGGGGGGGGGCAGTGAGGGCATTCTGGTATAGGGACCCCACCCCATGGGCAGCCACCAGAGGTAACACATTGCAGTCATTCACCCACTGAGTCCTAATTTCCCTAAGGTAAGGACTATTATATCCCAGTGTTCCAGAAGGGGAAACTGAGGCACAGGGAGAAGTCATTTGTCCAAAGCCATCCAGTGAGGGACTGGTGTATCAGGGATCTAAACCGTCTGGCTCTGTGGTCATGATTACCCATGCACGGGCCCTTGCCATGACCGAGCACGCAGGGCAGGGGTGAAGTATGTGAGAGAAGAATGGACACAGGCTGGAGGAGCTGGGGTTAGGGAGGGGCCTTGAAGGCCAGCCTGAGGTCTTGGTATATCATCCACAGACCAGAGGGAGCCACAGAGAAGGCACGATGGTTATAGGACTCTGGAGCTGGCTCACCTGGGTTCAAACCCCAGCTCTTCTACTTGCCAGTTGTGCACCCTTGGGCAGATCAACTAACCTCTCTGTGCTTCAGTTCTACATCTGAAGAAAGGGGTTCAGATCAATGAGGCTGAAGTTTGCCACACCATAAATTTCATGTGTTTATTAAAGTGGAAAAAAAATCCCTGACATCTCATGGATTGAGGCAGTGCCCGTCAGGTTTGGGGACAATCTAGTGGCTAGGCCTAAGGCACATTTTGTCCCAGGGCAGTGGGCACAGCCCGGCCCACCCCAGCCCTGCCAGGTGGGTGCCAGGCCTGGGGAAGGGTGGCAGCGGCGTCTCGAGCTTCGCCAGGGCACGTGCCAGCATATGCGTGTGCGCGGCTGTGTGTGTTGCTGCAGCAGCTTCTATGCAAACATGTTAATTTGTTTTCATTTTGTGTTTTTTTTCCCTCGCAAGATAATTGGGTGAGTTTGAAGTCTTGGCGAGGCTGCTGATTATAGCTATTTGGGTGGTGCCCTTGTGGGGCTTGGGCCCTGCCTCCTGCCTCTGGCGGTGTCTTGAGGGGTGTGTGGAGCTGTCACTGGTTTCTAGGGACTCTTGCTGGCCAGGATTGGGGATGAAGGTGGCATGACATCTGGGACCTCCATCATGCCCTCCACCCAGACAACACCCCATCACTGAAGGGTACGAATCCCACCCACAAGCATCTTTCCTTTGCCCTGCTTGATGCAGTTAAAAAAAAAAAAAGTGACAGGTTGCCAATATTAAAAAGAAAAAAAATCTAAGATTCTACTTACAATTCTCATTATCTGGTTTCTCTTGAAAACAAACTAAAACTGCCAGCTTTAGAACCACTGAGCCCATATTCCCACGAGGCTAAGTGCCGGCTACTTTGTTCACTGTGCCACCTGGTTGGCTCCATGGGCACCTGAGTTTTCTGCCCTGGAGAAGGGCACGGGCTTTGGGGTCTGACAGTCCGAGGCTCAGGCCGAGGCTCCACCCTCAGAAGCTGTGTGGCGTCAACCAGGATCTGCCTGTCTGAGCCTCTTGTCCCATCTGTAAACCCTCTGCCTTACCTTGGGAGGATTAAAATGAGATGGCCCAGTTTTTAAGAGCGTAGTAGGGGCTCAGAAATATTCGTTCCCATCTGTAGGAGGAAGAGCCAGGATGGGAGTTTCATGTTCTTTGGGTGTCCTGCACTTGATCCCATCCCCAGACATGCAGGCTTGTCACTGATCTATTTGTATCTGTTTCTCCTGCTAGCAGGGGACAAGGTCCCTTGACAGCCAGGGCTGCATCTTTGTTTCAGACTTTAACGAAGGCCTACTATGCACCACACTGAAGAGCTGGGAGAAAGGTGAAAAGGCTTGGGGGGCTCAGGGATCTGGTAGTGGTGAACAGGGTACAAGACCCTGAGTGAGGACTCCAAGCCTCAACTAGGCAGGGGTATTTAGGGACGAGGCAAGTCTGAGTTACGAAGGCACGTGTGTGTATATGTACGAATGCAGTGGGGAAGGGTATGGTGGAGGTACTCCTGGTATGAGTTCCGGCCTAAGCAAAAGCCCAAAGAAAGGAATGACCTGGTGGGTGTGAGCTGGTCCCAGGTGACTAGAATATGCTGTGAGAAGCTAAGTGGCCTTTGGGGACTTCCTGTGGGTGATTCTGGGCCTCCGACAGAGCTGATCTGAGAGAGGACTTGGTCATTGTCTGCAGTGGACAGTTGCCAAGTGGGCCAGGTGAGGTTCAGGAAGAGATTAAGGGCAGCGCCTTCCAGGAAGCTACCTTTCCTGTGTTCCTGGCTCCTTGGGACCCTGGGACCCTTGACCAGTCGCTTCAGTTACCTGAGCCTCAGTTTGCTGAACTGTAAAATGGGGCTGCAGTAAGACAATCTTTGCCATGTGCTTATGCTCCTTAGAGTTACCCTGCCACCAGCTCACTGCCTCAGCTTGTCCTCTCACCTCTCCCAGGAAATAGTAAGGAGGCTGTAAACCCCAACTCACGTTTGTGCATCCTAAGCATGTGTCAATACCAAGCTCAGTGCTTTACCTGCATTCTGGCACAACATCCCCAGTGCCAGATTCTATTTCATTCCCAGTTTTAAGCCAAGAAGATGGAGGTTCAGAGAAGGGTTAATGGGTAGGGCAGTCCTTAATAGGGTCCTGTGCTTGGCCCCCACTATAGCTGCAGCTGCTAGCCTAGAGCCTAGCCAGGATGGAGGGATGGAATGGATGCCTGGTGCCCACCTAGGGAGTGAAGACAGCCAGTAGTCCTCTTGAGGCCACCCAGAAAACTGAGGCAGGCCTTGGGTCTGCCTCAAATTGCAGCCTTGGGTCCCAGGACCCCAGACCAGCAAGGCACAGAGCATGGCTTCATGGCCAGCTGTGGCAGTATGGCAAGTCACCCGTCATCTCTGAACCTCAGTGTCTTCATCTGTCATATAGGACTACTGCCCTTTATTTGTTGGGTTGGTAGAATGGCTGGACCACTGGTAGCACATAGTAGGCCCACAACAAACCCAGTAAATGGCTGCCAGTGACTCCATAGCATCCAGAAGCTCCCAGGAAACAAGAGGAAGGCAAATAATGGTGGGAGGACATGCCAGGGGAGAAGATGACAGGCTCCTGGCTAGTCCCCTTGGGGCAGCAGCAGACCTTTGTAGAGGACTTGGACCTCCCTCATCACACAGGGTGGCAGCTGGCAGCACCCCCTCCCCCACTGAGTGTCATACAAAGGGGCCTCTATTCCTGGCTCTGAGCATTTATCCCTGGCCAGCTGGGTTGCACCGCCCTCTCCCCACCCTGCTGGCTACCCCGGCTGGCCGGAGCCTGCCCAAGGCTACACAAAGCCTGGTGTGTCCCTGCAGAGCCAGCCTGGCCTTAGAAGACCCCATCCTCAGAGAACCAGAGAGCTCAAAGGGTCCTGGGGAGGGTTCGTAGTGTGTGGCAAGGCCATGTTCAGGCCACGATGGGGAGGGGATTGGGAAAGCATGAAAAAGACGTTGGCATGGATGAATTGCACGTGAATCTGGCTCCAGTGTATCCCGCTCCTAGCTGTGTCACCTCAGGTCAGTTTGGACCTTGGTTTTCTTATCTGTACAATAGAGACAATGATAATAACATACCCAACTTTCTGGGCTGTTGAGGGTTCAGTTAGGCTATGTAAGGCCTGGCACACAGTCAGCACCCAGGACCTCAGAGCCAGATCAGAGGTACCTGGGGGAGAGGGTGGCAGGCAGAAGTGTCTTGAGGACTGGCCAGTCATGTTCTCAGCATATCCCTTCTCAGCCCTACCCTGGAAACCTGGGGGGCCCAGGCCCCTGGGTAGGAAGTAGGGGACAGTACCCCCTTATAAGCCATTCCACCCTCCACTCTCCACCCAGCAAGGTGCATGTGTATTGGTGCTGACCCTCAGGCCAGGGCCTGAGCCCCTTACTGCCCCTGGCCCATCTGCTGGCAGAAGATTTTATTGAATGACAGCATCTACTATTCATGAAACACCTACTGTGTCCTGGGACTTTTGGCTCCATCATCTCCTTTCAACCCTATGGCTACCCTGAGAGGCACGACAGGTTGGCACAATGGTTATGGGCTCTGGAGACCAGTAACCCAGGTCCAAAGCCCAGCTCTACCACTTCTAGCTGTGGTACCTCCAGGCCAGTCCCTCTCTCTTGATCCTCAAAGGGTCTGTGCAACAACCAAATAAGAAAAGGCCTGTTTGATGCCCTTAGCCCAGAGCCCAGCCCCAGCAAGCTTGAAATCCTGACCACTAGGCTATTAGCTCCAACTCACAGATGGAGAAACTGAGGCCCAGCTAGCAAGTGGCATAGTGCCTAGTATGCAGGAGGAGGACAGTAAACCCAATGGCTAATTCTAGGAGATGGACTAGGAATCTGAAGCTAAGTCTGGAGGACTCAGAGCTCCTCTTTTCTCCCTGAGGGTTTTACAAACATGTTTTAGCAGTTTGTTCTTATTTCACAGATATCCTCAGCTCTATGGGCCATGTAGCCTGGGGCAGGTAGGGCAAGAGACCAAGACCTGGAGGCTGACCCCCAGGAAAACCTCACCCTGCCACACAAAGTCCCCCTTTCTCCCTCTCGCCCACTCGGGGCGGCCAAGTGAACAGCGGAATACCAAATAATTAAGCCTGCGTGCACCATCCGGGCGCCTGGGAACACTGTGGAGTTTCCCTTTTATGTTTATAGCAATTGTATGAAAATGTGCAACATGAAGCGGCACCAGCTGACAAATGAGACGAAACAGACAGGATTCCGGGCCGGCTTTTTCTCGGGCCTGATTGGCATTAATTGTGAGCGTTTACAAAGCACAGCTCGGCGCCTGACATTTGCTTCAAGCGAACGTTTCCTTCTAATAGTTTTAATGATTACAATGGGAGCTGGTGATCACCGCCAGGCGGGTAACGGGCTGCCTGGCCTGAGCTCCTGCCAGGCGCCTGGCCAGCCTATGCTTGCCTGGGTCCTGGGGATCCCACTTTCCCCTGCTACCTGTTGTGGGAGGGCTGCACCAAGTAACAGGCCTCGGGGCCTTGGGCATGGGGTTACCCCGCATGGGCTGGCTGCTGACACACACTGAGATGCCAGTTCATAAAGTTGATGAGGACCCACAGGCACAATGATCCTGGGCACTGACCTAGGGGAGAGGGAGGGAGGGGAAGGAGGAAGAGCAGTGGGACTGGCCTGGCCTGGCTCTGAGGTTAGAGGCCCTCTGTTTCCTCTTCTTATAACGAGGGTAGGAAGGACCCCTCAAACGCTGGCTGCTATTTCCTTGCTGTGTGACCTTGGCCAAATTCCTTCCCCACTCTGGGCCTAACCTTCTTCACCTATGTGAGGGGCAGGAACTTGGTCAGCTGGAGTCACAGGGATCAGTGTTCCAGTCCCGGCTCTGGCCTCTTTCCAGCTGCGTGACCTTGGGAGAATCCCTTGATCTCTCTAAGTTAGTTTTCCTCATCGGTAGAATGGAGTTCAGAATCACTACAGGTTGCATGGTGATTTCTAAACTCTAACAGAAAAGGTGTAAAAACCCTGAACTGCCGGCAAGCCAAGAGGCTGTGTCTTATTCCCTCCCTGGAGAGTCCTCCTAATACCTCACACATCCATCATTCATTCATTCACTCATTCATTCATTCATTCATTCATTCAACAAACATCAATGTCCTTATTTGGAAGCTGGGAAGATATCAGCAAACAAAGCAAGAGTCTCCCTTGGGGAACAGACATGAGATTAATATAGCACTTCACATGCAGTATCCCATCAACTTATCCTCATTCGAAGAAACTGAGGAACGGGGAGAAACGACAGTCTGAAGTCACTGGGATGAGGTGGCGTGACATTTGAACACTGGCAGGCTGCCTCAGAGGTGGGTCCTTTCAGGACCCCGATAAGCAGCCCACTCAGGCCCCAGGTGGAAGCCCTTTCTGAGAAATGGAGTAGGCTAACCCTTGGGTGAAATTCATCTTCAAGCCAGGCACCACGGCAAGAAGACTGGACCCTGGGGAAAAGTCTGTGAGCCTGGGTAGCCTCATGGGGAAATTGCCCAGTCTCTTTGAAACAGGTAGGGTAATCAAGGCAGTCACTGAGAATATCTCGAACCCTCATGGGGTCCTTTTCCTAGGCTAGAAATAGAAGAAGTGCCTCAACTATGGGCCACAAAACACACTCATTCCCACATTTCCATCAACACTGTGCAATGCCCACTTCACGCCAAGTCCTGCTTTACAGGCTATGCAAATAGCACCAGCAACGTGGCTGGGAAAAGACAGCGGGTTCAACAGCTGCATGGCATGTGCAAAGGACAGAGTCGAGAGAGAAGCTAGTGGGTGCAGGTTCTAAGGCTGGCAGTTTACTGAGGCAGTAGCCTCCTCAGCAGTCAGGCCTCATGGGCTCTCTTACGCCTGCCCCACCTGACCCTTTGACTTTGCCAGGCCCACCCTGCAGGAAGTCCCCAGGGAAGTTTCCAGCTCTGTGCTTGGCTCTCCAGCCAGAAAAACCCTGGCAACTGTTTCTTTTGGAGTCAGTTTGGGAGGGTGGGGCAGGGAGAAATTTTTTTTTTTTTAATGGGGATTTTTTCTTCTTTTGCATATGGTGGCACAGATGGGCCCATGATCCATAAAAACTGTTTGCAATTAAACTCCCACTTTGCATGGCTGGATTTGTCAGTTGTCTGAACCACGAACGTGGGGCTCCACACTGACAGGGAGATGGGACTCGGGGTAGGGTGGGGCCAGATGCTGCAGGATGGGCAGAGGCCCAGGAACCTGCTCTGGGCTTGGGGCCCGAGCTGATGGGGGTATCGAGACAGCCTTGCCAGCTCCCTCTCTGGGCATTCCCCAGCCCTCGCCCAGAGTCGGAGGGTGGCCAGGCAGTTGGGGTGGGGCTTGGCAGGGCTTTCCTGCCCAGCAGAGACTTGGCCAGTACTGGGTACCCTGGCGGGGGGCAGAGGGTAATGAGGGTGGATAGAGTGGAGCTAATCACTGCTCAGACCCTGCCAGAGACTGGGTTTAGGACCCAGAACAGGCAGAAGGGTAGACAGGCAGTGAGCCACAATGGGGGTCCAGCAGGTAGAGTACAATGGCAGGTTCAAAGCTGAGGAGTCAGAACCTCTGGTCCATTTGGCAGAAAGGATCTAGGATGGTGCCAGGAGCAGCTGCCAAAGGCCAGAACTGGCTCCTTTCTCATCCCTGGGGGAATTGGGCCTGCCTCCTTGACGCAGGTAGGGAAATCAAGGCAGCCATTGAGAACATCACAAGGGCCTGGGCTTCCCCTTCCCATACCAATTGGCTCTCTGCATTTGGGAGCCTTTTCAGAGGGCTTCCAGGATGGGGCTGAGGGGCCTGTACCCCTTCTACTACTCCTGGGCTTAAAATGCCAGCCTGCCACCCTGGGATGTTTGCTTGTTTGGGTTTAAAAATGCATCATTTGGCTTGGGGAAATCCTGAGATCGCTAATAATTGTTCCCTGATGAAAAGAAATAAGGCCTTGATACCCGCTTCCCCCGCCCCCTCCAAGCAGGGAAAGAAAAGTCATAAAAATAGCTTGTTATCTCACCTATTGAGGCTCCGACTGGATGTTACTGCTAATTGGGTATAACATCCTTGTCTTGTTCTCTCAGAAGCTAAATCAAGAAAGCGCTACTGCTGCGAACTAATTATATCTCCGGCCTGCAGCCTGCAGCTTGTCTCTCCCTTTATTGAGTTAAAAAATGGTCATGAACCTTCATCTTTTATCCCCCCAAGCTCTGAGTCTAGGCTGCCCGCCAGGCGTGAAAGCAAAGCAGGGAAAGCCCTTTAGGAAGGTCTAAGAGAGGTCTTGGGGACAGGCAACAGGGTTGGGAGTCCTTGGAGGGAAGTGTCTGCCCCAGGTACCTATCTGGCTCCTTCCCCTTGCCTCACCCCAGACCTGGTATTCAATTTTTCCTAGACAGACAGACTTTGGCCTCTCCTCCTCGCAGCTGAGCATTTCAGTCCAATGAGCATTCATTAATTCATTCAAAAAACATTTATTGGATACCCTCCTACTGTATACCAGGCACTGTTCTAGGCTAAAGCTTCCAGAAGACCAGGGGTCACCCCAAGCACAAGCTGACCTCACCCTGGGTTCATGGGAATATTGAATAAATACACTTAGACAGGACTGGATTGCTCCTCTGCTCAAAGAGCTGCCACAGCTCCCTCTACTCCAGGGAGGCAAAGCCCAAATGCCAAGACCAGCCCTGGCTTCCTCCATGGCCTCTTTCCACTTTCCAGCCACATCCAGCCACAAACTAGTCCCTCAATCTAAACATTCTTGCTGCCTGCCTGCCTCTGAGCTGCTTCTCATGTTGTTGCCCCCACCTAGTAGGGCCCCCTTCCCTTTCCTAGAAGGCCCATCACTGCCTGTCGGAAGTCAACCAGCCTTTAAAGACACTTCCTCCAGAAAGGCTTTCCTATCTGTCACTCTCAGCCCTGCTCAAGGCTGTGCACTTCGAGACCTAGGTGTGATTGCCAGCTCAGCTACTCAGCAAGTGCTTAACCACTGAGCTTTGGTTTCCTCATCTCTGAAATGGGCTAAGAGTTCATCTTAGAGGTGTCCTGCAGAATGATGAATGAGAGGTTGCCCCTGAAGGACCTAGCTCCCAGGAAGAGCTCAGTGAATGCTGTTATTATTATCTAGACTGAAAGTATCTGGAATCTGCCCAGAGCACTTGAAATGAGCATGTGCTGGACTGCATGGCCTGGGACACAGCTCTCTCTGGGAGACAGAGGAAGGTAACAGACTCTCACGCTTCCATAGCTCTTGTGGCTAAAAACCCATATCTTCAGAAAAGATCCCCCAGAATCCCTCGCTCTGACAGCCTGGTCCTCTGAAGCACACAGAGAAGGGCCAGCGGGACCCCTGAGCTCATCCAGGCCAGGCAGGCAAGAGGGCTTTAGCTATTAGATTGTAGAGCCTCGGAAAGAACCCCACTGATTGATTGGTGCTGCCTGCCCACAGCCCTGGAAAGAACCCAAGGTCAGGAGAAGAACTCAGCAGGGGAAGAGGGCAGCAATTGATTGGCAATGTCTGCCAAGGGCACAGCTGTGTAAGGAAAGCCAGACCTGCCACAGCTTCGCCATCCTTGACATTTTACAGAGGACACAGCTGAGGCCTGGCTGGGGTGGGGGTAGGGGGATGACCAGTTCCAGGTCTTGTAGCTCATAAAGGCAATAGCTGGCTGAGAACTGGGTCCCTCAGCCCTTTTGCAAGGATCCTCCTATAACAGCCCCACCCAACTCAGTGCCCTCACAGGCAGAGAAAGGCAAAAGTTTGTGTGGATAATGAAGGGGGTTCTGTTGACCTGCCATGTAGCCTGGGGCTGTCGCTTCACCTCATCGAGCCTCTGTTTTTTCATTTACACAACAGGGATGAAAACACCCTTCTCAGAACTATATGAGAATTAAATGAGAACAAAATGCGTAAACCAGAAGCCCAGTCTGGCACCTAGCAGATGCCAACAATGTCCTATGATTCCCACAATAAGCAAAGGTGTTTAGACAGAAGCCCCCAAAGCCAGCAATCCGAAGTGCCTCCACCTCCAGGGAACTCTCCCTGGCTACCCCAGTCGGAAGTATAAATTTCCACCTCTAATTTCCTAGCATACTCTGAGAGAATGGGGGCCCCGAATGGCCATATCTGGCTTGTTTCCTGCTGTCCCCTTGCTCCTGGCACAATGCCTGCAGACTGTGAATTCTTGTATTGTGGTGACTAGCCACTGTACTGTGATGGTGTCCTGGAGGCCTCACCACCTTTCAAGGCAACTGGGCTTGATCATCTGTGTCCCCAGCACCTGGCAGGGAGCCTGGCACGGAGAAATGAATCTCTCTGAATGAATGGATGAATTAAGAACAAAAATAGCAGTTCCTGTTTACTGCTCTCTTGCTATCAGTTACTGCCAAGCCTCACAGCTGCCCTCCAAAGTGGACCCTGGGCTCATCTGACAGATGAGGAGACTGAGGTCACGCAGATGCTGAGGGGCTGGGCCAAGTCCCAGATTTAGGCTTGGAGACTGCAGGCCAGAAGGCCCTGCCACCTCTGCCTCCCTCAATGCCAAGCTCTGACCTGGGCCTTGTAGGAAAGCTTCCCCTGCCCTGGCATCAAATCCTAGAGCAGATAGCTGGCTTCTGGACTGCCCTCCTCCTCCCCTTTCTCTCCCTCCTCCAAGGGAGGTCCCCCCACCCACAGACTCTGGGTCATTAAGTTCTATGTCATTAAGTCCCCATCCCCGCAAGCCTGTTCACAGCCTACCTTGGCCTTACCCCCTGACCTCTCAGCCTTTTGTTCCCTGTGCCCTCTGCACAATGGTAGGAGCTCCCAGGGCCCCAAACAGCTGCTATATTCGGGATGCTGGTTTGCTGGGGGGGCCGAGAACCTGAGCCTGGCCCATCCAGCTCTGAAAGGCTCAGTCAAGCTGACTATAGCACTCAGCACACTCAAGCTCATCCCACCCAAAGCCTGCAAGAAAATTTGAGCACACACAGCCAGTGAGAGTAAAGGAGCCCAGGTCCCACCCTAATCATACTCAAGTCCCTATACACCCTCCTAGTTTGTCTCCCTTTGATCTCCACCATCTTACAAGCTTCCCCTGCCCTTCCTGGTTGTTCCCCTTGGTTTTCAAACTTCCTCTGCCAGTGACATCTTCATTCACTTCATGCTGGGCAGTTCCACTCAGTCTTCAGAGCCCAGAACAAACACCGCCACCCACCGCCCCACCACCCCCCCATCGGGAAGCCCTTCGTGGCCAGCTGCAGTTTCTCCCTTCTTGATGTCTCTCCTCCAGACCTGATCAGGCTCTGTCCAGAATCCGAGTTAATTGCAGACTCATCTAATTCCTAATGGAGGCTGTGGGCCATCTGATTCCTTAGGGCTTTGCCACCCAGAGAGGGACCAGCAGGATGTCCTGGCCCAGGCTGATGTCAGGTGTTTACCAAGTGGAACCACAAGGGGGTTGAGGAGGCGGGAGCCAGAATCCCACTTTTGGCTACTGACAGACCTCATACTTCTGCCACTCCCTGGCTGTGTGACTTTGGGCAGTGACATAACCTCTCTGTGCCTATTTTCTCCATGGCAAAATGGGGTAGTTACAGTCCCTGCATTTCTTAGGCTTATAACATAAGCCCTGGGAGGTACCAGTGAGGGTGACCTCTACCCAGGATTGATTACCATTATTATTTCTGTCTGCATCCCACTCGGTGGTCAGCACAGGAATTTGGGGGTCCGAGAGACTAAGGTTCCAACTGGAGTCTAGCTTATTGAGTGTGCAATTCTGGGCAGGTGGCTTAATCCTCAGTGCCTCTACTTCCCCATCTCTGAAATGGCACTAATACTGCCCATGGGAATGCAAAATCTCCGTCTCTACACCCTCTTTTGTTCGAGGCACGCAGTAGGCACTCAGAAATTTCTCAACTAACGGATCAGTGGTCCAGGTGGAAGGAATCCATCCCCCTTCCAGATTCCTCCCTACCTCCAGCCTCCAGAATCCCCCTCCCCACCCCCAACCCATGCAAACTAAAATAGTCATTAGGCAGATTTCAAAAGATGTCAGTAGCTTATAATTATAGTCGACATCCTTCTGAGATAAAAGTGATTACCTTGGATGCAAATCACTTAGCAACCAATCAGGGCGGTGGGCGGCGCCCGGCGGAGGTGACCGGCCCGCGAGCAGCCCTCCTCCCGCAGCCCGCCCCGCACAGGCAGAGAAAGCGCACAATAGCTCTTGACACGCAAATGGGTTAACACAATAAAGGCGGCTCCGGCCGCTGCTAGGGGAGAGCAGCAATTCCCGGCCCGCGGGAGGTAATAAAGCGGCCCTTTTGTGCGTGCCTCCTCATTCTCACCCCCACTCCGAGCCCAGAGGAATCGCTGCCTGATTGAATTACGGTTCATGAATATGAGTGGCTCCGCTAGCTTCCTCCGGTTTGTGAGGGATTGGAAGGCAGAAGGGGCAGGAGAGAGGTTGGGGAGGGGCCCTAACCTCTGGCCTCCTGGCCAGACCCTGGTGTCCCATCGGGAGCTCAGATTGGAGCCACGTGTGTTCACCGTGTGGGGTGCCCTGGGTAGGTGGGTGGGAGACCCGGCAGAGGCATTTGGAAGGGTGGGGGTCCAAGAACTGCCCTGAGGTCTTTCATCTTTGGCTCTAAGAGGGACTGGGAGAGCCATTCAAGGCCTTGTTCTGAGGATGAGGCCACAAGAATGTGCATTTATCGAGTGCTTACTGTATGTCACTACCTGCTCTAAGCCCTCACTGAATCTTTACCACATCCTGGGTAGTGGGTGCTATTATCAGTTCCTTCTCAGATGAGGAAACTGAGGCTCAGAAAGGCAAAGCTACTCACCCAAAGTCACACAGCCAACAAACGGGTGGACCTACTCCATCACTGGGGGTTATTAAGTAACCCAGCCCAGCCCCCTTCCAGAGCAAATGTGAAGCTCAGAGGGAATAGGGGATGGGCGAGCTTACATGGAATTAGACAAGTGATAAGGATTACTGAGGGTGGGGGATGGAGAGCTAACCTTGAGAAGGGACTGGCCAGAGAGCTGAGAAGGCCTTCCCCCATGCTGACCCACAGGGGTGACTATCGTTGTCAAGGAAGCCCTAACTGGATCCTCTCCCCTGCTTTAACCTCCCCCACTTACCTAAGCCTCCAGGACACAGCCACCCCAGGGCTACCTCTTCCCCTCATTGAGCACACCCTAGCACTCCAAAGCGTGCTACCTGGCCACTCCCACTACCCAGAACACTCTTTCCACTCTTCTGCCTGGTGGATCCCTATTTGTCCTAAGACGGACATGGTACTATTCCTATAGGGCCTTTCCTGATCTACTAAAGATGCCCTTGCCCCATCTACATTCTTGTCTTCCCCACCAGCTGGGTGTCTACCAAGGCAGTCCCTGAGACGGCTGGGGCTGGCCTCCCAACCCACCCCAGGTAAGGCCATGGGGGCAGATGACAAGTAGCCTAGGGCTGGCTCTCAACCTTTCCTGGCAGGCAGGTTTCAAGCCATACTTTCCTTCCCTCAGGGCTGGAGAAAGGTATGGGGGATTAGGGGAGCAGGCTGCTCACAAGGCCAGGACAGAAGTAACTACTCTGTTCGACCTGTTCTATAGGTAAAAGGGAAGCAGTATTCCAACCTGGGTTTCAGTGTGGCAAGGTATCCGGATGAGGCCAGACTCCCTCCATAGCCAGAGTCTGGCCCTTGTAGGAACCCTGCCCAACAAGTGGGGGTGCCTCCTTTCTACCCATGTGAGGGGGTAGGAAAACCTGGGGACTCTGGAGCCAGTACAATTCACGGCTGAACCTTTGTGGTTGCCGGGCTGAGCACCTTGCAGCCCATCACTTCCTCTGCCCGAGCCTCAGTTTCCTAATCTGTATAATGGGCCCCAGCACATGAGCCACTGCAAGTTGTAACTGAGATCCTATAAAATGCCTGACATGTAGGAAGACGCTGGGTAAGCTGGCACTCCATCCTGCGCGTCTCCTGGTGCTATTGCCAAGCCCAGGGAGGGAAACAGAAGGAATCGCCCAATTCTGACAGCCTTGGCTGTGGAAGTGTAAATACTCCACGAAGGACCTCCAACTGCCTGTGTTTGTGGATCTCTGGCGCACACTTGAGTTTGTTTCTAAACTGGGAAGCATCGAGAGGCAGCGCAAACAGCCCTTCTGCCCACCTCTCCCACTTCTCCCCCCATCTGCTATTGCTCCTCTATCCTTGGAAGCCTGAGTGTTTAACAACACCATTTCAGCTGGAAATATCATCTCCCTGCCAAGCCCCCAAAAGCAGCTCCACTGATATTTATTGACCTGTTAATCTAGCTAGAGAGCCTGGTAGAACAGAAAAAATGCTCGCTGCATAGAAATGGGACCTGGCTTCTCATCATGACCTGACATACACTCCCCTCTGCTCTCACCCCACCCCACACCGCTGAAGCAATGACACAGTTCTCCAACCTTTTCCTAGAAATGTGATCACAGCAGTTTCACCCACATCGACAATGGCAGAAAGGACCTTAGAAGAGGAATCAAAGAGCCAGCGGCAGGATGCTGCCTGAGGGCTCTCTGGGCCTTCACAAGAAACAGGGCTAGTGCTGGGGTGGGGTGGGGAGGAGAGGGCTAGTGCCTGACCTCCATCAAAGCTGGCCCCTTGGCAGAGACACGCTTTATTCAGACCTTGGCACTGATGGGCCTGACTCGCTCTCCATTCACTTAATGAGTGCCACATGGAGCTTGTCAAATCATCTAAAACACCAAAAGGAGTGGGGCAATCAGGAGTTCAGGACTGGCCAAGGCCTCTCATCTTGGCGTTAAAGAGCAGAGGAACCCCTGAACTTGAGGGGCAGCAAGCAGCAGCTCCTCTGCACCTTTCCTGGCTGGGGTTGGGGCAGCCACATTTTCCTAAGCAAAAGTAGCCTATTTTAAGGCAGGGAGCCCACAGTTCTTTGGGGACCCTTTGGGGAACTTAGGCCTGCTGGGTGTTTGGTGGGTTTCAGGGAGGTGGTCTTTGTATCTCTTTTGAAAGCAGAAAGTTGTTCTGTTTGAGAATCCTAAGGTTCCAGGCACTGCCAGGCTATATGTCCAAAGCTGAACACCTGTCCTTTGGGGGAGGAGTATCAGAAGGGACAGCTGGAGCTGCCTCCCTCCCCCACTTCATCAGGGTGCTGGGGATTTAGGTCAGAGGACTGTAGTTGGGGTGGAGGGAGTCTGCCTTCATCCCTCCACTACCCAAAGGCATCCAGCCCTGCCCCCTCCAGCCTTGGGTCAAGGCAAGTTCCATCACCACGGCAACACCAGTGGCATCAGAGGCCTGGTAGTGACATCACCTCGAGCCCCCACTGGGCACCCGCTCTCTCTGTGAGTTTTTTGTCAGAACGCAGTCATAGGGGACCCTGTTATGATTTAGCCTCAGAGAGCACAAACCTCAAAAGCGGCCAGCCACATGCATCCATCCACGGGGCTCCATATACCACTCAGAGCTGATGTCCCTTAAACATCTCAAAGGCTACTTGAGAAAACCCCAAGCTGTCCCATCCTGGGTGTTCTACTCCTCAAACACTCCAAGACGCGGAGTTTCCGAGGAATTTTGGTAACATGGAGCCGCTACCCCGCTTTAGGGGTGGGGTGGCCTCTGACATATGTGCACCTCGGGGCCCAGCAGAGTCCCCACAACGGGCCCGCAACCTCCATTCTGGCCAGCTGGCGAGTCTAGACAAGTTGTGTGTGGGAAGGAAGGGGGCGGTCAAGAAGCACTGCTGCTTCAGTGTCCCCAAAAGCCCAGGGCCCCTTCATTTCCAATCCGGCTGCCCCTACACCAGGGGGTGCACCAGCTCCAACCCGGAACCCCGCCCTGCGGAACTCACCAGATCAGCCAGGCTGTCGGAGGGCACCAGGTCTCAGCGGCGACGACTCCCCGCTCGCAGGGTTGCAGCCATGCAGAGGTGGCAGGGATTGCCTGAGGAAGCCCCTCTTGGGGGCCAATACCTCTCTCTGGGTAGGAAGGGACGCTGTCGGTTAGGGCGACCCAGGCGCCGTCCCGCGCCGTCCGAAGTCGGGAGTGAAGGGTCTGTCGGCTTAACGGGGGTCGCGCCCGCCCGGGACCCGGGCCGCGCGGGCGCTCAGGCTGCGCATCGTCGCCCAGGCCTGTGCTCACCGCGTCCGGCGGGAGGCGCTGCGTCTCCCCTCGGGGTTCCGCTCAAGGCTGCAGCTCGGCGGTGCGCTACTCCCCGGGGCGCCCTCTTCGCCCACACTGGGATCCTGGCGGCCGCGGCCCCTCTCGCCGACTGCAGCCTGTCTTTGTTGCTTCCTCTCGCTCGACCGCCCGCTGGCAGCTTGCAGTCCCCGGGTTTGCCCGGGGGCGTTGGGGGGTCGTCTCCTTTGGGGTTGCACGCGCCTGCAGCGGCCCGGGCGCCTCGCAGGGTATGCACCGGCCCCCGCAGGTTGCAAAGAGCCGCGGCAAGAATGCACCGGCCCCTCCTCCTCCTGCTCCGAGCCCCGGGAGTGGGGGGAGGGGAAGCAGGAGAGCGGTGGCAGCCAAGGCGGCGGCAGCGGGCTGCAGAGGCTCAGATGCAGCCCCGGGGGCCTCGGCGCCGAAAAATAACTGGTCCAGGTGGAGCAGGGAGGACGCGAGGACGGCCCGGAGGACAGTGTACCGGGCGTGCGAGCTCACGAGGCGTAGTAGGGACGGCGCGAGCCGGGCTCTCACGCGCCCATGGCCCCGCACAGCGAGCAAGGGCTCCCGGGCCCTCAGCCTCGCGCCGCCTGGTGCGCGCCGGCACCTCGCCTAGCCTCAGGCCCGGGCGCCTCGCGCCGCGACCCGCAGGTGGCGGGCCGGCTCTTTGCTTTCCCCGGCTAGCTAGCGCAGCCTCTTCTCATAGCCGCCGGCCCGGCTGTCTTGCCCGCTGCTCCGCTCCGGCCCGACTGACAGGCACGAGCGCCGGCAGCCGCCGCGGCGTCTTGCTCCCCGCCCGCTCTGCGGTCCAGCCCAATCAGCGACGGCCAAGAGGCGGTTACCAGGGTGACGCGGCGCCGCGTCCTGCTGGGGGCGTGGTCAGGTGCCGCCACGCGCGCTTTTCGCGGCAAAATTCAAAGGCCGGCAGGGCGGCTCTCCAACCTCCTCCCCCAAGCTGGGGCGAGGAGGGGCCAGCCCCGGGAGGACTGCAACTCCCCGTATGCCGCGCGCCAGCGCCGGGCGGAGGGGCCCCGACTGGGGATGTAAGGCATTCTGGTACTTGTAGTCCCTTTGTCGGGTGCCAAGGGTGGGAAAACCAGTATCATTTATTGAGCACATATTTGGTAGCAAATTGTTAAAAATAATAAATAAAATAAGCTAACACTATCTTCACACACACACACATTTTACAGATGTGAAAACTGATATGGTAGATACTATTATTATATTCCCAACGTATAGAGGAAATCGAGTCAAGAGATATGACATGACACTCTATCTTAGAGTACTTTTCCCCAAGGCATATTTCTGGCAGTGATAGATTTTTGGCATCACAGTTGAGATCTCTGGAGCACTAACTATATAACCAGACACCATGCTGAGCTCTTGAGAAGCTCTACCTCATGGAATCTTCAGGACGAACATGGGAGGCAGGCACAGGTATTCTCCTCCATTTAACAGATGGGGAAATCGAGGCACAGTATCCCTTGGGTCCAAATTTTGAATCTACTAAAGTATACCGTACCTTGCCTTTCACTTTCTAAGCAGCTTCATAGGTCCTCATTTGGTCTACCTGAGAGCTCATGGGTGGCCCATTTAGCAGTCCCATTTGACAGCTGGAAAATTGAGTCCTGGGAGGAACAATTCCCTCAGTTGTCAAGCATCCATCACACAGCAAGCTGGGGAGCCAGCTTTCCAGGAAAGACCTCAGGATCCCTACAAAAAATGCAAAGCAGCATCCAAAACTCCCTCCACCCTTAGGCTATGTCCATGTGCACACCACCCACACACACTGGAGTCCCCTGTGGGTGGAGATCCAACCCTGTCTTTGCTAACCGTTGGCCTTGAACGTTTAACTTCATAACTCTGTGCCTCAGTTTCTTGTCTGTGTTTAATGATTCCTATCTTACAGGATTGCTGTGAGGCCAAAGTGAGTTATTGCATGGAAAGGACTCAGAACACAGTAAGTGCTCAATAAATACCATCTCTGGTTATCAAGAAGTGGAGAGCTTTGGAGACCCTGGTGAATTTACTTAGTGGGATGAGCTCACTATAGACGGCCCTGGCCTACTTCCAGGAGCCAGCCCACTTCTACCCAGAACCTAGGAGAAGCACCCACAGGGGAGCTCCAGGGCCAACCCAAGTAGGCCACCTGCCACCTTATCTAGGGCAGGAGCTGGCCCTGTTTCAGGCTGCTGAGCAGCCGCCATGAGCGTGGTTCCCAGGGCTTTGGTGTTCAGCTTTGGTTCTCCCTACAGCCCCACCCGACCCCTGGGGAGTTGGGATGGAGTGGGGATTTACCTGGAAACTTGATCCTGCTGCCAGCTGCTTCACCTGGGCAGCCAGCCTCTTGAACTGTCAGTGACATCAGGGTGGGTTGGCTGGACAATGTACTGGGTGGACCCTGGGCATAGATAGGTGGGGAGAATGTGTGGCACACTCAAGCCAGTTGCAGGACGAGAGACCACGATGACCAAAACCCTGGGAAGAAAGAGAAGGCAGGAAGGGGGGAAGAAGGCCGCAGGCCACACCATAGCTTTTCTAAAGTTTGGGATTTTTTTCTCCACTGTAGGTTACCATGACTTGACACCAACTATGGGCTGGGCAGTGCTCAGAGCTATTTATATCTATATTTCTATCTCCTTTAACCCTCAGAGCAATCCTGTGAGGTCTGTTCGATTATTACCCACCTCTTACGGCGGAGGAAGGCTGCATGATTTGCACAAGGTCATACAATGACAGAACCAGGTCCCAAATACCAGTGCCCCTGACCTTGATTTATTGCACTCAGTGCCAGCCACTAATTGACTGGGTGTGACCTTGAGGGCAAGTTACTTTTCCTCTAAGGACCTCAGTTTTCTCTACTATAAAATGGAGGGTGGGGCTCATAACCCAACCTATTAGACTCAGGAGCTGGCACCCCCTCCTGGCCTCAGTGGTTTCCAAAGTTTCCCATGTGATTCCATTTTACAGTCAAGGGTTTAGAAGATCTCAAATGCCCTACCATCTCTGAAGCCTACAAGTCTACAATGCGCTAATGGTGGGATTTCAGGCAGCAGCAGACTCAAAGGTAGCTATGTAGGTGCAGAGGTGACTTCCACGTACCTCCTCCTTGCCCACTAGATGCTCGGTCTCTGGACTTCACTTATGTCTCCCCCACAAGCACTCATAGTGCCCATCACCTCACACCACCCCACACATGCCCATATCCCTGAGATCAGGCCTTCATTTCCCCCTGCTCCCAGCCTCCCCTTGCTCTTGGTCGTGTCCAATAACTCTGCATTATGTGAATGGAGACAGTGTCAAGATGGATTTGCCACGGTCTACAGAACTACCAGGCAGGCCAGCTCCTGAACGCTGGCTCCAGCCAGGGGTCTAAGAGGCCCTGAAGAAACTGGGAGACAGAGAGCACCTCGTTTCTCACTGCCCATGTATGCCCCCTACACACCAGCCGTGCTGAAATACCCACACATTCTCCCATGTGTCTCCTGGGCTCCCAGGTCATTGCCCAAGCTGTCCCCTCCACCTAGAATATCTTCCTCCAGGGAGTTGATTCTTGCTCCTCTTTCAGATTTCAGCTAGGTTGCCACCTCTTCTAAGAAGACTTTCTTGACTGCCACCTTCCAGGCTGGAGTGCTTCCCCCTTCATAGATGTACCCAGTCTGTGTTGCAATGGCCTACTTATTTTTTGTTAGTGTTGCCCACCAACCTGAGGGCTCTGTAGGGCAGGGGCTGCATCTGAACCACTTTATCCCCCACACAGGCCTGGCATACAGTCAGCACCCAATAAAAGTTTGTTGAATTAATCTCTGAATCAATGAATGAATGTGGCCTAGGTTTTTGTTTTGTTTTCTTGTAGGCAAAGCAGAAAGAAGAGAAGGAAGGGGAATCAGACTTACTGGGTTTGAATCCTGATTCTTCAGGTTACTAGCCATGTAACTCATTTGCTCTGTGCCTCAGTTTTCCCTGCCTGTGAAGTAGGGTTAACTACCACTTGTGAGGGGCCTGGAACTTGGAACTCTTGCTTCTACCCTCCCACTTATGTAAGGTTAGTCATGCCCTCACTCACTGAGGCTTGATCATTCCCTTGTAACTCTATTTGTTCATTCATTCATTCATTCATCATTTCCTAAGGACCTTCCCTGTGCCAGCCACTGAGGATTCAGCAGTGACCCAGACATAGTCCTTGGCTTCACAAAACTCGAGTTTCATGGGGGACAGAGAAGACAACTAGCAGTAATCATCCAGAGTAATAGGCAAGGGAAAAGCCCAGAACAGGGCCCTGCCTGACCCAGCTAGTGATGGTAGAAACCCTGATCGGCTGCCTGTGAAATGTGAACAGGAAGTAGCCAAGGGTAGAGGTGAGGGAAGAGTGCTCCTGGTAGAGGGAATTGCTGCTGCAAAGGCCTGATGTCCAGAGCAAGAGAGCTGTGAATGTCCCAAGAGTATATGTGGGTCGGAGGCTGAGATGAGGCTGGAGAGGGAAGCAGAGAGGCAGATACTAAACCTTTATTCTGGTTGGGGGAGCAGGCCTGCCCCAGCCTCTCTTCCCAGCCCCCAATTGCCTCACCTGCCCTCGTTGCCGTAATCTAGGCCAGAGCCTGGAGGGAGCCGAGCCCCCATTGGTGCATACCACGTAGATTTTTCAGAGATAATTTAATCAGAGCTATTAATAAGCAGAAAAGAAAGAGCTCTTTATGCTTCTCCTGGAGAAAAGGGAAAAGAAGAAGCACATGTAACCTTGTTATTCACCCAGCCCTGCCCCCAGTACCTAGAGCTTCTCTCTGGAGCGGGCCTAGGGGGATGGAGCTAGGAGGCCAGAGGAACAGAGGAAGGAGGCTGAGGAGGACCAGGTAGCCCCAGAGACTGACCCCTGCCAAGCTCCCCAACCACACCTCACCCTCACACCCCTCTAGCTACTTTGGCCTCTTGGCTGCTTGAAAGTTCCAAACTGTTTTCCACCTCGAGGCTTTTGCACAAGCTGTTCCCTCTGCCCAGAACACTCTTCCTTCTTCTCTTCACACGCTTGGCCCATTATTTTACTTTAGGTCTCAGCTCAAGTGCCACCTCCTCAGAGAAGTCCTCCCTGACTGCACTATCTGAGGTTATTCTCCCCAGAGCACCTTCTTTTTGCTTTTCCATTTCCAGCACTTAATAATGTTGGCTACTCCCTGAGCACTCGTGGGTTGATGTATTTTCTGCCTATCCGCCCCCCCCCCCTGCCGCGCCACCCCCCCCGGCCCCCCTGTCTAGACTGTAATCTCTGGGAGGAGAAAGACTCTTTGTCATCATCTTCACTGCTGTGTCCCCAGCATCTTGCATAATCACTGATACAGAGTAGGTTTATGGGCCTGTGTTGTTGGGACAGGAACCAGTAAGTGGTGGGAGACCCTCCTGCCTGGGAGATCTGTCAGAGAACCTGGGAACCATGGAACGTCCTCCTTGTTTCACCACTGGGGATCAAGAGGCCCGGAGAAGGGAAGGCACTTACCCGAAGTCATGTAGTAAGCTTAGGCCAGAGGTGGTCCTTGAACCCAGAACTCTTTGGGGGGTACGCAGTTCCAGATGAGTCTCATCTCAAACACTAGCTCTGTCTTGAGGGGGATTCTGAGGCCTCACTCAGGCTCAGAACTGAAAGAGTGCAGTTAGTGGCGTCCGCCATGGGTCTAGGATTGGGTGTTGAGGAACTAGCAATAGGGGGCTATCCCTGGGAATGGAGTCAGTGAGAGTTAGAATGGAGTTAGAATGGGAGTCTGCAGGCTTGGTTCCTTCAGTCAGTGCCACCATCTTGTCATGCGGCCTCCTAGACAAGTCAGCCAACTTCCCTGGGCATGTTTCCTCATCTGAAAGTTGGGACTATCTACCCTAGGCCTGCCTATCTCAAGGACTGTAACGAGAAAATAATATAACATTTCCAAAAGCCTAATGGGCTCTACAAATATAATCAATGCTTATTATTATAAAATATAGCAAGAACAACGATAATAACATCTATCTAGTGAATCTCCGCTATGAACCAGGCAACACCCCAGATCTCATACGGGATCTGTAAACCTCGCAATCAGCTCATGAAGAGGAACCACTGGTGTGTGTTACATATGTGAAACCTGAGGCTGGGGTCAGTGGCTTTGCTCAAGGTGGCATACACCTCCTAAGTGCATGGGACAGATTTTAACCCTGCTGTGGTCTCTTTGCAGTAGAGGGTTTTTGACTTAGCTAGCAGCCTTAAACAGTACATTGGAAGTGGGAGTGGTCCTGCAAAATCCCCCACCCCCACCCCCGCCAAGGTCATCTCTGCTCTCGGCTAGCTGTGGTTCTCCCAGGCTCTGAGTGGCAGGGAGATTTCCAGGGATTAAACCCAGCCTGCCCTGCCTCCCCTCTGGCCTGGAAAGGCCAGCAAGCCCTCCCAAGCCTGCCTGGCAGATCTCCTCTTGTACAAAAAGTTATTGACTTATCAAGGTTAAAATACATTCAGCACAGGCCAATAAAACAGGGATTCTGCCGCATCCTGGCTGTCATGTGCAGCCTGGTTTTCATGGCAACAGGCCCTCTTCTGCACATGAAACGGTTCAGTTGTGCAAAGTTCAGGCGTTACATAAACAGGGAGTTAACAACAGCAGCAGAAATCAATGTCTGGCCAGGCATGGCCTGGGGAGATAGCATTGATTGGGCCCTTCGTCATTGATAGGCTGGGTCCATGCTTCCTGCCCAGTCGCCTCGGGCTCCCTCCCCTGGCTCAGATCCAGAGAGCTCCAGGAAGGTGCCTCCGCCCTTGCCCCAGAGCCCCTTTCTGGCTGGGATCCAGAAGGGAAAGGATCTGCTCAGCTGTCTACAGCCGTTTTGTAAATCATTATTTCTGAGACGCCATTCCATTGCCTTAAAATATGTTCACGCCATTGTTAATGGAGAACGCATCCCTTTGTCTCTTAAGTCTTTCTCACGACAAGGAACAATCTCACTGCCTCTCTGTTTAGCCATAAAACTCACCCATACATTAGATGTGCCCCGATGAGGTCAAACAGAGCAGGGTATGAAACCAAACTGGCTGTGCAATTTTGGGTCAGTCGCTTCACCTCTCTGAGCCTTGCTTTCCTGTTTTTTAAAATGGCAAGAAAAACAGTACCAACTTCATGGGTGCAGGGAGGAAGAAATGAAGGGACACGCGAAGCCCCTAGCTTAGGGCCTGTGTCAGGAAGCTAACCCTCTGTGTCTCTCTCTCTCCGATTACAGATTCCAGGAAACACCTTCACGGAGCAGAAAAGAGCAGGGAACTAGGAAGCAATATTAGGGTTCAAATCCTAGCTCTACCACTAGCTGTGCGACCTTAGGCAAGTCAGTTTACTACTCCGAGCCTTGGCATTTATTCCCTTATATAAAATGGGGAAAGTGCCTCTGTAAGAGTGAAGGAAGAATAAAGTGAGCTCAACCACGTGGATGTTCTGGGAACACAGAAGGTACCTAGGAAAGATTTATCAAATCAGATTTCTCCTCCAGCATTCCAACGTCAGACCCACCCACCCTCACAAAATGGAAAATCTTATGGGCTTTTCTCAGGGAGGGGAGGTTCAAGAGGAAAGAGCTGTTCGTTGCATTTATTGGAAGGGTCTTAAAGATAGGAGCCTGGTCTTCTTCATCTTTGTATAGTTAAGGCTTGGGAGAGTCCAAATATACAGTAATAGCTCAATACATGTTTGTCGAATAAAGCTAAACTCCTGTGGAAAGCTGACTAGGCTACCTGTGATCTGTCATTGGTAGCGTGGAGACCAGGGGATGGCTAGGATGGTTTAGGATGATTGTGGGGACTTCCAGCCACACTGGGTATAGCAGAGGCAGCCGACTCACCACTGAAATTCATACCCCCTCCCATGGGATGGAATAAATACCAGGAAGCAGAGTCTAGCTGGGCTATGTAGCCAGGGACTATATTTCCAGCCATGGCTGTATGAATAGCTTTTGCCAGTGAAATATGAGCAAGTATGCTGTAAGAAGTGAATATGCTTCTTCTCTGTGAGCGTTCCCTTCTGCCTCAAGGAAGATGATTGAGCCTTCTGGATCAGGGCACGGCCAAAGATGGATGGAGCCTGGGTCCCTAAACCACTTGTGGAGGACAGTTGCTCACATGTTGACCAACAACACAGGCTCTGAGCTGTTAGGCAAGCAATAAACTTCTGTTGAATGTCACCACTAAGCTTCCACGGTCCATTTGTTGTAGCAGCTGATGTTGCCATCACAACGAATTCACAGGGCTTCCTGGAGAAGACCCAGACCCCCAGCACGGCCCTCTCTGAATCACGGAATTTTGCAGAGCTGAGAGGGTGTCCTTATTTGATAAAATAAGTATAGTAAAATATTAAGGGTAGAATCCACATGGTGTCTACTGTAAATATCTTTCAATTTTGCTGTACGTTCAAAATGTTTCATAATAAAATGCTTGAAACATAATCGCTATGCCTGGATTTTCAAAAATTTTCTAGGAACCTTAGGGTTTGAGGAAGTTGTGCCAGGGACCACTAGCTGTGGTGGGGGTGGACAAAGGGAGCTGGGAAAGAGAGAGCTCTGGGGTCCATACTCTATCCCACCTCACCAACTTCAACTAGAGCCCATTCGGTTTCAACTCTTTTTCATACTGGAGTTCAGCGTGGATTTAATTTGAAGAAGGGTTTCCACTGTTCCAACAATAAGGTTTGAAAACCACTGGGCTCAATCCTGTCATGTTGCAGATGTGGAAACTGAGGTTCGGAAAGGGGAAAGGACTTCCTCCAGGTCCCACTGAGAGCCAGAGGCTGGACAGGAATTCCAATTCAGATCTCCTGACCCCTAGGGCAGAGTTTACTTCTGTGGTTTTCTGATGGTTTTCTAGGGGTCTCCACCCTGGGGGCTGCTGGCAGGCCAAGAGGGTGAGTTAGACACCAGGCAAGACTCCCTCACATCCTGCATCCTCCAGCCAGAGCCCTCTGCCTTTGTCTGTCTTATATGTTAGGTTCCAAGGTATTTGGCCAAAGTGTTCTGCAGGCAGGGAGTGGCTGTTTGGGAGGTGATAGGGGACACAGGAGAAGACTTTAATGGAACCAAGACTTTCCTGGAGTGGGGCCACCCCTCCGTCGCAACACCACCCCCTTCTCTCTAGCTCTGGTGGGAAGATGGATTGAGAGAGGCAGTGCTGGGACAGACCACTCAAGAATGATGGATTTGGGCCCTGACCAGAAGCCTTTGGGGTCATCTGGGGCTGTGAGCAGAGGGGAGGGGTCACCCATCTGGGGCAGGTGGGTCATCGAGGGATAGGGATTCAGCTTAGAGGTTGGAGGGCTGATGATGGAAGGGATAGTGTGTACCCTAACCCTGGCACTCGTACTAGCTGTCTCATTCATTCATTCATTCATTCATTCCATGACTCTAGTGTGCTAGGCCCTGGGCGAGGCACTGGAGATTCCAGGGTAAATGGGCACCATTCCTGCAGGGAGAGCGGCAGGTGGGAAGACAGTGCCGCCTCACCCCACCAAGCCACTGACCAGCCCTGTGACCTTGGGCAGGTCCCCTTTAGCTTTAGTTTTCCCATCTGGAAAATGAGGATAATTATAGTTCCAAACTGATAACATGTGTGATACACGTGACACAGAGCTTGGTGAGGAGAAAGGGTGATTCTCTTCCCCAGACTTCCAATTAAAAAAGAGTCATGTCGCCCCATCCGGACTGCTGGGGTTCAGGTGAGACAGGGGCATGAGTTCTAATCCTGACCCCACTTATAGCTGTGTGATCTTGGGCCAAATCATTTCTTCTCTCTGGACTTTGGTTTTCTCTTCTACAAAATAAGCACGATAATCATAGTAACTGCCGTATTTAGTGGTTATGAAGTTTTAATGAGTCAGTATATGGAAACATTTAGAACAGTGCCTGGCCCACAGCTAACACTCAAGTAAATGTTAATCATTGCCGTAAGTGCTATGCTGGACTCAGTCTATCACAGCAGTGATAACGCCCCTGATGAATATTGATGCCATGCTAGAGGCAGACTTGCAAGCCATCTAAACCCAGTCTGGTGCCTCTGTGCTAACTCTAACCCTTCTGGAGGGAGTTCCTAGAGTTCAGGCTTTGATTGGTTTTGCTAGTCCACCTGGGCTCAGTGAGAACAATGCTGCAATCAATTAGCAATGCCTGCATGGGCAAAGGAAAAGAGAGGGACAGGAGGTATGACATCCGCTGGCCATCCTTGATGCTAGCCCAAGCCTCCTCTTATACAGATGGGGAAACTCAGGCTCAGAAAAGGAAACAAGACTTGCTTAAGGCCACACAGGCTGTCATAGATTGGGCTCCTGAGCCTGCCTCCCCGATTTCTCACTGGGTCCTGGTCTATGTCATTTAATCCTGTGGAGAAACGTCATTATTTTGCCATTACATTTCCCAGCCTGTTTTCTGGAAGGGAGTTAATTGATTTAAACTTTTCCAGGATGATTCTCCCTCCCCTTCTCTCCCTTGGGTTCCCATTCTATTATCACTCTGCCTCCTGGAAATGAGTAAGTGGCATCTGTGAGGACAGGCATGGAAGTCCCTAGGTAGAGCCTCCACGCAGGTATGGAGAGTGTGCACCTTGCCTGGAGCAGGGTCTTCTGGAGACCTCCACATTTAATGTCAACAACTGGCAGGACTCAAGCATGGGGTGTTAACAATCCTCATAGCGGCCCCCTCTCGTGCCGGGTGCTAGGTGCAGCTCAGATCTTTCATTGGCTCTTCACATCCACCCAATAAAAGAAGGGGGAACTGAGGCCTGGAGGTGGTCCCAGAGCTGAGGTCAAATCCAGGACTACCTGGCCCCAAATTCTTAATTCTTTTTTTTCATACTCAAAACCCAGTTACCCCAAATGTCCTTTCAGATTCTGACCTCTGACCTATAAGCATAGTTGAGGGGTGATCATTGACATCCTATTTGATGGATGAAGAAACTGAGGCCAACAGGTGGGGAGTGACTGTTCCTGGGCCACCCAGCAAGTGAGGCCAAGGCTCTGTCCTTTGTCTGCCCCCAAGGGGAAAAAGGACAAGAGAGTCTCAGAGCAGGGCTGGCTGTAACAGTCCTCCTGCCGATTCATCTTCCAAGCTGAAATATTTATTTACGTACCCCATTTAGTTAGAATATGCCATAATTAGCAGCAGATTTGTGCCTCCTGCCTGTGGTATTATTTATTTTGGGTTCCGGGTGGCCACTTCCCGGGGCTGAGTGTGCACTGGGCCTGGATTTCAATCAGATGGGGCCGCGGCAGAGCTGTCCCTGGAGACCTCACCGAAGCGATGCCCCCCTCAGAATGATAAATGAGCCCACATACAGCAGAAATGCTGCCCAGCTGCTCTGGGGGGCCGACATGCACGGGGTGGAGAAGAGGATGTTCTCACCAATCCCAGGATCCTGTCACTGAGGAACTCCCCCTCCCCCAGTGCCAGATAATAGCCTGGCATTCCCCAAGCCCAGGAAGAAACCTACGAGAGAGATGGTGTAGTGCAGGCCCCACTGCAGTCCTGCTTCTGAGAGTCCTCAGGCTGCCAGGAACTTGGAAGGGCTGCCTGTTCCTATTGTCTTGGGACAGGTTTTTATGTCAGCATCTCTTGGCCTTGACCATGGAGGACGTACTCCTTGTCCACAGCCCCCATGGCTGGGAAGTTACTTCCGCTGTCTAACTTTAGTCAAGATAAAAGCATTTGCAACTCTGAATCCCAGGTGACCCCACGTAGGACATCTCTGTCACTGGAAGATATGGGAAAGAAGGGAGTGTGGACAAGGGTTCTCTGGACACTGGAGGAAGTGGAACAGAAATAAAAGCTAACCTTTATTGAAGCCTCCTGTGCTACAGCCTTTATCTGTGTTTGGCTTAATTTCTTAACCTCTTGGTGCCTGTTTGCTCAACTGTAAAATGGGACGATAGCAGGAGCTACCTCCCTTGGTTGCATAAAGATTAAGAGTTAATACATGCAGAGCCCCCCAAAAGTACTCTGCACACAGTAAGTGCTCAATAATTGTGTACTGTTATTATTTGGGGCTTAACTCTTACACTACTTTTCAAGTCAGAGCCACACCATTTTACGGAAGAGAAAACTGAGGCCAGCGCCTTGCCCATGAGATGAGCTTCATCATCTTCATTTTCCAGACAAGAGACCCGGGGCCCAGGATGCCAAGGAGCCCCTCAAGGGCTGACTCCAGCATGGCGAGGGCTCTGTGACTTCATCAGGTGTTTTGGGAGTCAAGCGAGGGCATCTCCGTAAGGCACCAAGAGCAGGCCTGGCAGGAAGCCATCCTCTGGCCACAGAGGAGCTGGGTTCTGGGGCCGGCTCTGAGCAACTCCAGGCAAGTGTTTCACAGGTCATGAACTGATCATAGCAAAGCTGGCACAGCTCCCAGGGGTCCACTGCCAATTAGGCCAGATGCCCACAGGCGGATCCCATTGTCCCTGGCCTAGTTGGGACAGGGTATGTGGCTGAGCTTTCTCCAGGGACTGCTGCTTCCAGGCCAAGTGCCCTAATGAGGTCAGGGAGAGAGAGATGTGGCTGTAACAGGTGGGGTAGGGGTGGGAGGACTTCACCTGGGTCTCATTTTGCAAAGGAGGAAATTGAGGACAAGGAGAGGTGACAGATAAACCCTGGAGGCTCTGAGAGGGACCCTGATAAACAGCTCCCCAATACACACATGCACCAAGCTGGTCCAGATCCAAAGTGCTGTTGCTGTGTGGCCCTGGGTGAGTTATTCAACTTATATGAGCCTCCCCTGCTTCAGGTGCCATTATGGGAATACTATCTACCTGGGGATGGGGGGCACAGCGGATGTGAGGATCACGAGATGCGAGACACACCTGCCACTCAGAGGATTCTGATCTTGAAATAGGACAAAGGAGTGTTGTGGAGACCCATTCTGTGTCTACACCTGTGCCTTCTCACTTTTCCCAGGCTGTTCCCTCTGCCAAAAATACGGTTCTGGCCCCCTTTCCAAGACTGAGTTCTACTTGTCGTTGGGGTCTCAGCTCAACTGTCACCTCCATAGAAAGCAATCGCTGACCCTCCTCCACATATAGATTGAGTTCCAGTTGAGCCTCGCCCTGATCACGCTGGACCTGGACCAGGTCGCCTGCTTCCTCACTGTCAGCTCTGTGGGGCAGGGACCCCCACTGTCTGTTTTGCGTGGGACCTGGCATGTGATAAGTGCTAACTAAACATTTGTTCAGCGACTGATTTTTTCATCGAATGAGTGAGTGATGGAACCAGTGAATGGAATTCGCTGCCATGCTGGTGTGGTCCGAACGTTCATGTCCTTCCAAAATACATATTCTAAAAACCTAGTATCCAAGGTGATGGTATGAGAGGTGGGACCTTGGGGGGGGGTGATTAGGTCATGAGGGCAGTGCCCTCACAAGTGGGACCCTACCCTTATAAAAGAGGCCCCAGGAGCTCCCTAGTCCCTTCAGCCATATGAGGACACAGTGAAAAGTCTGCAATCTAGAAGAAGGCCCTCTCCCAACTTTGCTGGCACCCTGATCTGGGACTTCCAGCCACCAGAACTGTGAGCGATAAATTTCTATTGTTTATAAGCCATTCAGGCTTTGGTATTTTGTTATAGCAGCTTGAATGGACTAAGACACATGCTCACCTCTCCTCGCTCTTCACCCGTATTCTTCTTCACAAAGAACCAGGAACCTGGCAGCTAGGGTAGCAGCAGCTGAATTTAAATGCCCTGTAACAGGAGCTGCCCAGATGTGAAGCTAGGTTCTCAGCTCTGGGACCTCGTTTGCTTTATCTGGAATGCTGGTCAGGTAGATATTGCTGGGGAGAAATCATCTTTGAGCTGTCCATCTTTGGTGCCTATGGGAGCAGCAGAAAAGGCTGATCTGGGATTTGTCAGGCCTGGATTCCAATTCCAGTCCAGGTATCATCCAGCTGGGGGACCACAGGCAAATGCCTTCACACCCTGGGCCATATTTTCCCCATCTTTGAAACAGACTTGCCTCCATCCTGAAGCTGCCACGTCCATTTAAGGGAGGCCCTTTCATTGGGCAGAGGACAATAAGCAGACTTAGTCTGTCCCACATTCTGACCTCCTCTTCCAAGGGAGGCCCCAGGCCCCAGATCCCAGCGTATTGAGTTTGAGGGACCCTCATCGTCTGCCAATCCCATCCCTTTCTCCTCATCTGCACTGATGCTGAGCTCTGTCTCTCTGGAAATTTCAACTGTGAGAAGAGCCAAAGGTATCCACAGTCATTTGCTGAGCACCTACGACATGCCAGGCCCTGGATATTCCTGCCCTTGCTGGATCCTCCCCAGTGCCCCGTTTTACAGATGAGGAATTTGAGGCTTAGAGAGGAAGAACAGGGGCCTAAGAACACACAGCTGGGAAGTGCCGAACACAGGGCTTGAACTCACATCCCCCCAGCTCTGGAAACAGCCTCTCTTTGGGGGATGGCTTCTGGCCCCTGTGACTTCATAGAAAATGTAAAAAAAAAGAAACCCCTCCCAACTGGGGCCCAGTAGACATGAGGGCACAAGAGGAAGTTATTTGGTGGGGGCGGGGGCGGGTACAGTGGGAGTCAGACAAAAAAAAGAAGCCCCTGTAGAAACCACTGATTGTGACTATCGATTAATAGTAATAATAACCCACATTTTGAGCCTTTAACACATACCATGCCCATGGAGGCCTCCTAATAGCTCTCTTGGGAACGGTTCAAAATGTATTCCCATGTTACTGATGCGGAACCTGAAACTCAGAGAGATGAGGTGATTTTCTGTAAGTCACTCAGCTGAGAAGTGGTGGTGCTGTGATTCTAACCCCAGTAATGCCAAGGCTTATGCTCCTTGGCCAGCAGCCTTACAGAAAGGTGGCATCAGGAAATGTTTGTTGATTGGCTGACTGACTGAAATAATGAATAATTTAATGAATGAATGACCATCTGTAGGATGCCTATGAGGGGCTGGCAGGGGCAGGAGAGGAACCTCCAAATCAAACTCAGGCCCTCCAGGTCTGCCTCTTGACCACCCACGGGGCATTTTGTCTTTTGCCTCATTGAGGGAGGGGGTAGGTGGCCATCCAGTGGGCAGAGCAGGGGCAAGCGCCAGACTCCCCCAGCCTCTCTCCTGCCCCTGAATGCTCACACTCTTTGTGACTTATTGTTTAACTTTACAAGCCCCTTGGCTTTTATGAGGGTTATTTATAAAGCTCCGGGCTTTGATTCACAGTGTAAAAAAGCAAACTCCTGTATCTGAAAATGTCACCAGGGATTAGGGGAGTCTTTGAAGTCCCCTCCCTGCAGGCAGCACCCGCCCAGCTTTCTTCTCCAAAGCATCTCCAAGCCTGGGAACCCTGGCCAGGGCCCAGGGGCCCTCCTTCGGGGTGGCTCCTGTCCAGATGAGTGACAGGTAGGGATTCCTCCCCCAGAGCAGTCTTCCCAGCTAGGCACTTTTCCCAGTTCCAGGCAGGACTGGGCCTCCCTAGTCTCCAGATGTTAGCAACATCTGTCTCTCGTGTTTATGCACAGCCAGAGGCTGCTATCTCACGTTCCTGAGCCCAGCAGTGGGGACTGAGGGTCTTTTAAAAATGGATTAGTATTACTGACTTATTGGAGCAGGGAATATAAATAGGCAGGTAGAGTAGAGAGACCAGCTCTTGATGTGGCAGGGAGCTATCCTCTGCCTCCTAGCCCCGGGGTCGAACCTTACACCATGCCTGTAGGGAGGGACCCTCATTTGTTTCTTCCTCTCTATTCAGTCAGGTGACCATTGAGGGGTTCAGGTTAGCTCATGGGGTGGTGGAAAGAGGCACCCAAGTGGACAGTGCGGAGAAGCAGCAGCATTTCCTGCTCCCCGCCTGATTCCCCATCAGCATAAGGACAGAGGGATGGACAGAATAACTTTGCCCACTTCCATTCAAACATTCATAGTGGTCTGAGGATGCTTCCAGGACATTTTCTCCCTGGCTTTCTCTGGATCTTGTGGGACCTCTATGTGTCTTAGTAGCCAATAGCAAGTGAGGAGGTAAAGTCTCAGCTTGTCCCCTCTGAGCTGTGTGATCTTGGGTGAGCCCTTGTCCTCTCTGAGCTTTCTCTCCCCTATTTACAAAATGCGGACCCTCATTTCAGGCAAGGTTGTGTGGGGGATTAAACGAAGTCATTTTCGAAAGTATGCAAGATGCTTGGTAGCCCTTGAAGGAGCCAGTGGTCCCCTACTGCCTCCTTCTTTAAACCAAGCTCCTTTATCTAGGCCCAGAGGAAATGAATTCAAGATCCTAGCGGAGAGAGGCCTCAGCCCCTTCACCTCCCTTTCCCCCTCCCCATCTGAGCCCCTGCCTAGCCTCCTCCCAGATCTGGCCTCCCAGCTAATGGAGGAGACAGCTACCGTGACCATCCACAGTGTTGGCTTCACTGCCACCATCTTTTTTTTTTTTTAATGCCTACAGCACCTGGTCTTCCTAGGTGGTCTCCCATCCAAGTACCAACCTGCCCGACTCTGCTTAGCTTCCAAGATCAGACGAGATCTGGCATGTTCAGGGTAGCATGACCATAGCACTGCCACAATCTTCACTTACTCCTTTTAAAAATCACCAAGGAGAGATAGAGGGCTTCTCTTTATGGGGGAAAGCCAATAAGGTAGCAGTGGGTGTGTTCTGGGCAGGGGGTTGTGCGTGTGAAGGTGAGGGTTGGGGAGGAGGACTGTGGAAAACCTAGGGTGGTGAGAGAGGGGCCTTGTGAGCAGATAGGTGAACAGGTGTGTCAGAAGAGTAAACTGGTAAAGAAATCAACAAACCGTGGTCTCCTTATACAAGAGAATACTACTCGGTGGTAGGAAGGAGTGAACTCCCGATAAAGCAATAACATGTGTAAACCTCAAAAAAAAAAAAAAATTATATATTTGCACCTGCTGCGCCATCTGCCTGCAAAATTTCCTCCCTCCCCATGTATAAAATTCTAGAAGAGGCAAAACTATTTGATGGAAAGCAGATTGGTGGTGGCCCAGGGGCCAAAGTGTGGGGATGGGAATTGCACAAGGGAAATTCTGGGGGTGATAGAAATGTTTTCTATCACAATTGTGGTGTTATTTACACAATTGTATACATTTGTATACAAACCGTACACATTTGCCTACATTCGTATACTCAAACTACACACTTAAAATCACTAAATTTTGTTATATGTAAATTACACTTCAGTAAAGCTAAAAAATTTGAAGTAAAAAACCTCACATGTGAATAGAAAACAATTCATCATTATAGAAAAACGTAAGATTAGAAAGTAAACAAGTAGAACTTTCCCCCACCT
This sequence comes from Rousettus aegyptiacus, assembly GCF_014176215.1. NCBI lineage: Eukaryota > Metazoa > Chordata > Mammalia > Chiroptera > Pteropodidae > Rousettus > Rousettus aegyptiacus. The sequence continues at coordinate 22,348,998 of NW_023416308.1, read as the reverse complement.
TAGTTTCTCCTTCCCAGAAGCAACAATGTATGATTTCAGTCACTCATTCATTCACTCACTCAACTAATATTTATTGACTACTATGTGCTCTGCACCACTGTGGCTATTTTTAAGTTGCATGAATGCCCGTGACTTTCTAGAAAGATTTTCTAGATACACTTTGCTTTTCAGTGAATGTGAACATACGACAGCCTATTTTGCACCTTTTTTCCTCCACCTAACAGACCAGCCTCGAGAGAGTTCCATGTAAGCGCACACACGTCTCCCTCATGTTTTTTAAAGGCTGCACAGGAATCCACTGAATGTATAAACCAAAACGATTAAACCTGTCCTCTCGTGACAGACATTTCAATAGGCTCTGCCTTTCATTTTTATCACATGCAGCATTGCAGCGAGCACCCTTGTACACATAGGTGGGCTTCTTCACAGGGGTAAATTTTGGAATTCTATTTCAAAACTTGATAAAGTTCAAAAGTTAAATCTCTCAAGTTAGCTCTCTGCTTGGCATTTAGATGTGTTCCCACTCCTCTCGGGAAATGGACCCAAATCCCCACTCACGCTGACAAGCATGAGTCTTGAGCCTACGTATTGTTCTGGCCTCATTGCATCCTGTGCTCCAGACTCACTGACATCTTTGTCTCCTACCTCAGGACCTTTGCATCTATTATGGTGTCCACTTACAAAGCTTCCGCTTTTCCCCAACCCCTTCTCCTAGCTAAACTCCCCCTTAGCCTTCATCCTACAGAAAGCACTGCTTCTTCCAGGGGGCCTTCCCCGATTGCCGCTGATGGGGCATGTCTCTGTCACAGCTTTCAGAGACCCTGTTCCTGACTCTGTTGCTTTCCTGCAGAGTACTGATCTTCATGCATAAAGGCATTTGTTTGTCCGGGATCCTGGGATTAATGCTTGTCTCTCCACTAGACTATGAGCTCCACAGGGTAGAGATGAGGATCGCAGACTGGACAAGGATTGGTACACAAATGAAGGAAGCGATCCTATAGGTGATGAGTAAGGAATGACAAACAAGGAGGGGGAGGAAGTCAAGTAGGGTGCAATTCCAGGCAAAGCCCTCACAGAGGTTGGCTTCAGGCTGATCCCACACAGGAGCTCAAGATTGTGAGTTATACCACAGTTATCCTGACCAAGGAAACGGAGATGGATTCTCACCCCAACTGTCAGTCCCAGCATGCAGTGAGAGCCGATATAAACTCCCTGGCTCTCTGTGTGTGTGTCAGCAAAGTGATTCCAGTAGACTGAGGATAGCTCTTTGGAGTCACGAATGCAGGCACATGGAAGAAAAGCACACAGAGGCTGGTGGAGGGGCACAGAGAAATGGTCAGAGGAATCACAGGGGCTCTGAGTAAAGCATTGATGGTACCCACTCAGCTGAGGTCTACTTTCTTGACTACCTCACACACCTAGCATAGCACTTGGAACAGAGCAGGCACTCAAGAAAGATTTGGTGAATAAGTGCATGAATAAAGGAATGAAGGTGAGTGTAGGGAGGGCATTCTGGAGGAAGAATGGCATAAACAAAGGCTCAGAAGTGGAACTAGGCAGTGGCACTTGTACTAGTCCAATGAGAGCTAATTGTTAAAGTTTTAGGAATTTTGTGAGTCAGTTGTGAAATACAGTACAGTCAGTTCTCACCTAACTTCGCCGATAGGTTCCTGGAACCGTGGTGAAATGACCTATAATGAAACAAATTTTACTGTAGGCTAATTGATAAAAACAAGAGTTAAGTTCCTACAGCATCTCATCAACATCATAACAAAATAATGTTGAACAAAACAGTGTTATTCAAAGACCTGCTAAATTCTGACAGCAACTGGTGCACTGCATTTCAATCCAGTTCTGACGCTTAACCCCTCAGAGGTAGTGTCAGACTCCATAGGTCATAGGGCACAGACTTTAACAAGACTGCCCTCACTTCAGACAACGGCTGCAAGTTTAGGGAGTCCCATACTCTCCATAGGCTTGACCATTTGCTAGAACAGATCAGAGAAATCAGAAAAGCACTGTATTGGTTACAGTTTTATTATAAAGGATAAAATCAGGACAGGCCAAATGAAGAGATAAACAGGGTATGGTCTGGGAGGGTCTCAAACTCAGAGCTTCCATGCCCTTTCCCCGTGGAGTCACCCTCTGGGCATATCAGTGTATCTACCAGCCAGGAAGCTATACTGAGTTTTGGTGTCCAGAGTTGTTATTGGGGCCCCCTTACCTAGGCATGGTTGGTTGGATCATTGGACATGTGATTGAACTCAATCTCTGGGCTTCTCCCCTGCTTTTGGAGGGCGGGGCAGTGGTGTTCAAAGCTCCAGCCTCCTAATCGCATGGTTGGTCTTTCTGACAATCATCCTGAGTCATCTCATCTCTTATTATAAACTCATTCAGGTATGATCCAACAGGTTCATGGATAACAAAAACACTCTTATCACTCCAGCAATTCCAAGGGTTTAGAATCTCCTTCTCAGGAACCAAGGACAAAGGCCAGTCATGTTCATTTTATACAATACATGGTGGTCACCAAAATTTGAATCATGTAAACTTATAGCTAACTAAATCATAGTATAATAGCAACAAATGCTCCAAACTCATCATTTTTAAATATTTTACTACCTTTTGCTATTATCTATACTTTTGAGTTTTTTCCATCTATTGTATCTATATGGTGGAAATACTACATAACGGTATCTGCGTATTTCTCCCCAATTCTGCATTCACCAAAATGTTGGTAAGTTTCAAATCAGAGTACTTACAGCACAGAAGCTGCCAACTGCTACAAATCAGGGCATAATTTTGTTGTGTTGTTGAGTGTCTAAATTTAGAAAGTAATGGAGAAAATGTTAATAACACAGATTAAACTTCGAAGTGTGTTGTGTTTAGCTATTACATGTGAATAGCAGAAAAAAATCGAGGAAATAATCTCCCGGTATTCAAAACCATTTTGCAATTCAGCAAAGAAGTTGCTCACATCAATGACAAATGAGTGAAGTTCTGACATACATCTTCATTGTTTCACTTCAGCTTACCCATTAACACTTAAATGAAAATATCAGCTCATATTCATGCCTGAACTACACTCGTTCATCAATTCCAACCACAGGTTGGCTATTGATACCAGAGTTTGGCAAAAATCAATAAAAGCGTTTTATGAGAATCAATTGTCTCTATAGAATTTACTTACAATAAAGACTATTGTATATGTTACTATTATTTTTAAATCGTGGGCCACACATCAATATCAATACAATATATGTCAATGCAGGTTATAATTATGCATACACATGCACCTATAATACATAGAATTTTTTCCCTAGAGAGCTGAGGCCAAGCCACTGTGATTGAGCAAGTTGGATGGAGTGGAAGGGACAGGGTGCCTGAGGAGCTGAAATTAGAGGTGTGGCCCAGTTCAGATGGTGCAGGAGCCTGAATGACAGGCTCAGAGAGGGAGACAAACTGCTCCAAGTCACACAGCCAAGAAGTGGCAGAGCTGAGTTAATCAAAGGTTTGTGGTGGGGCCCTTCCTTCTAGCCTGGGTCTTCTGCTCCCTCTTCTCCCGCTCCCCACCCCCGCACCCCCCCCTCCAAAGGCTCAAGCTCACATATCTTAGGTGCAAATCTGGGGGAGTTCGAGCGTGGGAAGTTAACCCATCTCAGCTCTGGGATCCTGTGAACAGAGTCATTTGTTAGGTCTTGAAGTGTCAATTAGTGGGGCACAAACCTGATTAGTCACCACAGCATGGCAGATTTAGGGGACTTAATCAGGCAAGGGCGGGGGACGGTGGGAGGGAGAGGAGGAAAAGGAAAGGAGGGAAAGGGGAGGTCAGTGCTGAGTGCTGGGGGCCCGAGGTGATTAGTCCTTACAAGTGGCCATCAAACCTGGCTAGATGTAGCAGGAGGAGGAGCTTTAGGGCAGCCGAGTGGATGGGATGCCAACCCTTTTCCTCTTTGGCCCTGGCTTACCTGGGAGAATGTCAGGAACTGTCTCATCTGCTGAGGCTGGGCTGGCCCTTCCAGGCAAGTGAGCCTCCTGACACCCCAGCTGGAAAGTGCCATCTTAGAAGCCGGGCAGAATTTCTCAGCCAATGTGCTTGCCTTTTAAAACGTTTTCACCAAGACTACAGGGAGGCCATCTGGGGTCTTTGTTGGAATTAGAAAAAGGCATCCCCTCTGGGCAGACCAATTAGGAAAAAGCACCCCTCTGGGTACAATAATTGCCCAAGGCTACACTTTCTCCAGGTTATTGAAGGCCCTTGACACAAGGCTCAGCTAGTGGACCTGAACAGAGCTGAATTTCAGATGCATTTTACCCCCAATCACACTCACTCAACCAGGTGCCCTAGGCTAGGCATAACCTGAACAATTGTATCCTGCAGTCCTATTCCTATTTTTGGACCCCCAAGGACTCTCTTAGGGCTTGCGACTCCATGCAAAGAGCACAGGCTCCAGAATCAGCTAGTCCTGGGTCCAAACTCATCACTGCCTCTAGTTTTGTGTGTGCCTTCCCACTCCCCTCTCTGGGCCTCAGCTTCCTTATCTCTAAAATAAAGATGATAACAGCTCATTCAACCCAGGCGTCAGGGATGACTGAAGAAGATGATCCGTTCAGCCATGTGGGGACCCTCCTAAGTGCTCAGTAAGCTTTGGAACGTTATTTGTCAGCACCATCCTAGATCCAAGGCCACACCCTCCTAAGAACCAGGTTTGCCTATCTCTCTCCCTGTGACAGAGGAAGAACCCAGGCTGGGGTCAGATGACTAATGAGCTGGCAGATAACCTGAAGGCTAGGCCTGGAATCTGGGGCTGGATGGGCACATGACAGGAGACCAGTTCAGCCCTCAGAGCAGTGGTCCTTGGCTTCTGGGCATCGTAAACCCCTTTGGGCATTTGATAAAAGTTATGGAGCCTCTATCCAGGAAAATGCATCTGCACACACGGTTTTACATGCTAATTCAGGTGTCCATGAAACATTAAAATCTGTCCATAGACCCCAAAGAACTCCCACCCTGGAAGCAGCAGGCTCTGCACCCTCACAGGGGGGCCATCAGGTCACTGGATTCTTCCACAAGGTAAGGAGAGAAGGAGAAAAGGAAATTAGCATCCCTTGAGCTGACTTTACATGTATTACCTAATCTAAGGCTTTCAGCAACCCCACAGGGTAGCAACTATTCCCATATTACAGACGAGAAAACTGAGACCCAAAGAAGCTAAGAGGCTTGTCCAAGAACACTAGTGACAGAGCTAGTGACAGAGCCAGGACTTGAGTCTTGGTTTTCTGATTTCAAAGCTGTTCTACTAGACTATGCTGAGCTCTTTTCCTGGTGGGCAAATACCCTGCATGTGCCTTTGCCAGGAGAAAGAAGGTAGTCAAAGGCTTGATTTTACTAGTCTGATTCTAAATGCTGAGATGTCAATTGCTCTGTGCCTGACTAATCACATACCCTTTCATTTCTCCCATGGATGCCAGAGTCCTATTTGCTGCTGCTGCCAGAAGACATTTATTTTCTGTCTTCCAGATTATTCAGGCTTTGTCCCTGGATCAAGTCAGATCAAATTATCTTTTTCCCAGGAGAACCGCCCACGCAGGGCCACAAAGCGATAGAGCCCTTGACAGTAGCTGCAGGTTTAATATAAGAGAATTATGTGTGGAATGTCTCTGTGCAAAACTGCTATAAAGAAACTGACCCATAATGTTGTCCATGGTCATTCTTATGCCATATGGATTCTAGAATGGCCCAGGGGACACATCCTTCTTGGGATTCAGACCCAAGAAAAATATCCCTTTCTGTACAACCAAGTTTTACTTCCCTTAAACTTTGCTTTTGATGGACAATGAGAATTAGAAAAACTAACTTTTTTTTTTTTGCCTTTTCGCCATGACTGCTAGGAAGCTCAAAACCAGGTTTAAATTTTAATTGTTATCATTTACCTTATCCAAGTTTTTCTGATATAATTTGTTGTCTCACATACTATCAGAGGAAAGGGTGCCTTTTAAACAATTTCTAAGGGAATATGTTGACTTAATAATTGTCTTACAAGACCGTGGAAAACAGAGAGAGGGTAGTCAGAGAATGAAGCCTTTTTTGTGCATCTCTCCCTTCACACTCCCTCTGATGTTAGAGCCTGGTTACCTTTCTGTTCTCAACCCTCTTTATACTTGGCTCTTATATTTTATTTCTAGTTTTAACAAAATAATGTTAATTAGGGATGTTTTAAATCTCAACTACCTTAAAGCATTTTTTGGAAGCAATACAGTTAGCTACATAAGACACTACCTATCTTTAAATGTGCACACACAAACACACACACACAAATGCACACAGGCACACACATACACCTCTGGTCTGAAGACCTCCCTGTTCTTTGCTTCCTGGGACTCTGGTTTGTCTGTTCTGCCCTCTCTCATCTGGAGCATTCTGGAACCCAGTGCTGGATTAAAAGATAAATCCTGCTGTGTTGCTTCTCTTTTTTCCAGGTCCTTGAAGATCTCTATCATTTTCCCACTGGCCTTGTGGAGGCCAGCAAAGGAAATCAGAGATAATTATGGGCCTGCAGAATCAGGGGCATCCATTGAGTAAAGATACTTAAGTCTCAGTTCTAATTCCAGCTCCCTCACTTCTTGCTAGGAGACTTTGTCCAAGTTTCTTGACTTCTCTGATCCTCAGTTTCTTTCTTTGAACAATGAAGAGAAATAATAATACAGACTGTTATGAGGATGAAAGAGCATGTAAAGTGCCTGGCACACGGTCGGGGTATAATAAACAATTGCTACTTTCACTGCCCTCTGTTTGCAGTGAGCAATTATCGCAAGCTCTAAGTCTGAAAGCTTGTGCGTAACTGAAATATAAGAAATAGTCTTAGTTTTAACAAGAGGAACGACCAAAATCGGAAGTCAACATCTACCAATCCATTCGCTTTTAAGTCTATCCATCCATCCAACCACCCATCCACCTATCCATCCATCTACCTACCAACCTACTCACCATCTATTTATTCATTTGCTAAAATTACTTCTATCCATTCATCCATCCATATGCCAATATTTCCATCCATCCATCTATCCATCTATCCACCCACCTACCAACCCACCCATTCATCTATCCATCTACCAAACACAAATCTTTCCGTCTTCACCTATTTATCTATCCATCTTACCTACCCATCCATCCTTCTATCCATCCTTTCACCATCCATCCTTCCACCTAGCCAACTACTTTTCCTTAGCACCTTTTCAGTGCCAATTTCTAGAGATAAAGAGGAGAATAAAGCATAATTTTGCTCTTAAGAACATCTGAACTCCAGGGGAAGTTGAGATACAGAGTATTTTCTCATATGTGTTTTCCCCATCCCACCCCAGGGTGTCAGGAAAAGAAATGTGGGAAATGTTGCCTATTTGATCCCCCTCTACTCACATTATTTGCACATTAAAAGATCTGACAAGTCCTGTCGTCAAGATCTCTTTTCAATCCTTTTCAGCACTATTACCCCAAATGACATGCCTCTTGAACCTATTTTAAGAAGATTGCCTGTTAAAATCCCATGGAATGAGATTGTCTCAGAATAGATGTTGGGAAATGCTGATAAACCAAGGAAGAAAGAACCAATGTCATTTTAAAAGCATAGAGTTAGTAGTAAATTTTAACCAAAAATATAAAATAAATGAGTCCACATAAATGACTGACTGAATAAATAGCAAAAGGAGAATATACAAATCTCTTGTGCAGAAGAATTCCAATTAATTTATGTAAATATTCTGTCATCAGGAGGGGGAGCATAACCCCCCACTCCTTAAGTGTGGGCTGTAGATAGTGACTTCCTTCTAAAGAGGATAGTATGGAATGGAGAGAAAAAGTAACTTTACAGTGGAGAAGCCTGACAAATGCTACTCCGGTCACATGATCAAAGTTAAGTGCAACAGTGATATGTCAAATACACAGTGTGTGTGTAGCCTTGATGTGATATGATGTAATGAGAAAGGCACTTTACTTTCATGGTCTTCTCCAAACCCAAAACCTCAGTTTAATTATGAGAAAAATATCAGAAAAATCAAAATTGAGGAACATTCTACAAAATACCTGACCAGTACTCCTTAAAACTGTCAAGGTCATTGAAAACAAACTCTGAGAAACCATCACGGACAGGAGGAACCCAAGAGGAAGTGACGACTAAATGTAATTTGGGATCCTGGATGAGATCCTGGAACAGAAAAAGGACATTAGGTGAAAACTAAAGATGCCTAAGTAAAGAATGGACTTTAGTTCATAACAATAATGTATCAATATTTGTTCATTAATTGTGACAAAAATACACCATATAAATATAAGATGTTACCAATGGGGGAAACTGGGTGTGGGACATATGGGAACTTTCTGTACTATCTACATAATTTTTTGGTACGTCTAAAATAGTTCTGAGATTAAGAATATTTTAAGAAATAAGTAAATACATAAATGAGTAAATAAAACTTCAAATCAGCAAATTATAGTGTCTGCAGAACAGCCCAGGAAAGGCACTATGTCCTGGATAGGAGGGGCTATCTGAAATCAGAGAAACCTGGGTTCCTATACCTTACTTACTGTGTGACTTTGAGCAAGTTGCTTAATTTTTCTGAGCTTCATTTTCTTCATCTGTAAAATGTGGATTCTGAAATGTTGACTTTAGTCGATTTGGATTAAAAGAGATAATGTATATAAAGTACTAGGCACCAATTAACACCCTGGGATTGTTAGATTTACTATATTATTTTTATTGGCAGGGTAAATGGAGGATCTTGAAAGCCTGTTGGGAGCATGGATATTGGAACCAAACCTCAGAGAACTGGTAGAATATGGATGCAGTGGCAAGTTGGGGGTCAACTTCCCCCAAAGCAGAGAGGTCCCTCATTTTATGCTTAACTCTTACCTTTTGGTTCCAGGGCTAAGGGGTCTCTGGGAGGAAATTGAGACCTCCCACATAGAGACCGATAGGCTCCTGGCTTCCCACCCCACCTATGGCCCAGCTTGCTCTCTGTCTGCCAGGGTCTCTGGGCTAAGTAACCGCTAATCCTTCCCTGATGAAGCACCTGTATCTGTAAGCAAATGAGCTGGCAGGTGGTGGCCTGGATAAAATATGACCTGCTCAGCGGGGGATTTGCTTACCAGTCGGGAGGTAGCCCATCCTGCTGCCTGCAGCCTGGAGGCCTCCCAGATAAAGCATAAATCACCCATGCCCCCAGGGCAGGTGGGAGGGCAGGAGGCACCCAGAAGGATGAATGCACCACTGCTCAGTCCCCAGCCACAAGCATATGGACACTTTTTCAGTGGCTTGTAGAAGAGAACCAGGACTGGGAATCAGGAGACAGAGGAGTTCGTTCTGGCTCCTCCACAGACTTGCTCGGAGCCCTGAGCAAGTCATATTCCTCCTCCGGGGCTTAGTTTTCGACTATCTCAAGTAAGATGAACTGTCCTCTTTTCTTCAATGGTTTGTTACAAAGATCATAGGAGAAACTGTATGGAAGTATGCAAAATTTGTTACAATCTTGATTATTACTGTTACTGTATTGAAAGTCCCCATGAGCAGACTTTCACTGGGGCTGGTAACTTTCCGGTGGGCTAGTAGCTTTAGGGAATTATCTTCAAGGCTATAGTATTTGTTGGCAGAAAACTGATCAAAGACTTTTCCAAGAAGGTAACATGACACATGGAAAAGCACAGAACTTGGTTCGAATCCTACGGCTGCCAATTGCTAGCTGATGGGATTTGGGCAAGTCACTTTTCCCCCTCTGAGCCCCAGCTCATCTATAAAGTGGAGTGAAGCATATATCTTTTAGGTTGTAGTTATGAGGTTTAAACGAGAACACCTGGCACATAATTAGCTACCCATTGAAGTTTAGTTCTTCCAGGCAGAATCAGGTTTACAAATCAGATTTCCTAACTTTCTACTTAGCTCTTTGCTTAGGTCTATCTCAGAATGCCTTGAGAGACTCTCCAGGCCTCTGTGAGCTGAATCACTGCCCATCCCTGTCTCCTGCCAGGAGACTTCTGCAACCTGGACCTGGAAAAAGACCCCTTGGGAAGTGCTCTAGCCCAGGGGCTACAGAGGACTGAATGATGAAGACAGAGCCGTTTGCTAATACCATGTGGCTGCTGTGACAGTCTGTTAATGCCATTTACAACGTGCAGTAATTATGTCTCACACATGCTGGCGGCCCGGCCAGCAGGAACATTCCCTCGGAGGGGCCTCAAAAAGATTCCTTTAGCAGGGTAGGGGGTTGGGCTTTTTCAGGAGGCTGAGGACCAGAGAGCTGGAAGCCATTGTGAAGGAGAGAGAACCCCTCCCCTTGCACAGCCCTTCTTGCCTGCTCTGGGCACCTGAGAAAGAATTCACCCCTGCTTGGATCAGTGGTTCTCATCCTAAATTGCTATGGAACTTTGGACAAGTCATTGCTCCTCGCTGGGCCTCAGTATCCTCTTCTGTAAAATAAGGATATGGAGAAAGAGGAGAGAAATGTACTGGAGCAGTAGTTCTTAACATTTTCTGTAGCATCTCCATAGAAAAATGTGCATACTCGCATCAAATCGCAATGTAGTCTGAATTTTCAGGAGGACTTGAGGGCCACTGAAGTCTATCATAAAGCCCCAAGGACCCCAGGTCAAGGATTTCAGTCTAGATGATTTCATGGACCTACTACCAATATATTTTGGCCTATTTCTCCCTCCAGGTTTCAGGTTGTTGTCTGCTGGATGTTGCTGCCATGTTGTTTGGGACATAGGTGTTCATGACAGTTAGCTGCTCACTCTGGATTCAGTTCCTTATCATAAAGTGCCCAGGTGTGTCTCTTCAGGCTTTTTGCCCTGAATTTAATGGGCCAGCTAATTTCTACAATGCTGCCCAAACTCTGACATTCTAGGATCTTTGCTAGCTGTTGACACTCGTTATTCTTGAGGTTTGATAAAAAGAGCTCAGCTTTGGAATCGGATGGGTCTGAGTTAGAATTTCTCCATACTTCCTTGCTGGCAAACCACCACCTTCCCTGAGCCTCAGTTTCCAGAACGGGCTGTCATGAGGGTTAAATGCATCAATGCCCCTCAAGTGCCTAGCACAGAGTAAGCACCCCATACATGCCAGTTTTTTCTGCCCCCATCATCACCCACCACCACCACAATAAAAGTCCTTTCTCTCTCTCTCCTGGAGGAAGCTGAGAAGAAGTCTTGGGGGAAAGCTCTTGGGAATGGAGAAGCCTATTTCCAAGTCATTAGTCCCCCAGCGTCGGGCTGCAGGATGGATTTTGATCAAGAGCGGGGTGACATTTGGCAAAAGTTGCTGATGAGGGATTGAATGATTAATCGTCATGACAACCAGGCTGGAGTAATGACAGGGATGCGATGGCGCCCGAGTTAAACACAAAGCGGCCCCGCGAGCCGGGGCGGTAAATTACTAGGCATGTCACCGCTGCGCTTTTGGAGAAAGCGGCCGTGCGTTCCTAATGAGAGGTTAACTGTGTCCCCAAAGTAATTACAACCGATTGAAGAGGTGGCTGGTAATTAGAGGATTAGCGGTGATGAGGCTCACCTGCATGGTTGTCATAGTGATGGAGGGTGGGTGGGGTAGGGAGGCGAGGAGGGGCTAGACTCCTCCCCAAGGCAGGTGCCAGAGGCCTCTCTAGATGCGCCAGCCATGGTGTCCACCACCCACGGGACAGGCCCTGAGGAAGTGGTGGGGAAGTCCCAAGCTTTTCCTTCTAATGGCTGGGACTTAGTTTTCCCATCTGTAAAATGAGGACTTGAACCCACTGGAGAACGTGGAATGTTAAAGCTGGAATTCTGGAATGAGCTGGCCAAGTCAAGTGAGAGCTCTTTCAGAATCCAAATAGTCTTTAATTCACCATCCTCCCCCCAAGTCTGGCATTGCTGGGACCCAGGTAGTCATACACAAATTCTGCTTCTTAGCTAAGTGACTCAAGTCAAGGGTCTGAGCATGAGACTCAGTTTCCTCACGTATAAAATGAGAAGAAGAATAATGGTTCCTACTTCCAAGGGTTGTCTGGAGAATAAAATGAAAAAACTGCAGAGCACCTAGGACAGTGCCTGGCCACGCAAAAGCTCTATAAATGTCGGTGGCCATAATCACCTTTATATCACCTTTTCTCTCCAGTGACCTGAGGTAGTGGGGTCAGTGAGGGGACAGCAGCCTCAACCTTTTGTTGGGGGATGGGCTGAGCCCTCCCATAAGTGATAGATGACAGGGAACTCTAGGAGGAGGAAGTATGTGCCCACTTCTTGTTCACTTGCGGTGCATCCTTGGTCAAGTCGCTTTGCCTCTCTGAGCCTCTGATTCTTGCCTGATCAATCACTCCATTGGGAGTAAGGAATGAAATGCTGGATTTGTGGAGCTCTTACTATAAGCCAGACCACACTTTATAGCTATTATTTAATTTGATCCACCATATAACCCATAAAATATACTCTTTTGTTTATTTTTGAAAGGAGAAAACCAAGGCTCCAGGAGGCGAAGTGACTAGCCCAGAATCACACAACTAGAGTGTGAAAGAACTAAGATTTGAACCCAAGTTGGTCCAAATTTCTTACACTTTCTACTATATGAGGAGGCCTCTTTGAATCCCTAGGAGAGGACAGGCCCACCCCCTCTATCTAAGAGGGATGGATACCCCACCCCCATGGGCAGAGCTTCCAGAGAGGTCTTCCTGGATTCGGCCAGGGCTGTTATGACATCACGAGGGCAGGGTTGTCCCTACTGCTGCTAGCGGAGTCTGCTAATGGAGTCCCCATGTCCCAGTGTCTGCTTTAAGTGCTAGGGGGTGGGGAGGGTGGCAGAGAAGACCCCGAATTGGTCCCTGACTCAGCTCCTGGCGACGCCTAGTGTCTGGGCTCAGGACTTGGTGAAGCACCGGGCACAGGGGCTTAATTATTCCATCCATAAATGATAAGCCCTGTTCATTTCCAGGCCTTCATGACAAATTTATGGCTTTATTTAATGTGCTCACTGCTCAACCTTCCTTGGGATCACAGGGAAACAGGAGATCCCTTCTGGAGGGTGCAGCGGGCAATTCTCGCTACCACAGCCATATGTCCCTTCCTATCAGGAGCAATCAAGGCCTCTGCCTTCAAGTCAGCCTATCCTGTTGCAGTTTGCAGACCCATTTTTCTCTACTTTGCTTTTTGGAGGAGATGTTGGAGCTTACGCTAAGGGCAGTGGCTCTGCAATCAGCAGAGGCCCAGGTTCAAGTCCCCACTCTGCTAGTTTTAAGCTGTATGACTTTATGCCTGGTGCTTCTCTGCCTCAGCTTCCTGGTTCGGAGGATGACATGAGATAAAACAGATGCTTAGGGTGTAGTAGGTACTCAATATAGGCTAGTGGTTATCGCTGCTCTTGGGTTTTCACATACAATTTTGTTATTTTGGGGGAGCCACTGCTTGGGGCCTGGTGACCCTGGGATGGGCCACATACTGAAGTAGAAGGAAACCTGGGCTTGGCTACCAGGCCCTGCTTCTGCTCTGTGAAAAGAAAGCTGCAGAAAATGCGCGGTGCATGAGCCCGGGCCCAGGCAACTGGGAGCCTGGGTTCCGGTGTCTGTCACCTCCAGCTATAGGCTGGCCTTTGTAACTTATGCTGTTCTGTCCATTTCCTCAATCATTACAGGGCCCACTAGCACAGTACTCCAAGTTGCCTGGGGCCAAAGGTTCTAGCATAATTGAAGATGACAGAATCGCTTTTGGGGGCCAATTTCTGGAACCTGCACAAGGCTCTCCAGCATGGGTGGCTGGCAGGCTCTGAGTGGGGTGTGGGTGCAAGAGCTTAGAGCTGGCAGGGAGTTCAGAGAGTACCTCCTCCAGCCTCACACTTCACAGATGAGGATGCTGAAAACATGGCTGCCATATATTAAGTGCCTACGGTCTTAGCTTATCATCTATTGCTTCATTCAGTCCTCACAGCCAAGTATGGGCCAAGTTTAACTAACCCCATTCTACAAAGGAGGAAAACAGAAGCCCAAGGAGGTACAGAGACGTGGGCAAAGCCACACAGGGCCACCTGCCTCCAGGTCCAGGCCCTTCCACATGGCCGTGCCACGTGCGTTTGCATGTTCATGCATATGCATGCATCCCCGTGTATGTGTGTGTTTGTGTGGAGCTGCTGATATAAGGAGGTGCGTGGCCATGCACATTGAGAGCACGTACATGTCGTACCTGCACATGTCATGCATGGAGCACATCTTCTGATTCCCTGTCCAATCTTCTTTTGCCCCTACCCAGTACCTTTCAGCAAAGAGCTGGTTGGACACGGGAGCCTTTCAGTTTAGGGAGCATCTGGCTTCCCACAGTCTTAGGGAATGAACTTTAATTTGCATCGTCATTTGCATGACAGTGCAGCCACTTTCTCAGCAGGGCCCAGGGACTATGCCCTGTTGACCCCTTACACTGCCTATAACTCCACCATCAGCCATCCATTAGAAGTTCAGTATCTATGAGGTCATTTCTATTGTTACCCTCACGTGCAGATCATGAAACCGAGACTTAGAATTACCGGGCCAGGGCCCAGCTGCTGGCAAGTGGCCGACCCCAGGTCATTCTTGGTTTGGGAATGTCAAATTCAGTGGATTTTCCCTAATCCACCATCCTGCCTGCAGCAGTGGGGTGAGCATGGAGGATTGAACAGTTACGAGGGGCCTCAGGGAGAAGAGGCATTGAACCCTGGACGGTTCAGGAGGGGTTGAGAAAGCAGAGGGGGTGAGAGAGATTCTGTGTGTGCATGCACATGTTACCACGTGTTACTAGTACATGGGTGTGGAAGAGTGTGTTTAATCATCTTTCAACAAAATGATTCAGAACCTGTTATGTAATAGGCACATAAACAACAACAATAATAATGTATTTAGTGCTTATGGGATACCAGGCAAGTGGGTTCCATTAACTGATTTAATCCTCACAACAACCCTATGAGATTTATCATCCTTATTTTACATATGGGGACACAGAAGCACAGAGAGGTGAAGTAACCTACTCAAAGTCACACAGCTGGTAAGTGGCAGAGCTGGGATTCAAACCCAGGTCATCTGGGTGCATCGTTCATGGACCTAACCATACCACTCTCAAGTCGAGAGACTTTGGCAAGCTGCCGTGCTGCTCCCAGCATGGCAGAACACACATGGTGTATGTGCCTCAGGCAGCTTGGGCTGCCCAAAAAATACCACACACTGGGTGACCTAAACAACAGAAATTTATTTTCTCACAGTTTGGAGGCTGGGAAGTCCAGTTCAAGGTGCCAGCCAGATGATTCAGTTCCTGGTGAGAGTTCTCCTCCTGGCTTGTAGACCATCACCTTTTTGCTGTTGCTGTGTGCTCGCACTCTCTCTTCTCAGTTCATGTGCATAGATCTCTCTCCCTCTCTCTCTCCTCTCTTCTAATAAGGGCGCTAATCCCATTATGAAGGCCCCACCTTCATGACCTCATTTAACCCTTAACCCTAATTACTTCCTGAAGGCGCCATTTCCAAATGCTATCACATTGGGAGTTAGAGCTTCAACAGATGAATTTTTTTTTGGTGAGGAGACACAAATATTCAATCCATAACAGTATGTATACTTTACATATGTGTACAGATACATGCATGAGTATACATGTACATGAGTGTGCTTGCATGTCAGTGAATGCATTTTATGTACGTGTTTGTGTGACGGTATCTATGGGTATGTAATGATGTGGATATACGTACATGTATGAGTGTGTACATGTAAGCACATGCTGTGCCTATGCATATGTATATCTCAGCATATGTGCATGGATCTATAAGAGGCTGGGAAACCTCATCCCAGGTCAGCCCCTCCTGTAGTTGGTCCCTGAGCCCCATACAAGTCAATGACACACAAAGCAGGGTAGGGTGGGGCTTTGGGTAGCTAGGGCCTGAGAGCGAGTGCTCCCTGGAACCATGGGGGAGGGGGCTCTCCAGCTGCTCATGCCTGTCGCCCTGGCCTCCAGGAGACATTAATAATAGATCAGCAAATTCCAAATGTAAATAAGGCAATCAGGCCTGAAAACACAGACATTCATCACCCAGATACAAATTATGCTGCCGGCCCTGATGTAATTACCGGAGTTCAGCTCGATGCATTCAGCCACCCCCACCCTGTACCTCTGCATGTTGCTTTGTGCTGGTGTTCTTCCCTGAGGAGGCTCCCCCGCCTGACCCCACAGGGTCTCCCTGGCCACAGCCAAGGGTCTCCAGCTGTCTTAAGCAGCTATGAAGACAGGGGATCCCTGAGATCTTTGTGCTTTGGTGACAGAGCTCTGAAGGTCATGGGGAAGTCACCAAACAATGGATCTGCTCCAGTTTAAGCTCCAGTTTTGAAATGACCTTGAGTTGTGGCCCTGGGCAAGTCACTCACCCTTTCTGAATCTCTGTTTCATCTTCTAAACAAAGGAGCTAACAATACAGTTATGGTGTTAGAGCTTTGAACTTTGCAGTTAGAAAGATTTTGGTTTGAATCCAACTTTACTACTCTTGAGTTGAGAGACCCTGAGCAAGTTTCTTTCCTACTCTGAGCCTCAACTCTTTCATCTGTAAAGTGGGTATAATGCCTATCTCATGGGATTATTGTGAAGAAAGAATGAAATATTTTCCTTTTAATTGGTAAATTTAACTCATTCACATTTATTGTAATTACATTAAAATACCACATATAAAATATATATCATTAATATATAAAAAATCTATATCCATATATAAAGAGATTATATAATTAAGTGATTATGTGGCTGGACTCTTTCTTGCCACATTTGTTTATGTTTCCTATTTATCAGGCTTCCTTATGTTTCCTTCTTTCCCATGCTGTTGCATTAGTTATCTAATAGTCCAAAACATAGTGGCTTACCACATGACCATTTAATATCTCACAGTCCTGTAGGTCAGGAACCTGGCAGTGGCTTAGCTGGGTGGTTCTGGCTCCATATCTCTCATGGGTTTGCAGCCATGATGTCAGCAGGGGCTGTAGTGTCATCTGAAGGCTTGATTGGACTGGAAGTTCCACTCCCCAAGGTGGATCCTGAGTTCCTCCCCATGTAGATCTCCCCACAGGACTGCTGGAGGATCCACATGGTATGACAGCTGGCCTCCCTTGCAGCCAGTGACCTAAGAGAGCAAGGCAGAGGCTGCCATGTATGTCTTTAATGACTGAGTCTTGAAAGTCACAAGCTATCACTTTACAATATTGGTTACACAGGTCATTAGCTTCATGGGAGAGAAGACTATGCAACAGGTGAATCCAAACCTTACTACCAGGAGGCAAGGATCATTGGAGGCCAGCTTGGAGCCTGGCCACCACACCTATTTTGTGCTGGATTGAATGATAATGCATGTAAAGATTTTATCCCAGGCTCTGGGAGAAATTCACCAACCCCTATGACTCTAGCACCCAGCACCATGCACAAAGCAGGCATTAACAATAGTGGGATGGCAAGAAGAGGGCTGTAGCAGAATCTTGTCTCTTCTCCCCAAACCCATTTCCTAGAGGCCAGCAGGCCAGTAGCTACGTGCAAACCCACATCCTCCTTCCTTGCAGCTGCCTAGGCCTGGGCTCAGGACAGGCTGAGCCATGGAGGGCCAGAAGTTCCTGCCTTCTCTGAAGTGAAGAGGAGAGTCTAGACCAAAGCCGATTTCCAGGCTTGTCTCGTCCCAACTTTACATTGATCAGTAATTAAACGCAGCCTCCAATTACTATAACGTTTGGCGAGGCACCAAGCTCGTGTGAAACCTTGCAATAAACATCTGCTTTATAAATTGCCTCTCTGTTGTGCAGTACACCAGCAGGGTTCTTGGGGGTTGGAAAGAGAGAAATCAGAGAGCTGGGAAAGGGAGGAGAGGTTAGGGAGGGAGAGAAACAAAAGGAGAGGTTAGAGGGAGTAAAGAGGAGGAGGAGAGAGGGAAGAGACTGTTGTTCCAAATGTGGTGGGACATAGGGCATGAAGGGCCCCATCATTCCTCTGTGAGCCCTCACCGCCCTCTAAGGTGGAGTCCCTCAACCTAGAGCTGAGGAATTCTCGTCTTTTAAGGCTTTGTCAAGCACTGCACACATATCTAGGGCAAATTACTTTTCTGTTGCTTTTTATTTTCTCAAAACCTATAATATCCCACTTACCTGCCATTTACGTTTAGAGGGAGAAATATGATTTATTTGGCATCCTAGCAGCCCTGTTGGGATGAGGTTTTCCCCAAATACAGAAGAGAAGGGGTCATGGTTTCCCATCACAGGCCTGAAGCCTCAGCCCACTAACCTCTGAGCTAGAAATGAGCCTGTGTGCCCCATTCTGTTCCCCTTTAGGTCTTGCTTAGACAGACCACAGGGAAAGGGGAACCCCCAGAACTGGAGGCCAGATGGAACTGGACCGAGGTCTGGCTCAGCTCCTGTGAGACTTCGGGCAACTGACTTTGTCTCCTTGAGCCTTTGTTTCTGCAGCTATGAAACGGGCATAAAACCAGAGTTGTGAAAGCAGGGTAGCAGAGTGGGTAAGTCAGACAGACCTGCTCCTTGGACAAGACGTTTTGCCTCCTGAGCCTTAGGTTTCTCATCTGAAAATAGGAAGATAAGATTATCACCTCACAGAGGCACCAAGAAGGCCAAACTGAACGCACTGCACAGTAGGCACTTAATAAATGCTAGTCATTGTTCTTGCTGTTACTATTAGATGCACAGAACATATTCAATGGATCGAGGTTTTATTCTGTTCCAAGGAGCTAGGACCCTCCCTCTGACTTTTCTCCACACCCCTCGCCTGATGCGCTTGAAGTCAATTTGACTGATCTCCCATCCCCGCCACTGGTACCGCCACCCACTCTCCAGCCTGCCTGTTTGTTCACCAGCAGTGGAGGACCTCAAGGACTTCCAGTGAGTGCAGGCAAAGATAAAGGGGAGGACTATCTGAGGCCAAACTGCCTTCCTGGGAAACCCCCACAACCACTCAGGGTAGCTGAGATAAAATTAGATATCCCATGTGTCACATACTTAGCCGATCACTTTACTACAATTATGATCTGAACCCCCACTTGGGAGATGGTGGGCATGTCCCTCCTCTATCTCATTCTGTCCACTTTGGTCAGATAAGACAAGAGGCAAGACGAGTGGGGCCACCTCTCATCTCATCTCTATGTCCAGGTAGGCTATCAAAGCATTTGAGAGCTCACCATCAGAAACCTATTCTTTAGCATTAACATTGACACTTGATCCTCTTTAAAAATGAAACAGCCCCCAGAAGGCTGGCGGAGGGAGTCTCTCCTACTTTAGCAAAAGGAATCATTTATGAAATGACCGAATCTGAGAGTTAGTGGGGATGTTCAGCCTCGTGCCAGGATTATGGTAAATATTTGATGAGTGAGTGTAGCCTGTCTTCCGTCTGGTGCTGGCATTTCTATTACAATATTCACTGCTCAAATCCAGCCTCATTTTCAACCCTTTTCTGAATCAGGAAGCTCATTGCCTAGAGGGCAGCCTGGTCCATTTCTAGACAACTTCGTACATTAGAACACGTTCCGTATATTGAGCTCACACTCGCTTCTCTAAAACTTCTCTAGGGATCCCCTTGCCGCTGCAGCACGGCTCCAAAGTCATTATCCAGAAAATCCCAAATCACGGATAAGCAGTTGCCAATAAGTTTTGTAAAAGCTTGCCCTGTTATCTCAGGATATTTGTCAATGAAACTGACATAGCAAGCAAAGTTTGATTGCGGTGAAGCTGTCAGCCCAAGGCGGCACGCAGATGCTCCAAGGAGTGGGAATGTGGCAGAATAATAAGAATTCACCCATGCTAGGTGTTAGACACTATTTGAATGCTTTCACATGCAGGGACTCATCTACTACTCCCAACCCTCCAATGAAACAGATGCTAGGGAACTGAGACTCAGACAGGTGCAGTGACTTGCCCCAGGTCACACAGCTGCAGAGTACCAGATCAGGAATCTGAGCCCAGACAGATTCTCCTGCTCCAAGATCGGGGCATCTAAGCCTTATGCTAAAATACTATCATACTTACCTGCGAGTCAGGATTTTTTAAGTACTGAGCAACCAAAACCAAATACAAAATAAACTGGATGCAGAGCTGATATAAGAAAGTGGCTGTCATCCCTAACTCCTGATTTCAAATGTTTGTGTCTGTCAAACCAGCTTCATTATTCCTCCTAACTGGCTATATGAATAAGCATATTGTATCATTGAGCACTCTTTTGGTTGTAAGTAACAGAAAGCCCAAATAGTTGAAGCAGAATGGCTCCTGCAACAAGAATCTCCAGGGGTGGAGCTGGCTTGAAACACAGTGTGATTCAGGTGCTCTTGCGACGTCATTAGGGCTCAAGTTCTGCCATCTCTCACATCAGCCTTTCACAGCATTAGCTTCATTCTTAAGACTCCAAGGTGAACTCTGGCAGTGCCAGGCTTATCCCACCCCCATTTCAGGTTCAAATTCAGGAGAATAAGGACTCTCTCTTCCTATACAGTTTGCATGAAAGTCATAAGACTGACTGGCCCACATTGGTCACAAGCTGGTCCCTGAAACCTTTCCATATGGCCAGGAGATATCTTTGGCATTGGGTCCATGCCTACCTCTGGTGTGGGGTGTGGAGTAAGGGGGTGCTGTGAGTCAGGAGAAGGACAATCTCCTTGAAGGAAAGTCAGGGTATTATCACCAAAAGAAGGAGAAAGGATGCAGGATGGCCAGAAGGCTGCAAACATCCACTGGGTATAAATGCCACACTTTGAATGAGACTAAAATGTACTTTTTTCTGTCTTATATACACTGGATTTCCACCTAAGAGCCCATTTGTAAATGAATTACATATGTAAAAACTGTTTGAAGGTCACTGGCCTACAACACCTTAAATCGCTGCAGAGGGTCTGTCACAGGGATGGGTATTAATTCACCAAATGGGACAGCGTGGGAGGGTTTGGTATCTCTTGGTGGGATAATAATAATTATAATGATAAAGCTACTACTCACTGCATGCTTGCTCTGTATATACTATTAATATCTAATGTTGCTGGAGGAAATTGATACTCAGAGAGGCCAGTGACTTGCCCAATGTCACTTAGGTGGTAAAGGGAAGATCTAGAACAAGAACCAGGTCTGCCTGACAACCAAGCCAATATTTTCTTGTTTAAAAAACTTGTGTTATATTTGTATAGTTACAGACATAATAGTTGTTGAAAAAACCTCAAACAGTAGAGAAGGATATAAAGGAAATTATTAAAGTACCCCTTAAGCTGAACATTTTAAAAGGTTTTAAACTCTTAAAATTGTAGAAGCCTCTTTGCCCGTGTACTTTTCTTGATGCACAGTTTTCAGTTTCCATGCTGTAACCACCTGCTCCGCTGCCCTCGACTGCTTGGCACACTCCCTCTGCCAGGTTTGGCTTTTCACCAACTTCTGCTTTGGGAAGGCCCATGGTCCAGCCCTGACCACTTGGGGGCCTGAAGGGGCCTCCCCTTCTCACATTCCATCTATGCCCTGTCTCCTCTAAAGGTGCACCTCAGAGTTCTCAGCATTGCTCCATGATGAAATAATTTACATTTTCCTGTTATTTTTCTTTTTTTTTCCCAGCAAAAAGGGGGCACTTAAAGCGAAATATCTCTTGCCACACTGCTAACAAGGATTCATAAAAGTGAACTGTTCACCTTGTCTGTTGGCGAGCAGTTATGAAAAATCAATAGTGCACAAAGGAGCCCTGCTCCTTCTGCTTGACGTTGTCTGTTTAGTGGTGTGGACAGTGCCAGAGCAGCCTGGCCTCCTCAAACGTGCCACTGGGAGCCTGGTGGCTCTTCACACATGGGCCTCTGGCCCCAAGTGAGAGCTCAGTTCAAAGGCCAGTGCAGACAACCTGTCATTTGGGGCAGAAAAAGCTGCCTGTCCCTATATCCTGACTGCTTTCTTCCTTATACCACCAAGAGAGCATGGCTTGAATGCCACATCTTCTAGAAAACCCTTCCAAATGGATGCATTCACTTATTCATGCAATAAACATATATGTAGTAGGCCTGTGCTGGGCACACAGAGGTGGCTCCACATGCTTCCTGCTTTCTACAGTGAAGAAAGACAGGTAAACAGAAACTCATCACAGAGACAAGATGAGGTATGCTTTAGCAGGGGACACTCAGGGTCTCTTGGGGCCTGGAGGGGGCACCTGACCCAGTGTAAGAGGTGGAGTGTCCAGAGGAAGTTCCCTGGAGGAACTAGATCTGTGCTCAGAGCCCAGCGAGCATGGGGGTCAGCTAGATGAAGAACAGGAGAAAGGCCATGACAAGCAGAAGGAACAATATGTGCAAAGGCCCAGGGGCAAGTGGAGGGAGGGCAAGTGGGTCTGAGGGCATTAGAGGGGAGAAGAGATGGGAAGGTGGGCAGTGGCTGACCATGGAGGGTCCTGCAGCCTGCCGAGGAATGGGGAGCTGATGGGGACTGACACCTCTGGATGGTGGTATTTGAGGGCGCGTTTTAACTTGTTTATTAAATGATCTCTAATTTCTTAATTTTTCTATAACGAACATGTGTTACCTTTGTATTAAGAAATTTTAAATGGCAATAAAAATTACTGCAGAAGGGGAAAAAAAGAGAAGGTAGACAAGTAGTAATAGCAATGATCCTGGTAGCAGCAGTATTAGTAGTAATCGTAACAGTAGCAATAGTGGTAGTAATAGCAGTAATAGCAATAGCAATAATCATGGTATAGTAACAGTAATAGTAATAGCAGTAGCAATAGTGGTGGCAGTTATAGTAATAGCAATAATAGCGAAAGCAGTAATAGCGATGGTAGTAATAATAGTAGTAATGGCGGTAATAGTGGTAATAACACTAGTAATAGTAATAACAGTGATGTAAGTGGTAGTAATAGTAGCGTAGTGGTAATATTACTAGTAACAGTAGTAATCGTGGTAGTAATGGTAGTAATAGTTTGAACTCTACCTTGCAGGCAGAGGAAGCCACTGAAGGGAAGGGAAAGATGAGGGTTCGAGTTCCAGGACAGTTCAGGAAGGTGACTAGTACAGAGGCAGCATTGAGAGGAATCCTGTCCTAGCCGCGTGAAGTGGTGAAGCTCAGTTCCTGACCATTTCTTCTTAGATAATCCACCAGAGGGAAATGGCCTGTTTCCAGAATATCCCACCATCCCACCAGAAACTGGACCCTGCCGCCAGTCGGGGCTGCTGAATGGATGGAGGAAGAGTCTGAAGGGACAGGCCTCTCACCACCACTTTTGCAGCATCCGGAATTCAGAATCTTAATTGTCTCTCTCTCCAACACTTAGAATCATCAACTGTCAGAATTATTTTCTTCTTTCTATATTTTGTTTTGTCCACCTACTTATCCACCACCCTTCTACCTATCTATTCATCCATCCATCACTCACCCGTCTATCCATCTGTCCATCCATCCATCCATCCATCCATCCATCCATCCATCCATCCATCCTACCGTCTTTACTTTTTTTTGTAGAAAAATTCTTTGATTAAGATTCACCAAGTGTTAATTTCTGGGTCGTGAAATTTTGAGTGATTTTTGTCTAATCTTTGCACTTTTCCATATTGTTTAAATGTTTACACCACAGATCCATCATTTGTGTTTGTATAAAAACAAAGTGTTCAATAAAATGAACAAACATACTAATATGAAACACACACACACACACACACACACACACACACACACGATTTCAGAATGCTTACTCTAGTGAAAGTTAGCCGCCATGTAAGAAGTCTGAGCACTCTGAGACTGCCATGCTGCGAGGAAGCCCAAGCCAGCTGAGGGGAGAGGCTATGTGGACAGGAGGGAGATATTCAGCCTCCTCCGGCCACCAAGCTCAGGCATCAGATATGTGAGAGAAGCATCTTGGATATTTCAGCCCCAGCACATGCAACTTGGAGAAGAACCAAGGAACTCATTTGACAGACTGGGACCCCAGACATATTTCTAGTCATTCGGCTGCCCCAAATTAGAACCCAGTCATCAGTGAGCAAACACAAACTGTCCCTGCTGTGCCCTGCCTAGGTGGATGTACTAAAAAGGTTGTTGTTTAAACACACACACACACACACACACACAGCCACTCGCACACCCGGCCTGATTAAAGTCAAAAGGGCAAGTAAGAACCAGATTAAATATGTGTTGATTATGCAAGCTTGTGCTCCTGTTTATTTCTCATAAATAAGACATGAGCCATTTTCCACCCCTCAAAACACACACTCATACGCACACACAAACACACATACTTCCTGGGGGCAATATTTATTGTATGCAAATCAGAAACTGAACTGGGAGAAGTAATCACCTGTTTATCAGATAGCATGTGGGTCAGGCAGAAAATAATACCCTGAGATAATGGCACCACATCCATTTAAAAGGAGATGACATTGACCCATGTCTGGATTTACCCTATTCCGGACAAGTCAAGGGCTGGACGGCCTGCCTGATCAGGTCAGCCAGGATCTGTCAGTTCTGCCCAGCAGGCATTTGCCGGCAACTGGGCATAGGACAGAGCAGGGATTCACAAAGCTGCAGGGTCAGGACAAGCAGTTACCTGCCACCTGCCTGAATTAGGGCAGCTGTTTGTAGGAAAGGCCATGGACAGCAGGCAAACCAGGTTCACATGCAGAATCTGCTGCTCCTAGCTGTATGACGTAGAGTGTGTGGCTGGGCCTCCATTTCTTATTCTGGGAAATGAAGACAATCCTTAGTCCAGTCTCATAGAGTTCTAGGAGCATGAGAAGACATGGACAGGTCTGGAGCCGGGTACTTAGGGTCACCCTAGACCCTTTTCTCATCCTCACCAGCCATTTCTGCTTTTTAAACATTTCTCGAATGTGAACTCTGCCTGGCACCCTGTGAGCGCCTGATAAATGCTACGTCGTAGTTCAGTCGTCACTTAGGTCTCACCATCTCTCGCAGACTGACCACCTCACGGGCTTCTCCCCATCCACTCCAATCCATTCTTCACCCTCCAGAGCAGAGAAAGGGCTCTTCCTAATGTCAAAATCCCATTACCGCATTGCTCCCCTGCTCAAACTCTGCTGTGGCTCCTCAGTGCCCTTGAGACAGGAAACCCACGTTCCTCACTGCGACCCATGAGGACCGCCGGCCCAGGCACAGCCAACCTCAGCAGCCTCGTGGCTGCCTCCCTCACCCTGTTGCAGCCTCTTGGATCTTTTTTCAGGTCCTTAAACATGCCAAGCTTTTTTTCTGCCCAGGGCCTTTGCCCTTGTGTACCCTTTGCCTAGGACCTTCTGTTCCTGGATCCTTTTCCATGAAGCCACTTAAATGTCACCTCCCCAGGGAAACCGCTCCATCTAAATTAGGTACCCTCCCAGCTATTTGCCCTCTCTGGGAACCTTGTCAGTTTCCTTCATGACACACATCACAATTTGTCATAATGTTATTTGTTCAAGTTTACTGGATTGTGGCTGTCTCTCCAGCAGACTGAGCTTCGGAAAGCAGGGACTTGGTCTGTTTTGCTCACCACGGTGGCCCTGTAAACTGGTCTACGAGTAGCCGCTTCATAGATGCCCTTTGGAGAGTCGAATGGTAGCCATGGACATGACTAGGGAGGAACTGGGCAGCATGGGGGCAGAGGGGTGCTCTGGGCTGGGGCCATGTGCCCTGGAGGCTTGGAGGGAGCTGGACACCTGGCTCTTTACCTCCCTCCTCGGCCCCCTGCCAACTCCAGGGCCCCCCAAGGGATGTTTTCTTGCCTCTCCCTAATGGCCTGACATACAGGGTCCCAGTGATAAACCTCCCTCTGATAAAAGATGCAAAACTAACATCTGGCAGTTAATTAATGAAGAGCAGCGGTGTCTGGCTGGGACATGCAGTGTGCTGACACTGGCATTTTCTTCTCCCGCCCCAAGAGATGCTGACGCCGTGTGTGAAAATGGGGGGGGGGGGATCAATTTGGAGCGGGCCCTGCTGACAAGGCTCCCGAGGGGCAGGACAACCCTTCATTCCTTCTTTAAGGGGGCTGACTCTTGATGCTCCACTGAAAGACTCTTATTTATTGAGTGCCTATTATATGCCAGACCCTGTCTCTCATTCATTCCTCCCAGAAGCCCTGAGAGGTGAATGTCTGTTCTCATTTACATACGAGGAAACCAAGGCTCGGCTGCCTGTGGGGCCATGAGGAATCTTACCCGATACTAGGGCACCTAAGGGACCTCCCAGAGCAGTGGTAAAGAAAAAACAAGGCACCGGCTGCAGACCAAGGCTCGAGTGCAGTGCAGTTATTCCGAGAGGCTAAGGTTTCAGGCAAACAAGTTCAAACCTCACAGATTTCGGGCTGCGTGAACTAGTCTTCTCACCGCTCTGGGCCTCAATTTCCCCATTGATCTGGATCACGGAGTTCTTATGACAGTTAAATGACATAAAATGCTTAGCACAGGGCCTGGTACAGAAAAAAAAAGCAATAGACTCTATTGCGCTGACTTATCACTGTTGTCTTATGACTACTATTCTGATTGTTATATTGAGAGCTCATGAGCACATATTGCTTACGTGTTTGGGGGTTCCTGTTCCAGCTGAGTTCAGCCAGAGCTCCCGCGGCTCTCCCTGATCCAGGACACCCACTTGTTTGTGTCTGAGGGGTGGCATGGCCATCCGCCATGCCGTGGCAGGGGGCGCCAGACAGCCCAGAATCCCTTGGCGTAATTGAATTGTTACTGACTTGCCCTTGTGACTCTCTTCCACAGACATGATAAAGCCCCCAGGGGCCAAGTTGCTCCCATCTTGGAGACCTCCTGGCATCCTGGCAGATGACCAGATCAGACTGGGAGCTGGGAGCCCATGAGGATTATAGACTGGGTGTGTACTTGGGTTTCCAGCCTCTGCCCCGTGACTTGCTGTGTCATTTTAGCCAAGCTTGGGACTTACTGAGACTTATCCTGTCTGTGACTTACTTTCCACTTCTCAAGTCAGTGCAGTGACTGTGGGGTGGGAAGGAAAAAGGGACCTGACTTGGGGTTCATTGAGGCTTTTATTCTTACCTCCCCCAGCCCTAGGCAATTTCCCTCCCTAACCCACTATCAATCCTGCCTCCTAAAATCCTTCCCTAATTATAGCAGCTAACATTTACTGCCTGCAAAGTAGATTTTGGCATTAACCCCATTTTTTCAGCTGGGTAAACTGAGGCTCAGGGAGATAAGGTAACATGCTCAAGGCCCACAGCCAGGACATATCAGATCCTGGACTTGAACCCAGGTCTGTCTGACTTTTGAGCCCATGTTCCTACCCTCCTTACTATCCCACTCTCCTTTCTACCCCATCATCCCCTTGGCTTGGCTCAGAAATCAGGGAGGGCCCCCACCCCTGAATTCCTGCTTTCCCAGCCACCTCCTTCCTCCCGCACCCCCTCCTCAGTCCTGCCCAGGGCAATCAGTTTCTTCAGCTATGATTTGGGATTCTAATGAACAGAATGATTTGGCATTTAAATAATTATCCACTCTCTAACTGTTAGTGCTGCTGAGTCGGGAGAAATCTCTGCATCTTATTTATGAATATGGCTTTTTCCCTTCATTGGTGGAGATTTCCCAGCCCACCCCCTCCTGGCACCTCTTCTCTTAAATGCCTTTCCAGTGGAGCTCCCCACACAAGATCCCCTAAGTGCCTATTAACAACTTTTCCCTTCCGCTATCAGCACCCGTTCACGCCCCTTTTTATCTTTACATTTCAATATCATTACAAATCCTAGTGTTATTCAAATTGCATCAATTATTCAATTTCTCCTCCCTGAGTGGAGGCAGCAGCTTCCCAGTGGCTGAGCAGGAAAAAGCAAAGGCCTTTCAAGGAGGGTTTGAAATTCACGGGGGATTGGGCTGTGTTCCATTAACCTGGGCTTTTTGCCTCCCACAAACTATGGAATTGATTAAAACACACATACAGTTTCAATTTGGTTGAGGGAGAAAGCCTGCTGCCGAGAAACACTGAAGGGATGGTTTGGGAGATAAATCCCTTTTGTTGCCCTGTGACGGTCATTCGCCGAACATGTATTGAGTCCCTGCTGTGAGGAGAGAAGCCAGCATTTATTGAGCACTTGCTGTGTGCCAGACACCACTCCAAGCTCTTTATAGAAGATACCTCCTCAATCCTCATGACAACCTGGTAAGGTGGTTATCATTATAACCCCCCATTTTACGGATGAGGAAACTGAGGCTCAGAGAGTGGTGGTCTCTAGCCCAAGTCAGTATAGTGGTAGAGACTGGTTTTGCCTCCAGGGCTGGGCCTCTTAACCATTATGCCATCAGCTATAGCAATAGGGTTTGGGTGACTCTAAAGAGTGGCTAGAGAAGGGACCGAGGGAGTGGCAAGGAAAGAGAATTAACACTTCTTCCCACAGGACCCATTTTTTAAAAATCACATGAGAAATGGTTCACATTCCATTACCAAGAAAAGCTATCCTCCCAAGCAGCTGGAGTTTCTCAGCGTATGGACACAAGGAGTCACATAGTGGCACATTTCTCTTCTTGGTTTGGCTACCAAGAAACAGCCCACTGCTTTCAACCATACAGGACCCTATCCCACCATTTTGTGGTCCTGTTCCTCTCTTCTAGGTCTTTCCTGCGTTAGCATTACAGTGCATATTTGTAAGCCACTTCTAAGCCTTTTTGAAAGGAGTCCAGAGGTGAGTACCTTTTAAAAGACTTTTAAGCATTCATTATGAACTGGGCATTGTATACAAGTTCTCATTTAATCTTGGCAACGAGTTTATTCCCACTTTACAGATCATGAAACTGAGGCCTAGAGAGTCTCTGTGACTTGCCTGAGGACACACAGTAAGTGGCAAAAGCAGGATAGGAACAGTTTGTAGGACTCCAGCACAGGCCTTTTCCATTGATCCAGGGGATATGGAAGGTCACCCGCTTCCCTGCTCTGTGTCTTGGTCTGCAAGGAATGAATGTGTCACAGAAAGAGCAGACAGTTGTGAGTCAGCAGAAACACGGATCCCACCACCTTGCTATGTGATCTTCCTCTCTCCGGGCCTCAGTTTCCCCAGTGAACACTGTTGGGCTGCCCTCCCAGGCTCCATGAAGCTCTAACCTGTTATCACTACTTTTCTGCCTATTTTACCAGTGCGTGTATCAGCAGCTAAGCCTGGTGGCAACTCTGAGTCTCAGCTGCCCCTCCTTGAGCCAGGTGCAGACCCCAGGGAGTTGTGTCACCTGGTTCCCAGGGTTTCCTGATTCCACAGACAGGATAAGGGAGCAGCCACAGTGGTGACAGGGCTGTGACAAGCACCTCCCACACCAGCCACCTGCATGCTTAGTGATCCTGGGTCCCCAGGCAGGCAGGCAGCACCTTCCTGGCAAGACGGGACTCCCTACGATGGGGGCAGAGGAGGGGTGAGAATGGCTAGAGGCTTAGATCTGGGTAGTGCTCGGCCCCTTCCTGAACTTGAAGGTTCTATGTACTGGATCTCAAGCCCTAGACTGGCCTAGGATGGTCTCAACTCTAAGCAGGCAGATGGTGGCTTAGAGACAAATGAGGGAGCAGCTTTGGAGAACGGGAGCAGAGTTTAATTCCCCAAGCAAAATGAACCTCATTTATCGAGCAGCTACTAAGTATATTACCTTCCAGCAGAGGCTGCAAACTGGTAGTGCACAGATCAGATTCAGGATACAAACATGGTTTCTTTGACCCACATTTTGTTTTTTAAAAGTGTGAATTTCTAGCATGTATAAATAGGGAAATCCTACATAAAATCAGAATTTAGGGTTCTCTTGAGAAGTCAGACTACTAGGCAATCCTGAGCCCCCTTTACCACAGGGTTGCTGAGTGTGGCTGACCTCTCAGTGGAGCTCGAATTGTCCCACCCAGCCCTCTTGCCTCCTTTACATTGCCTGCCTGGCCCCATGAGCTTTCAAGTATCCACCTCCTTGTAACCATGAATGTCTTCTGGGTAGATGTTATTTTTCCCGTTTTACAGATGAAGAAGCTGAGTTGTATCCAACACACGAAATGGAGTCAGGATTTAACCCCATATCTTAGCCCCCTAAGTCCCTATTGTTTATACCGGCTCCTTCTGTTATTGCCTCTTAAAGTGCCCCGTTCACGTCCTAGTATTAATGATGATAGTAACCCTAGCTAAGACTTACAGAGCATTTCCCGCAAGCTAGGCACTGTTCCAAGTGCTCTAATTACACTAGCTCCCTTAATCCCCTACAACCCTCTGAAGTAGCTATGGTTATTACCCTCAGTTTACAGATGAGGACATTAAGGCACAGAGAGGTTAAGTAATTTCCCCAAAGTCACACAGCTAATGTTGAAATTTTTACTTAAGGTTGTGTGGTTATTGGATTGACACCTGTTCTTGGTAAACAACTGTTCTCAATAGATAAATATCTTTTAAATGAACGAATACACCAGGATTATGACTCCAAATTCCATGTCCTTAACGGCGAGGGTATATGATTGTCACCTCCCTCCCCTGCCAGAGTAGCTCACCACTGGAGCTACCCCTAGCTCCCATCTGACTCTCAGGATAGCACTAAATTCCTCAATTTCCCCATCCCCATCCTCCCCTGTCCCCAGGGGAAAAAGAAGCCGGTGAGCTTCAGCACCGTGGACAGTACCCCATACCGCATTCGTCACTGCCGCCCCCCTCCCACCCAAGTCTGGGGCTGTGGACTGGCCTCTGGGAAATTCCCAAGGAGACCCCCGGCCCCCTTGGCCCCCTCCTTCCTCACTACCCTCCCCCTCACCAGTTTACTGCCAATGACATTCAGATAAATGGCTGCTGTCAGCCAGGCCGGTCCCACGGAAAGGCGTGTCGGGTGATATATGGCACCATCTTCTAGAACCACAGGACTCGCTGCTCAGGAGCTCTGAGGGAGTGCTCTCCCGCTCCCATCAGCCTCCAATCCTGCGCCACATCTGGGCTTTGGGGTCCCCCTCCTATCCAGCCCTGGGGATGAGTCCCCCGTCAGACACAATTACTAGGGTCTTCAATCACGTGCTGTTAGCCTGGCCCACTCCCCGACTCTCTAGGCTGCTATGCAACCCCAAACCCAGTCATCATTCCTGAGGGCTCTCTAGGTATGTCCGCTTGGATTGTTCTTGGGCTCAGGGGACTGCATGGGCAGTAGTCATCGGACTCTCAGCTTCTGAGTTCAGAGGGAAGAGACCCAGCCCAGCCCAACTACCAACAGGACAGCTAATAAAACTGGTTTATGATCATGTCACCTTTCACTCTAGTCAGTTGATGTTGGGAGGTGGTAGCCTGTAATGAAGCTGCTGTCCCTTGGGACCTGCCAGCAGTCCCTGAAAAGGGGTATGTGAAGCCACCCTGACCTCATACCTGAGGAGGCACCAAAACGCCCTCTCCAGCCCTTGGGCTTCTGCCAGCTGCCAGCTCTGGCATCAGGTTTGTCATCTTTAAAATGGGATTAACAATAATAATAGCTAATGCTTACATAGTATTGTGTAAATGCTTGATATGCAGTAAAACCCCTGCCATAATATGTAAAAATGAGGCCAAAGTATTCAATTGCATATAATACAAAGTCACATGTGTTGTGATATGATGTTAATCAAAGGACTGGAGCCAGCCAACAGGGAACCGATTCTATTATATTCAAACTCACACCATCAGGTTTTATACTTGGTCCTTGCAACAACCATCTAAGGGAGTTACCATGATCCCTTTTCACAGATGATGTAAACTGAGGCCCAGAGAGTTTCACAAAATTGCCCAAGGACACACAGCCAGTAAGTTCCAGGGCTGAGATTTGAATCCAGAACACAGAACTCCAGAGTTCCTGCTCTGGCCACCACCCTAGGCTGCTTCCCAGAGCTAGGGTGAAGATTCAGTGGGAACTAGCAGGCACAGAGGTCTCTTCCTACCCTTCTGCTGGGCACGGACATCACCAACCCCTTTTAGGAGCATCAGCAGACTCTCCTGTCATTTTCAGTGGTCAGTCTACCCTATTTCTTTCCTTCTAATCCCTCTGGTAGAATCGAATGGTCTTTTGTACTTCCTGGTCCTGAATTGTGGGGGGCATCTGATTCCTCACCCCTTGGTCATCCACCTGGTCACCCCTTTCTGGGAGAGGTGGAGATGGGAAAGAGCACAACTACAGCTTTAAACTTTGCAGGTGAAAAAACAAGGAAAACCTTCCAAGCAAGCAGGCAAACAAAGAGAAACACTCGCACAGACTTTGTTCCTCCTTTTTAATGATTTATTGAGCACCTACTATGTGTTTGTACTATGCCGAAGGGAAAAAAGGAAATGCAAACTGCTTCGAAATGCTCTCAAGAGCTCACGGTGTGTGTCTGTCAGCTCAGGCTGCCAAAACAAAATACCATAGACTAGGTGGCTTAAAGAACAGAAATTTATTTTTCTACAGTTCTGGAGTCTGGAAGTCCAAGATCAAGGTGCCAGCATGGTCAGGTCCTGGTGAAAGACCTCTTCCTGGCTTGTAAATGGCCTCCGTCTTGCTGTATCCTCACATGATGAAGAAAGAGAGAGAATAAGCTTGGTGATTCTTCCTATAATAGCATTAATCCCACCCTCACGATCTTATCTATACTTAATTACCTTCCAAAGGCACCATCTCTAAATAGCATCACATTGGGAGTTAGGGTTTCAACCTAGGTATCTGGGGAGGGTGAAATTCAGTTGATAGCCCCATATGCCTGGGAGACAAAACTTTCACATGGAGACTTGGGTGGTTGGATCCACTCCAGGACTCATGCTGACTCACCAAAATGTGCTGAGCCCAGTATGAAATGTGTCACCTTCTGGGCACTGGGGCTACAGCAGAGAACAAGACAGACAAGGTTCCTGCCTTCAGTGGAAGGAGATGACAATAAAACAAATACAGAAAGACCAGTGTGTTGCACAGAGGATAATAAAACATGATAATGTGAAAGAGAGTGACGAAGGGGTCAGGAAGGACCTCTATGAGGAGAGAACCAGTGTGCAGAGACATGAAGAATGATAAGCCAGCCCTTGGAAAAACTGGAGGAGCAGCATTCCAGGTGGAGCGAACAGCTAAGATCTAGAGGTGGAAGGACCTGGGAAAGCTTGGAGAACCAAGAGAGGGCTAGGGTGGCTGGATTAAGGGTGGGAGACAAGCTCAGTCCATCCTCCCTTGGACTGACCTTGTGATTCTTGGCCAGTAAAGAGGGCAAATGTCCAGGAATGAGAGAAAGGAGGAGTGGCCAGTGTGGCATACTCTCTAGTGCCTATATTCGTCTGCTTGGGCTGCCATAACAAAATACCAAAGATTGGGTGACTTGAACAACAACAAAAACTTTTTTTTCTCATAGCTCTGGAAGTTAGAAGTCCAAGATCAAGGTATTTGCAGGTTTGGTTTGTTTGGCACTTCTGTCTTTGGCTTATAGATAGTAGTCTTCTCTTCCCTGTATCTTCACATTGGCTCCCTCCCCTCCCCGGGCATGTCTATATCCTCCTTATAAGAACACCGGTCATATTGAAGTAGGGCCCACCCATACAACCTCATTTCCCTTAGTTACCTCTTTAAAGATATGTTTCCAAATACAGTCACATTCTGAGGTACTGGGGGTTTTGCCATCAACGTATGGGTTTTTGGGGGAGACAATTCAGCCCATAGCAGTGCCCCACCCATCTCCTCTCACCCTTACCAGCTGGGGGCACATCAGTCCATCCTGTAGCTCCCAGTACCTGCATTTCTCTGCCTTCTCTGGAGCCAGCTTTGCCACCTGCATGCCAGGCTAGAATGCTGAGGAATTCATGCTCCTGGAGCAACCTCAACAGTGACAGAAGTTGATCAGGAAGTACCCCAGCTCCCAGCGTCTCGAGCAGGTATATGTTCCTCTTGTTGGCCGCCTCCTTCCTCACTTCACTTCCCTACTCTCCTGCTAGTGTGAGCTTCACTTCCAAACAAATGACTTGCAGACTTGCACTCAAACCCCTGTCTCGGGGTTTACTCCTCGGGGAACCAGCAGTCAAGAGCTGGTGACTCGTCCCCATGTCCACAGGAACATGGCGGTAATGAAGACTGTTGAAGATGGTCTCTGGAAAGGGGCAGGCCAGTACGAACGGCGTCCTGCTTATAAAGCAGTAATTGTAGCTCTTGCTGATAGAATGTTTCCTGTTTCCCAGGCATCCTGCCCAGTACTTTACTGGCTTCTTCTTCTTAAGCCTTCCCAACAGCTCTATGTGAAGCAAGTACCACTATTCTTAGCTCTCTCTTGCTGATGGGGAAAACACGGCACAGAGAAGTTGAGTCATTTCCTTGAGGAGGCAGAGCCAGGCTCTCATCCTATATTCTATCTACTACCCTGCAAGGTTGGGACCTCAGACGCCCTATGTCCCAACTGCCACAGGTTGGCAGCTGCCCAGGACCCCTCAATGCTTACTGGGGCCCATAACAACTCCCCACCCCACATCCCACCCCTTCACAGCCTAGACCCGTTATCTGTTTTGCACACGGCCTGCGCCCATCAGGGTAATGGACTGTGCTTGTCCTAGTGGAGGTGGCCTCTGGCAGGGATGATGTATGAGGCGCTATTGTTTGATATGAATGCATTAGGCGACATTCCCGATAAAGACTTTACCAGCAGAGCTGCACTTGCTGGCAGTAGCCCCGGTGGAGGGAAGGAGACAGAGGTAGAAGCTCGAATCCCCATCAAGTTTGGAAGTGGGAAGTAGCCACCTTCAGGGAGGTGGAGATGGGGGGGGGTCTCTCTTGCTTTCAAACTTCTGGGTTCTGAGCCTTGTGTCTCACACCCTTACAAGCAGCAGAGTGTAGAC
This sequence comes from Rousettus aegyptiacus, assembly GCF_014176215.1. NCBI lineage: Eukaryota > Metazoa > Chordata > Mammalia > Chiroptera > Pteropodidae > Rousettus > Rousettus aegyptiacus. The sequence continues at coordinate 22,314,254 of NW_023416308.1, read as the reverse complement.
AGTGGGTCTCACTCTTCAGAAAGGATCAGAATAGGCTTGGGAACTAAAAAGGCAGAGTCCTGGGTCCCAGCCAGATCCATTGAAACAAAATCTCCAGGGGGAGGCCTGGGATTCTGCCTTTTCAAACCAATTCCTTCCAGTTCCCCCTAACCAGGTGGCAGTTACGGTAGGGTTGTTAGTGCCTGTGTGCCCTGACTTGGTCAGCGCGATCCTATTGTCCTCATTCATCTACTGAGTTTAATCACTACTTTACGTATGTTCAAAATGGAAGAGCAAAATGTTGATAAGCATTGAGATTAGATGATGGGCTCGTGGGAGTTCATGATTCTAGTCTTTCCATTTTTTTTCACACATATAAAAGTTTCCATAATAAAAAGGGAAAAAAATCCTCCAAAATAAGAAAAACCCTGTGAATATAGGTCAGTCGAAGCTTTACTCTGAAAATGAGAATGCAGAAGATCAGAGAGGTTAAGAAAGCTGCTTAGACTTACCCAGCAAACACATAAGGACTGGAGCCAGGATTCCCTCAGGCCTGTCTGATTCTCAGGTACACACTTTTTCTAATAGTTGAGCCTCCCCCAAAAAGCTATTCCTCCAAACACCTCAGCACTTCCCCACCTCTGTGCCTCTGGGTCCTCAGCCCTAGGATGACCATTTCCTGCCCAGATTTTGATCAGTGGTCATTCAGTAAACAGGTGCAACTGCGGTATGCCTGGCACTGTGCTGGGAGTGGAGACTGAGCACGAACCAGACAGACACAGTTCCTGAGCTCGGGAAGCAAATTCCCAAAGGCCACCTCATCCAGAAAACCTATCTGTCAGTGTGGCCGCCTTTATCTCTTAGGACGTGGACTGCCATCCACCGTCAAGTTCATCTGTTCCACAGCTGCCTCCCCCGCTGGCCAGCGAGCTCCTTGGAGACAGGAACTATGTCAAAGTCCTAAGTACTCAGAACTCATCACGGCACATAATGAATACTCAAATTTTTGATGAATGAATGAATGAACAAATGAATTATTATTATTATTATTATTATTATTATTATTTATGCTTACAACACCTGGTCTTCCTAGGTGGTCTCCCATCCAAGTACTAACTAGGCCTAGTGCCCGGCGTGAGGTCTGGCATATAGCAGGTGTTCAAGAAATGGCCTGTCAAATAGAATGCGTGAGTGGGTGAGGATGAGGGTGAACATGCTGGTCCTACATTCAGTAGGCGCTCCACACTGGGTGACTCCCACCCACGGCGGCCCTGCTGGTTGGTTCAGGAGTGGAAGAGGAGGTCCTGGTTCCCACACTTTGACGCCAGGTTCACACATGTTCACACATTCAAATACTTACATGCACGCATGCGTGCCTTTGCATGCTTATTTACATATATATGCTCTCACACGTGCACACACACACCCTTTCCTGATCAGGGTGAGACAAGGAGGGACAAGGGGATTCGAGACACTTGGTTCGGCTCCTGGCTCCTATCCGCTAATGGTAAGGTCTCGTCCCCTGTTTCTCCATCTGTAAAATGGGGATGATACAAATCACACTTACAAGGACATGGTCAAGATTAGATGAAGTGCAATGAGATAATTTATGGCCCTTTGCTTCCTTCCCACCCCCTGGCTGGCTCTGGGACTTCCAGCTTGGTGTGGGGGCAGGAGAAGCATGTGAAGCTGACTCCACGGCCACACCTGCTCTTGCTCGTGCCCCTCCACCTGTACCCTCTGAGCCCGTTGGTCCCGTCCTCACTTTCCTCCACCCCCAGGAGCTGCCCCAGCCCTGCTACTCTGCATTCAAAGCTTGTCCCTTCCATGTCCACATCTCTTTAACACCTTGAGTCTACCGTCTAGGAAAAGAACCCATGTTCCATGTGTCATGACCACAAACATTTTACCAGAAGCTTCAAAACACAGCGATGCTAATGCCGGGGGTTTGAGGCATGTGTAGGACAAGCTTCTGCCCTCCTGCGCACCCCAAGCCCACCCAGGGTTCGGCAGGAAACAGACTGCAGCGTGGCTGCTCCAGATGTGATTGTTAGAGCTAATTTATGCTTCATTTACACAGACTCCAGATGTCACAAGCTCCTCTGTGGATCTATCCGAATGCCAGGGAAGGAGGAGTAGGGCTTTGGGCTGCCACTGCACCTCTAGTAATGAGATGACAGACAGTGTGACAATGGCTGTAGTAGGTAAAATTGTATCCCCCCAAAAAAGGTATGGTGCAGTCCTAACCCTTGGTACCTATGAATGTGACTATACTTAAAAAAGGCATCTTTGCTTATATAATCAAGTTAACATGAGGTCATATTGGATTAGAGCGGGTGCTAACCCAGTGACTAGTATCCTCATAAACTAAGGGAAATGTGGACACAGACAGAGACAGGATAACACCATGTGACGACAGGCAGAGGCAGGACCGATGCATGTCAAGGGACACTGGATTACCAGCCGCCAGTAGAAACTAAAAGAAAGGCATAGGTTAGTTTGGACCTTAGATCCTCTGGAAGAAAGCAAGTCTGCTGACACCTTGATTTCAGACTTCTGCAACTCCGGAACTATGAGAGACCACATTTCTGTTGTTCTATAAGCCACCCAGTTTGTGGCACATTGTTATGGCAGCCTTAGAAACTAATACAGTGGCAATGAGTGAGTTGTCCAGCTGGCCAGCCTGGCTGATGCTTCTTCCTCGGAGACTCCCAAACCCTCTTCTCTGGGCCTCTGCCCTAGGTTGGGCTGCCACCATCCTCCAAACAGGGGACTACGCCAGCCCCTCCCCAGTCTCTCTGGTTCACGCTTGTCCTGTCCATCCATTTTCCACCCAGTAACCAGGGGAACCTTTCCAACTCCCAACCTGGTGCCTTCACTCCACTCCCATTTCCCATTTCCTCCTCAGCCCACTGCGATCTGCTCTAGCCCTCCATGCCTGAGAATGTTCTCCCCAATTCTGGACGCGCACCAGCCCCACCTCACAGGCCTTTCTGGGACATCGGGTGCTGTGCTGACTCCTTCCTTGCAATTCTGTCCTCCCCGTGATTCTGGGAGGTCTTCTCTCCTATTCTCCTGCTGCGTCCCCAAACACGCGTGCTCGGTCTTCTGCACGCGCAGCCTCCTCCTCTTCTGTTGGCCTGTGGGATGCAGGCATTCCCCGGGGCTCTGCCCTTTCCTGTCTTTGCTGCTCCTCCCACACAGGTAGTGGTGGTGATAGTCGTCATGACAGTGGTGGTGGTGGTAGTGATGATAGTGGTCGTGATGGTGGTGATAATGATGGTGATAGTTATAGAGACGTGGTGCTGCTGTTAGGAGATTCTCTCGACACAGAAAGTGTGCTAGGCCAGGCCATGCCGAAGCCTTGGATTTCCCACTACACCCACTGCGTTTTTGCGTTTCTATTTCTCTCTCCTCATCTTTCTCCTCGTTCCCTCTCGCACATGCATGTGTGTAGAGACACTATCTATCTTAGTTTTCTAGGGCTGCTGTAACAAAGCACCACAAACTCGGAGGCTTAAAACGACAGAAATGTGTTCTCTCACAGTTTAGGAGGTTGGAAGTCCAGAACCGAGGTGTCCGCAGAGCCATCTTCCCTCTGAGACCCTGGCTGGAATCTTCCCTTGCTTCTTCCAGCTTCTGGTGGTGGTTGGCAACCCCTGGTATTCCTTGGCTTGCAGTTAGTTGCATTACTCCAATCTCCGCTTCTCCCGTCACATGGCATTTTCCCTGTGTGTATACGTGTCTTTTCTCCTCTTCCAAAAATGACACATAGGGTGGATTAGGGCCCATTCTAATGACCTCATCTTAGCGTGATGACAAAGGCTCTATGTCCGAAAAAAGGTCACATTAACCAGGGGTTAGGACTTCGCGTGTCTTTTTCTTGGGAGAGGAGCGGAGAGAACACAATTCAACCCACAAAATATGTACACAGACCCATCTTTTCCTCCGCACGTGTCTCTCAGGCTTGTGTCATTCTCTGTACTAGGCCACGTTTGCCTCTGGTCACCTCTTACCTTGCTTGTTTCTCTGTTTCCTTCCCTTTTTTAAATTTTTCTTTCTTGTACCCTTTAAGCATTTATGGAACTTCGCTCCCTGCCAAGCGCGGTGCTGGCGCGCTGGAGGCACAGAGACAAAGGCGACATGCACGGTCCCTGTCTTCACGGAGCTCATCTAGAAGGAGAGTGAGGCCGCGCAAGTCACTGGCCCAGCAACTTCGTGAGCACGTTGACAGGGCTCATGGAGCTGTGGTGCATTTGATGCAACCGAACTGGCCTGTCCTTGATCCTCTCCGCCTCCTGGGACATTCCATTTCCGGCTCACCTCCACTGCTCAGATACCCACCTGCCTCCTGGATGCGTCTGTTCCCTTTGGCCAGTGAAGGCTTCTGGAGCCTGTGCACCCCCTCTCACGCATGTGTACCTCTCTACCTCCCACCCTCCTACTCCCTCTGTGCATCTCTCATTAAAGAAGCTGAAGATTGCCCAGCTTGTCTCTGGGTTTTGCAGTGAAAGGGCTAAATGATATGCTGACACCTTAATTATGGCCCATTGTCACTGAGCGCTGGGGAAATTGTCTGAGTGATCCCTGGAGAATGGGTGCTAACAGGCCCGTCAGAGCCTTTGATTTCTCATGGCAGATTAGAAAATGACACGAATGTTGGCTTGCTCCGTAGGCCCTGGGTGACACATGTGGACCATCCCCCCTCACACATAAACCCGTGGTCCCGCGGGTGAGGAGTGCCAGCCCCACCTTACCTCAGGCCAGGGGGTCTGCTGTGGTTTCATTCCTGCTAACCCCCTGCCTTGGGCCACAGAGACGTTCCCCAAACACCCCTCCCCGCTGCACTACCCTGGGCTCCCACAACAGGCCTCGATGCTGAAGTAAATATTTGCTAATATTTACCGCGCAGTGCTCTGAGTCAGACTTCGCACGTGTGATGCTGACGTAGCGCCTCACTACAGCCCACAGTGGGTAGGGGTGGCGAGGACTATTTCGCTTCCATTTTGCAGATGAGGAAACGGAGGCACGAAGTATTTGGCCCCTGCCCTAGGTCACCTGCCTTGAAGGGCAGAGCAGGTAGCCCCGCTTCCAGCCTGGACCTTGGCTACTGTAAGGGTGGCTATTCGAGACCCAAAGGGGTGGGATTTGCCAAGGTCATTAGGGCTATCTGAAGCACATAGAGGCCAGGACCTAGACCTTTCACCCTCGCTTCACGACTTTTTCCACCAGGGCAGCAATTTGCAAAGTGCATCTGTGGAGGTTGTTGACAATAATAATAACACAATAACAGCATCCTCCTGTCATTGAGGTTGACAAAGCATGGGCTCTGGGTCTAGCAGCCCAAGGGGAATGTCAGCTCTACAATCAACTGTGCTGTGTTGTGAGGCCTGCGTGAGCTGGTGCAGGGAAAATCAAGTGTCTGGGAATGCCTAGCCTCACGACCCCTCTCCTCCCCACTAGCCCGCAGAGGGCAGGGGCCATTCCCTGGTGGAGCAGTACTTGGGAGTAGGGGAGAGAAGCCATGGCCCCCGCCAAGCCAGGCCTCTGACAGTCCCCACCTTTTAAACACCCTCCTTCCGCTACCATCCTGGAAGAGTGAGGGGTGGCGCTAGGCACCCTTGTAACTGGACTTTTAAAATCTGGCTGTCGTAACGGGATCACAAGTGAGAGGACCTCCTGACACCACTAATTGGTCCTGTCAGCTGGAAAATGAGCAAGGCCATCTGTGCAGGAGAGACACTCATGTGACACCTCCTGGATGGGCAGAGCTGTGGGGCCAAGACCCCGGATAGGTGTGCGGAGGCTGATTGACAGCTCCAAGTCTGGGAAGATGGAAGGGGCAACAGGATACATGCCAGGTGCCCTCACAAGGTCTGCCAGGGCAGGCACTGCCATGGGCTGTGCATGTCGCCTCTGTCACTTCCCAGGAGACCGAGGCCCCGGTGGCAGCTGGTCTCCCACCTGCCCCCAACAACATCCCCATGGAGAATGAGAGACAAATGGCAACTCTATCTGAGAAGCTCGGACCATGTGTCCTGTGCTTTCACAAGCCCGAGGGACATGATATTATCCCCGTTTCTCAGATGAGAAGACTAAATCACCAAGTCACGCATCCTTTTAGCAAAGTTCCCAAGCACCCGCTCTGTGCCAGGGCCTATTCTGGACACTGATGCCACATCGGTGGATAAAACAAAGTCCCAGCTCTCGGGGGACTCACACCCACAAAAATAACCTGGCTTTTTGTTGAATTTCAGATGAAGCCAGGAGGAGGCAGGGCCGGGCTGGGAGCAGGTTGAGGGCAGGGACTTAATCTGACAGACTGCAAGCTGGCTCTGTGACTTCAGTAAGAAACCTTGCTTCCCAAGCTGTCTCTGTGACCTTTTCATCTGAGAACTGGGTGCCCTAATGACCCCTCCCTCCCAAGGCAATGTAGTTGTCAGCCCCCATGGAGCCTGGCTCTTCCCATTCTATGCTCTGCTGGCAGGAACAACAGCATCTGACAGTTGGCACAGCATTGCCAGGCTCCTCCCCACAGCAGGCAAAGGAGAATGGTTCTTAGGCGCCTTCTCCCTCTAGCCTTGTCATTCAATGTGGTCCCCAGCAATGGTGGGAGGTGCCTTGGTTGTTCCTGTTTGACAGATGGGGAGGCCAAGGCTCAGAGGTGGGGCAACTTGCCCAGATGCATTCGCGGGTAGCCCGGAACTACTGCTCTTCTCCCTACTAACCCCTCTACCTTTCCCCAACATCTCTCAGCACAGAGATGTCCCTCACTCCTCAGAAAAGCTGCCAAAATGCCATCATGAAACCCAAGCTTGTGACCCAGCAATTCTCCTCCCCAGTAGCTACTCGCTGAGGAACGAAAACATGTCTACACCATGACTCGTATATGAATACTCATTGTAGCAGTATTCATAAAAGCCCCAAAGTAGAAGCGACTCAAATGTCCATCTCCTGGTCCATCACCTGAAAAACAGATAAACAAATGGTACATCCATACAATGGAATATTATTCAGCCTTAAAAAGAAATGAAGCCCTATAATGTGGATGAACTTTGAAAACACTGTGCCAAGTGAAAAAAGCCAGACACAAAAGACCACATAGTATATGATTCCATTCATGTAAAATGCCCAGAATAGACAAATCTAGAGACAGAAAGATTAGTGGTTGCTAGGAGCTGTGTGTGTGTGTGTGTGTGTGCGCGCGCGTGCGCACGCATGTGTGAGTGTCTGCTAATGAGAAAGAAATTTTTTAGGAGGGTGGAAATTATAAAAATGTTCTAAAATTGTGGTCTCGTTGCAAAACTCTAAATATACTAAAAACCATGAAATGATACACTTCAAATGTGTGAATTATGTGGCATGTGAATCATATCTCGCTAAAACTCTTTGCAAAAACAACAGCAGTGTGCACCGGTGAGTAGAGTCTCTGTTTTCCACACATTGAACCTGTGCTGAAGGGAGAGCCCAGCTGGGGGTCCCCAGGCCTCAGATGCCCCACCAAAGCCAGGCGGGGCCACAGCCCAGCCCAGGAAGTAACACGGAGAACTGCCAACAGAGACCAATGCTATTCAAAAGTTTTTCAATGTTCTGGGCACCAAGAGCTGGGGTCTCCGTGGAAAGCGAGAAAAGTACCCCAACCCTAGGAAGCCACAGATAAGCAGTGGCAGGAGGGTGGGCTGACAAGCAGGCAGAAAGACAGACCAGTGGGACATTGCTGCAATCGGGGCGAGCACAGAGAGGAGGGACCTGTAACCCAGCTCAGGCCGGGATGGTCTCCCTAGAAACCAACACGTAGGCAGAGGCCTGAAGAAGCAAAGAAATAATAAAGTAACTCAGGGGCCAAAAAGTATTCCAGGCAGATGAGAAGGCCCAGAGGCTCAAAAGAGCATGGCGTATTCAGAAGAAAAAAGGAAGGATAGAGGAAGGGAGGAGGGAAGGCTTTCAGGAGGACCCCATGGCTCTGAGTGTCCACTTCCCAGGGCCAGGGCCAGCTCTGGGCCACCTGCCCTGCACTGTCAGCCCTTCTCAGCCTGGGGTGCGCAAGGAGAGGTGCGCGGATTGAACAGCTAAGGCCCCCTGGCCTGTCCCCACTCCATGAGCCCCTTCCAGCTGTCTCTCCCATGCCCCGTGAGTCTTAATCACAGCAGACGGGAAGGTGAGACTAAATTTTAATGAGTTATCTCTGGGATGTCTTAAGCTGCATTTAAGAGCCCCTAAACCTCCCATGACAGAGGGACCTGCATTGGGCAAGGTGAATATTTACAGCTCCACCTGAAAAGCTGGGGCTTTTTTTCACATGGGATTTTAACAATATAGATCACACCGGGAGAGAGACAGAAATAGAGGGAAATGAAACCATGGGCGGCCACAGCGCTGGGGCCCTGAATTATGGATATGAACCTGTCCCCGACTTCTTGTTTTTAATTAAAAAGCCCTTTTCAGTAATTCCATTAAGAGGCGGCTGTGGTTTGCGAGTCTCTCGCTCATTCTCTTTAAATTATGAAATGTTCTGTTGGCCTCTTGTGGTTTCAGAGGCCAGGGGTTGGGAGTCGGGGACTATGAGGACTCAGGAGGCCACAGGTCGGGCCCAGCAGGTGCTCTGGGCCCTGAGCCCCTCACTGCCATCATGCTTCTCCTCTGCCCCACAATTTAGCCAGACTCATTACCGTGCACTTACTACATGCCAGGACTTCTGTCTCTGTCATCTCTCTCGCCACCCTCAACATCGGTGTGAGGTCAGGATGAGGATGCCTTGTTTATAGAGGAGTGGAAGCTGAGTCTCAGAGAGGGGAAGAGATGGGCCTCAAGGCACACAGTGAGTATGCGGTAGAGCTGGAACTAAGATTCAGAGCCACCTGACTCCAAGCCTCCTGACTTTGTCACCTCTACCAAGGACTAAGAAGGACTAAAGTCCTCACCTCGTCCACTGGAAGGATTGGGTAAGGGATGGAACACCCAGGGGCCCGGATTAGCACAGACCTAGGATCCAGTGAGCGGAGATGTATAAGTAGCTGTTCTAGGTGGGGACCCAGGCCAGGAGCTGGGGATTCAGAGCTAAGAAATTCACACTGCCTGCCCTTGAGAAACATGCAACACCCGCCTCTCTGCTTATTTGTGGTTTACCTCCTACTGGAAGCCATCATTCCTCCTTCCATTGGCTATTCCTCCTTCTACCCATCCGCTCATCCTTCCACTCATCTATTATCTCATCTATTCATCCATTCACTCATTCATCCATCTATCCATCCATCTATTGATCCTTCCATTCATCTATTCTTCCATCTATCCATCCATCATCTATCCATCCACCACTCCATCCATCCACCCATCATCCATCCACTCATCCATCCAGAAAAGGAACTAACACATCTCAATTCATTACCATGTCACTCTAAGTGTCTCTCTCATCGAATCCTCATAGCACCTCTGCCTCGTAAGTTCTATCATCTCCATTTTATAGATAGAGAAACCAAGGCTCTGAGATGTTTTAAGTTGCTCGCTGAAAGTCAAGAGAATGAAGAGCTAGTTATACACTCTTAGGCATGGTGACAGGCCATTTATGGTGAAGTGTTTGGGCCAAGAAAGAGAGATTAACCAAATTCTACCATGCGGGTAGGCTAACCATTCCCCCTCTCCTACCAGCACCATGTGTAAGCCCACCCAGCCCCTCTCCCCTTGCTCCTAGGTGGGGCACTGGCTTCCAGGACCATCTCTTGTCCCCAAAGTGGTGCAGGGAGAGGCAGGCCCCCAAACACAGCGTGCCTATTGTGCTTCTCCCTGGAGCACAGGCTCCCCATTGTCAAGAGGAGGCTGCAGGTGGGCTCCGAGTTGCTCCTAAAGCTTACTGCTTGACATCTGACTTGGGCTGTCACCATTGTGTGGCCACAATGGCCCTTTGTCTCAGACAGGCTCCCTCTCTTTGCTTGCCCAGCCCTCCCCCACCCCAGCCTTGGTGATTTGTACTCAGGATGGTGGAGATTGAGGAGAAGTGGAAGAGAATACTGGCTTGGGAATCCAGAGATCCTAAAACATCACATTTCCTCTCTGAGCCTCAGTTTCCCAATATGTAAAAGGGAGGATCATCCATACTGGAGACAATGGTAGGGGATACAGGGGTTATCTGAGTACGGACTTGGTCCTAACTCTGTTAGTCTCTTGCCATGTGGCCTTGAGCAAGCCATCTGAACCTGTTTCCACAACTGCAAAGTCAGAATAAAAGAAATAAAAGCCCGCCTCCAAGGAAATACAGCATACAAAGTGCTTGACCTGAGGCCTGTGCTAATAGACAGAAGTTGCCATTTCCATCATCATCCGTGGTGATGCAGCAGCAGATCTCTGAACACTGCAGATCTTGGTGCCATTCAGGGCATTCTGCTGGTTCTGCTGCCCTTCCAAATCATCAAGCCCTTTCTTTGGTCATCCTAAGTCTCAGTCCAAAGAATTTAAGTAATATTTCTAAAGTCACATTGCAAGGGGTCGTCGGTCAGGATCGCAGATCCTGTCCTGAGTTCTTATTCCTCCAATACAGGAAGCTTCAGCTGTGCTGTGGGGCAGAGGCTAGGCAGGGGCTCTGCATCCAAGGGTGGTTGGATGGGGGTTCTCCTGGCCTGAGAGCATCCCCTCGAAGGCGTGCTCAGTGAGGGCAGGGGCTTGATTGAATTCCCAGTGCCTGAAACAGGCTCAGGTCATTGCAGGAGCCTCATAAGTGTATAAATGAAGAGTTCTAGGAGCCCACGGAGGCACCAGACTTAGAAATGACAGGCATGGGGGTCTAGCCCGGGATGAAGGGCCCTGCTGCTGCTGCCCCTGAGGAAAGAGAGGTGTTGGTGAGACCTGCTCCAGTAGCCAGAATGCCCAGTAGCCAGAATCCTGGTCTGTGTAGCCGAGGACTGTGACTTCTGTGGCAGCTCTCCCCATTCTAGATCTGAGGCTTCAGAGTCTGGGCAAGGCCGGGTAGATGGGCAGAGTGGCTGGAGCTGCAGAGATGGGTCCAGCAGTCACCAAACTCTGCCAGCACCCAGAGAATTTAAGTAACACCTCTAAGTTCACATACATGGATTCTTGAGCCTGAGGATGCACAATTGCGGCCCCTCTCAGGGGATAGCACCACCCAGACACTATCAGGCTACCCAACAGGTCGTAAGACACAGATAGATGGTGTCACACAGACATGCACAGGTCACTCAGACGGTGACATAGGACATGGACAGATGGTGTCACACAGACATGCACAGTCACCCAGATGGTGTCATGAGACACAGATATGTGGCATCATACAGACAACATGGAGTTGGAGTCCTAGAGTGTGAATAAACACAGTATAACTGGATTGCGTCACCCCTGGTAGATGTGGAGCCCACAGCATCTGCTGGTATATCCTGTCCCTTCTTGTAGGGCGAGAACTCTACCCAGGGGGCAATCTACCCAGGCCAAGTGGACTTGCCCTCCAAGAGCTTGTGCCTATCCTGCCCACGATACTCATAAAGGCAGAATCCCAGAATTCCCTTCTCTAACAGCCTTGAGCCGCTTCCAAAGCCTGGAAGTCCCCTTCCTAAAGTCCATCTGAGGTCCATCTTCCAAGGACAAACCCACCACCCACATGAGCACCCCCAGGCACCAGGGGGTGGTCAAGGGGTGGCTATTTGAGGGAGTTAGTGTGGACTGAGCTTGGCTCGACATGCGGGTGTCCACATGAGTGTGAGGCCCTTCTGGTTCTGGTCACAACCCACATTGAGAAGAGAAGGCTTGGTGGTCTGAGGCTGGAGCCTCTGTTTGTACCCTGATCCAGACTCTGCGACTCTCTCCAGCCTCAAATTCCGTCAGGCTCATGGTAACCTAACACTGCCATAGGACCCTCCCACGTGACCCAGTCCTCACAAGGCAAAGTCCTGGAGCTTGCTGGTCAACCCAAACACAGCATGTGAATCTAGAATTTGTCTCGAAGCCCTGGGCCATTGCAGTACTAAGCGGACAGAGGATCCTGCCCAGCCAAGGGCTCAGGCTCATACGATCAAGGTCACCAGGAACAATTGGAGGCTCAGAGGTTCTGTCAGGCCTGGGTTCAAATTCGGATTCTGATATGAACTGTGTGATATCCAGGACGCTATTAAACCTCTCTGAACCTTAGTTGCTATTCTTTTAGAAACTGGAGCTATAACCTGCTTCTTGGGATGTTGCTGGGATCTAATAATGGCTTTGAATTCTCCTTGTACCTGAGGCCACAGAGATGTGTTCAGCCATCCTGGGGAAGCGTTCATTGAATGAGCAATTTTAAAAAGTCTGAAAAGTGGGGCCGAACGAAGGCAGATATCTCTGCCCAGTACCCAGCTCCCAGCTCTCAAATCCCTCCCGCCTCACAGCTGCAGCCCCTTCCTAGGCAGGGACCCTGCTCCAGGCCCCTCCCCAAGCCGCAGGAGGCCCAGACACATGTTCTGAGGGGGCATTATCTGTGCTCAGTTGACTGTAAACGTTTAAGCGGAATTGACTGTGTACTCAGCCACTTTCAAACACAACTAATCTTCATCGGGGCGACGGGAAGTGAAATATGTTATTGTCGGCAGCAGTAAATTACCCGTGCCAGAGCTGGCTCGTGAGGCATTACGGGCCGTGGCCGGCACACTCCTTCACGGTGCCGCCGCCCGCCTGCCATCCATTACTGCAAAGGGCCCTGGTCACCTCCTCTCCAGCCCCAGGGGTGTGAGGCCAGCTGCCAGCTGCCCAGGCCTGGCCCCACCCACCCTGGGCGGCAAGATGAAAACTGGGCTGGGGGGCTGGGTTTATGCCTGCCCCACCTCCCAGGTGCCTGGGCAGGAGACACAAGACTCCTGCCCAGTGAAGTCTTGGAGGTCAGCAACCAGATGATGGGGGGTTTGAGGCCCAGACATGGAACAGGAGTTGGTCCAAGGCCTTTTGAACCTCAGTTTCTGCGTCTATAAAATGGGGGTTCATTCATTGGTTTCTGTTTTTGCGAATCTCTTTAATGTCTGGCTTAACAGAACAGTTGGATTCTCACATCTGCTTCCTCATTAGATCCGGTGAGATGTTCTTTGGGTTGAAGTAGATGAAGAATATCTAGCCTCACATAGATGTGCAGCTAGAAAAACGAAGAGGATTCTAATTGCTTTCTCGGATCATTATGGACACTCTTCTTTGATACCAAATCAAAATTCCACATATGGTAGCTTGTTAAAGTTAGCTGCAATATGGTACCCAAAACCACATTGATTAGCTTTCGTACTCTATTAATTTGAAAGCCATCGGTCTATTTTGCACATTAAATGGATCTTTTGCTCATTTTGTAACATTACACACTGGCCACTGGGAAAATATTGGTTTACTGAGTTATGCGACTCTTCCAAATGTTGACATATTTCATTATACAACATCCAAAAAAAAAAGCCACATGCACTCACATTACTACCAATCTCTTCAGGAAAGTAAGTAGGAAGCTGTCAAATCCACAGTGGCAGATAAAAGTTCTCCAAAATTCTGAGTTTTGCTGGAAAGTCAAATTTGATCATTGGGAACAAATATTGTCAGCTGACAGGCAACTTTGTTCATTTTAGAGAAAATATCTGCCAATAGCCAACGCTGAAAAGTTATCATCAGTCAGTCAATCATTATTTCCAGTAAAAATGGTGTTCCATAAAAAAAGTGGCTAATTCAGGTCACAAGTCAGTCACACGGCACCTTTCTGATGCCAAAAATGGTAGAGCAGAGGGCCTTTACATGTGCATTTCCTATTTTGTTACACAGACTATTTAAAAATGTGGGCTCCAAGGTTAACATTTTTTTAATTAATGATTTTTACTTTTCATCAAGGTCATGCTTAAGTGAAACTGGCTTTTAAATTTTTATCCAAGAGAGTGTTTAAGGTAAAGAATGTGATAATCGCTATGACAGTTTGGTGCCACTGCGATGACTCATGCTATGAGGCCAGCAGTTTTATTCACGCATTACTTTTACACCATCAGTGTCACAGTAAAAAGGGCAAATAATGTCTTAATATTATTGTGAAAATGGTTTTGAGCTCACGAGACACCCTGAGAGGGTCCTGGGGGCCCCCAGAGCTCTGTGGAGCACATTTTGAAAGCCGCTGACCCAGCGCGATCATCCCAGGCCACCAGGAAGTTGGAAGACACATGAACTATGATGGGTGAAAGGATCTTCATAAACTGCTCTACATCATGAGCCACCACCATCACTGCCCCATCATCTGGGGCCTCCTCCCCATTTTGGGACAAACGTCCCCATCCCCAGGCCCAGCTCCTCCTCTAATTTCAGCTCTACCCAAGGATGCTAATGAAAACCTCTCGGCTTCTTTGAAACCTTGCTCAGAGTCAACCTCTTCCTGAAGTCTTGCTGAACATAAGCCCTCAACAAGGGTCCCGTCTCCTTCCTCTGAATCTCCTGTCCTCTCAGTACCCCACTTCCAGTCTCACCTCATTCCCAGCACCCTGCCTCGGACATAATAAGCCCTCAACAGAGCCAGGTTGATCCAAAGGAATGAAAAGATAGAAAGTGTGATTTGGCCAGTGGCCAGGGCTAATTAGGGACACTGGCTAACTGGCTAACTGGCTAGCAGGCCAGATAATTCTGAGATATCCCGCTATGAATCTCAGAACGTGTACATAACCCCAAGAGCTGTTCACCAAGGACCAGCACCACCAGGAGACTGGGACAGGTGGGGACTTGGGACAGGTGGGGTCTGGAGGAGAGGAAGGGATTACAAGTTCTCTGAAGGCTGACCTAGATAAACTGTGACCTTGAAGAAACTTACATTCGGGGTCCTTCTTTCTGCATGACTGTTGGCAAATCACTTAACTTCTCTGGACTTCATTTTCCACATCTGTCCAATGAAGATTTTGGACCAAACCCTAAGTCTCCTTATGGCTCCCAAATTCTACAAGTCAATGATATTCATGAGCTAACAGTCCATGATGCTGACACTCCAACTTCCTGTGAGAGGAACATTCAAGCTTTCCGGTCCATTGACATTTGAACATTGCATGATGTTGACATTCAAATGTTCTCTAACATCATCCAATGATATTGACATCAAACAGTCCATAATGCTAACACGTGAAAAGATCCATTATGCTGACATTCAGACTTGCTCTTGCCGACACTGAACACTCTATGACATCAGTGTTAATTGAGTGCCAGCTATGTGCCAGTCATGCCAACAGCCCGGGAAACCTATGAGTTCATACCCTGTCCCTTCTCAGAACTCTTCTTCCCAGGAATCTAGACTCCCATGGTGGCACCCGAGAGTGGCTTAGTGGGACTTTATTTGTCCCCACCCCCACAGTCCATTCTCAAATATGGAGGATTGATGTGGTCTTAATATAATGCAAATGCAGCTTTAACACAGCCCTGCGATTCTCCTTCCAACCAGATTCTGCTCCCGCCAAAATCCGGAACCATCACTGCAGTAGCCTTGGTTCCCTATTATTTCCCTGGTCCCTGCTTTCTACCCAGAGCCTTGCCGTATGGAACATGCTTGTTGGGGGATGGGGGCATCAAGGAGAAATCAAGGCTCAGGGCAGTACCCAGGCAAGGCCATGGAGGAAATGTCCTGGGACTGTGGCTTAGCTTCTTCCTCCTGCCCCCTTGTCCCTGGGGCATCCTGGGGAGGCAGTTATCAGGGTGACACCTACTTCGCCCCACCCCAGGCTCCTGCCCAGACAAAGGTTCCAAGCCCCAGATTGCCTTCAACCCTCTTGAGAGAAAGAAAGAAAGAAAGAAAGAAAGAAAGAAAGAAAGAAAGAAAGAAAGAAAGAAAGAAAGAAAGAGAAAGAGAGAGAAAAGAAATTCCTGCAAGTTGAACAATCCTTGTGTTGGATTTGGGAGATGTTATTCCTAGTGACAGACAAGGGCAATTATCTGCAATCCGCCAGCAGTTTTAGCCTAATTTCATTACTGCTGTGCAATTCTCCCTGAGCTGCTAGTCTATCAATGTCTTGCAGAACGGATTAGCGGGCACTTTCTTCATCTTCAAATGAATTTTAGCTGTCATGCCCTTGATGAATAGAGCAGGGACAGGCGGCTGACCTGGGCCAGGGGAGTGGCCAGGGGGCGACAGGCAGGTGGCCCTGGGCCCTGGCAGGAGGTAAGGCAGTAGGGGGAAGACATGGGGGAGAGGGAGGGGGAGGCACCTGAGCGATCCAGCCTTCCTGGCCCTCCCTCATGCCCGGGACTTAGGGCTGCTTGGACCCACCTACTGGGGCTTAGCACACTGAGCTCCCACTTCTGGGGACAGCTTGCCTTGTCCCGGGCTAAGAATACAGGAGGGGGCTCATTCTCACCCTGAAACCCCTCTGGGCCACCCCCCCCCCACCACCACCACCACAGCACTCAAATCTCTGGAAACTCCAGCTTGGAGTCTGCCTTCCTGAGATACCGTGGACCTCACGAGAGTAAAGTCCAGCACTGTCTTGTCACCACCGTGTCCCCAGAGCCCAGCTTAGAGGAAGATGCTCTGTCAGTTTTTGTTGTAGGACAAATGATTCTCAGTTTCACTGCAGCTTGGGTCAGGGCCTAGCACAGACCTGGCACACGGCAGAAGCCCAAACGCTATTAGATAAACAGGTGAAGCCACGGGTGGCTTGTTAGAAAGAGGGTTGACAGGAGAGGAAGCAAGCGTTTTACGGAGTACCTACTATGTGTCAAGCACTGTGCTAGGGACTTTGCTGACATGGCTTCTTGGAGAGGTGAAGCCCCTAAGCCCAGGATACAAACAAATTGGGAACTGGCGGACCCAGGCCTGTCTGGCCATCCTCTGCAACGACCAAGGAGCACCGTTTCAGGAGCAGTGGATGCAAAGTAAGATTTTTACGGGCAGAGCGAGGCGCTGTGGAGAGAGGGGAGGAGCCTGAGAAGGGGCAACATGGGGCCTGGCATCAGCAACATGGGGTAAAGTCCGTGCCTGCTTAGGATCTCCTCTCTCCCACTCCCACCCAGAAGCCTACACTTGTCCCGTCCCAAAGACCTAGGAAGAGGGGGGTGTGGCTAATTTGTCCCTTTTACTACCATCTATTCAGTTCCCACTTTCCCAGCCTGACTTTGTGTCCTGGGAAACTGACCTCCACAGGCTGCCCCAGCCTCTGGCTTCCAGACGGATCATCCAATGGGAGGCTGGAGCAGGAGAGGGAGGGGTTGGGGTACCTCTGCCCAGCTTCGCCTGCCTCAGCATGCACTCCTGGCAATAGCTAGTATTCCTTCAAGACCACGGCTCCCGCCTGGCGGTAATCCTTCTAAGGCCCCACTACTACTGGGCTCTGGTAGCTCCATTTCTGCCCCTTCCAGTCTCAACGTCCCTAGGTGTCTTGCACCTCTCCATACCCGTAACTGACTCTCTTCACGTGTACCATCCCAGTGGAACGCCGCATCCTGCAAGATGCTGACGGATGCAGGTGGCGTGGAAATCTAAGAGCTCATTGCGACAGCAGCTTTCATTCCTGCCACCCCGCTGCTCTGTGCTTGGCACCGGGCTGGGCCACAGGCATCAACTGGCCCACCGTAAACTCCCAACCACTCGATGGAGTGTGTGATTTCCAGAGGAGAGCACCGAGGCTCAGAGAGGCCAGGACACTCCCCAGCGGGGAGTGTGGACTTGACCCTTCGTTCGCCTATCCCTCAGCCTTGTCATCTTAACCCCTATGCTGCCTACACTCAGCTCTTTGCTCCAACCAGAAACCAGAGCCGGCGAAAAGCCCTTTGGGGTTGTACGCTGATGATTCTTTGGAAAGACCGGATGTCCTCCTTCGCCCCTGAAAGGCAGCCATGGTGAATCCTCTATGCTTCCTCGGTCCCCAGCAGGCTGCCATGTCAAGCAGAGGGAAGACAAGCCCAAAGGAGGAGCTCCCTCCACAGCGGCTATCCTGCCAGCCCACACATCTCCCAGAAGTTAGAGGAGCAGAAGGAAGATCCCTGGCTCGGGACAGTCATCCCTGATTTTACATGTGGGAAAACTGAGGCTCAGAGAGGCAAAGCCCACAGAATATCACACAGAGCTGGTCCCAACCCAGGAAGCTGGTTGCTTTCCCCAGGGCTGAAAAATGAGGCTTAGACCAACCGGAAGCTGGGCCTCCTCCCCCACTTTCAAGTTCTGGCCCTCTCTCCAGGCACCTGGGAGACCCTCCCAAGTTCATCGATTGTCACAGCAGCCTCGAGTCAATATGGTGCACTTTGCTAATTAATCTTTTCCAGATAATTGCAGGAAATTATTGGTTGGTGCGAAGGAGGGATGCAGAGGTGGCTTCTGTTCCTCTACCTATCCAAAGTGGCTTCTGGCTGAGCCTCTGCCCGGCCTCCCGCCCCTTATCCACCTATCTTCTCTCTTCTTGGAATCGAAGGCAGATGGACACTGTTTCCTCCCGTCCCCTGCCCAGCCCCCTTCCAGAGTCCCCAGTCCAGGACTCCCACCAGGCCAGCTCTCCGGGCTCGGCAGCAGGGAACACTGGCAGCAGAGATGGTTCTAGGTTCAAATCCCAGCTCTGGCAATTAATTAATACTTGTTAAACATTGGGCGAGTCGTTTAACTCCTCTGAGCCTCAGATGAAAAACAAAAGAGGTTATAATCTCTGCATCACAGGCTGTTTCTAAAGCCAAAACACGAGGCATTTTAATACTGACTATGACCTCTATGACTAACAGTAACAACTCTGATAATAGCCAACACGGAACGGCGGCTTCACCACATGCCGGGCACTGTTCGGTGTGTCTGATAGGTGCTATAATTGTCCCCATTTTATAGAAACGGAGACACTGGACTGAAGTTGCATAGGCGGTGAGAGGCGGAGGCCGAGTCCTTGCTCAGTGCCCTGGATGCCAATCTCTGCCTCACGCGGCGTCCCCAAGCCAGCGCACTGCCCGGCTTAGAGCTGTGTCGCCGGGAACAAACCCTCCAGAAGCCAGAGAACACTACCACAGGGCAGGAAGGGGATCAGGGGGAAAGCTAGGGACGGCACAGGTCTCAGAGGTACCCATGACTTCCCCCTCCAAGCCCCTTCACCCCAAACCCTGGTCCCACCTCAAAGAGCCCGAGAGAGTCATTGAACCTGGGTGGACTTGGGGCTCCCTGGGGCCTCTACAAGGCCCCACAGTAATTAATCAAAACTGGACACTCCTGGATAAAGTTCCCATCCCTCTGGGGTTTCTCTCTTTCTCCCAGATATCATTTAATATATCACCTCACTGGGCTGTATATACCTGCTCCTAATAAACCTCTAAGACTTTAATGAACTAAATAGCAAATTACTTTTTTATTCAAGAATGAAATTTCATCATATTCATAATTCATATTTTATTTCAGACATCTGCTGCTGATTACATTACATTTAACTAAAATTAGATGATGCTCAGAATGCAATTAAGGCTCTGCCAAATTCTTCGGCCCACCAATGCCGGCGGAGCTCAGCGGGGGCCGCTAGGAACCTAATATGTAATTAGGAGCTATTTTCTAGCTGTTTTTAAAGTCTGAAAATTAGCTGCCTTTATTAATCACACAGACAAATATAAAGTGGAACCAACGCTCGCTGAAATTTCTAAAAGGGATTTTTTGTTTAATTATACACCACAGAGCACTGTGACTCGTTTTGCATGTTGATTTGTTGTGCACTGACATTTTGACAACTGGTTCTCAATTTGTCTGTCGTAGTTAGGCAACAACAAAGCCGACGGTAATACTTTAACTTTCAAAACCTTCAGTGTGCCGGGGAGAGGGAGAATGGCATTCCTTGCTGCAGGGCCCGGGCACGGCCCTCGAAGCCAAGGGGGCCAGAGGCACAGGGAGAAGGGCAGGCGAGGGATGGAGTGGGGCTCATCAGACAAGCTAGGCGGGGAGCTGGGGGGAGCACTGGACCAGGAGTCCAGAGGCCAGAGACTGAGCCCCAGCTCTGCAGGGTGGCTAAGAGGAAAACCTCCCACTGGCTGGGTCTCAGATTCCTCGTGCACACCTGAAGAGGGTTAAACTCAGACCTCCAAGGAGCCTTTATATGCTAAAATTCTGTCTTCTTTCCTCGGGGCGTCAGACCCTGCTCTAGTGCTTTTCGGCCAGTGTCATTTAGCCCCGTGACCCTCCGAGGGGAACCTTTCATTATCTCATTGTACAGAGGATGAACCACAGTAAGATTTGATGACCACAGTGGAACTCAAACTCAGATCCGGTTGACTCCAGAATCCCTGGTATTAACTATTATATTCACCAGCCCGGCAGCTCTCCGGGCCTCATTTCCCGTCTGTGTGGCTGGGACATGCTGCAGTAGCTTTGCAAGGCTTCAGTCTGATGCTACAGCCAGATGATCTTGCCCTTAACCACTGACCACCCCACCTGCAGCCCTGCTTGAGGCCAGGGACGGGGTATGCAGAGGGGCTTCAGCATGGAGCGGGATAGGATCCCTGAGCAGGTCGTCGACCCCTGTGCAGCCATTGAGTTCACCCCACACCCTCAGAGGTCCCTTAGGCTACCTTGTGGCCAGCGCCACACAGTGATGTCCAGAGAGTCCTCAGGACAGGGTGGCTGCCAAGGGGCTCAATCCCACCCCATGTTAACAACGGCAGCAGCAGATGATGGCTTTTCCCTACGTGCTGGCACTGTGTGGCAACCCTGTTGTCTGCGCCGACCCACGAATCTTACGAGGCAGGTTCACACCCAGGCTTGGAGCCTCACAACCTGGAGTCATACCATTTCTGCCACTTCCGGGCCCTGGTGGCCTTGGCAAAGCCACCTCACCTCTCCGGGCCTCATCATTAATGTGGGGATTCTGACAGCACCTGGATCTCCAGGTTCTGGTGAGGACTGGACAGCACAATGGGTGCTGGGTCCAGATGAAGCCTTGACCAACAGAAGCTCCTTGTTACCACCCCTATTTGACAGATGGGGCCATTGAGGCTCTACAGGGTGCAGTACTTGTCCTTAAGCGTATATTGCTGAGCCGAGAACTGCACCTAGGTGGTGATTCCACAGCCTGTGCTCTCGCCTGGCACCCTAATGCCTCCCTAATGCCCTCTGGGGAGGTCAGCAGGGTCTGAAGATTCACGGTGGGGGTGGGGTTGCCCCACTTGACCACCATCCTCTGCTGTCTCTCATTTTTCTCTTGCCCCCCTGGAGTGAGGAGCAGGACTGGAGCCAAGACATGGCAAAGCCCACCACGGTGGTCTCTACCCCTGCTGACCCTAGGCCAGTGGACCCAGAGCCTGCCACCTGCCAAAATCTGTTTTTAGGAGCCAGCCCTGCATCCTCCTCCTGCCCCTAGACTCACCTGATGAAAATGCCAACGGAGAAAAGGAGGGTTTTTTTTGGGTGACAATGAAACTGTCAATAAAATCTCAAACGCAAGGATAGGCAATGACTATTTCACTTACTCTGACAGTTGAGATTTTGCTGGGGAAGGAAAATGACAGGCGTCTGCTGACATCAACACCACTTCTTTCGCAGAAGAACCCGCAGGAGAGACAGCCCCCCGAGACCTGCCTCGCCCAGATGCCATCCAGGCCGGGGCGGCTGCGTTGTCGGAGGAGCTGGGGTCAGCTATGGAGGGGAGGCTAGACGCCCCAGCTCTATCCATTCATTTGTTCATCCTACGACTCCCCTCTGAGCACTGACATGCGCAAGGCTCTGTGCCGAGGCCAAAGATGTGGAAATGAACCAGTGTTATGAGTTCAGTGATGTTCTCCCCAAAAGAAAGGCTGAAGTTCTAACCCCTGGTACCTGTGAACCTGACTTTATTTGGAAATAAGGCCTTTACAGACGTCAGCAAGTGAAGTTGAGGTCATTGGGGTGGGCCCTAATCCGATGTGACCAGCGTCCTTATAAGAAGGGGAAATGTCACATGAAGACAGAGACACACAGGGAGGAGATGGCCATGTGGTGACAGAGGCGGAGGACGGAGCGATACAGCTGTGAGTCAAGGAACACCAAGGACTGCCAGCTGCCACCGGGAGCCAGAAAGGGCAAGGAAAGAATCTACCCAGAGTCTTACAAGGAACTTGGCTCTGCTGACGTCTCGATTTCAGACTTCTAGTCCCCGGAGCTGTGAGGGAATATATTTCCGTTGTTATGAGCCTCCCAGTTTGTGGTACGGTGTTACAGCAGCCCGAGGAATTAATTCAAGGGCTTTTGTGCTAACGAGGGAGGCAGCTAAGAGGCCCTACCTGGGGCAAGGGAAAAAGAGGTGTGCCTGGTCCCTGAACAGGGGAGACTCCAAAACTGAAAGGCCCTTCCAGGCGCCTACATGATCCTCCAACCCGTTGTGTCTTCATCCATTCCTAATGCCACTGTCCCATTCCAGCCATTGCCACCTCTCGCCTCCCACTACCCGCCTCCATCCGCCATGCCACAGCCAGAGGACTTTCTCAAACACAACTGTGACCCGCCTTCATGTGCCTAACACCCACTCTAGCTCCCCAAGGCCCTCGGGATAAACCTTGTTTCATGTCAGCCTAGGCCCTGCTCTACAATAGGCCCCATCTGAACACTGAACCACCTGTGACTTCCCTGCACATGCTCCAGCACGGCTTTCCTCAGGGCCTTTGCTGCCCAGAACATCCTTCTTCACCTTCCAGCTCAGCCAAAATTCCGCCCAGGCATCTCCTCCTCCAGGAAGCCTCCTCTGATTCCTTTCCCACACTCTAGGCTGGGATATGTACCACCCTCTCCCTGGTAACTCAGAACCCGCAGTTCTTTACTGCCATTATGTTTGCTCAGCTGGCTCTGCCTTCCAGGCAGAGCCGGGTCTCTCATCTGTGACCCAGTACCCAGTGCATAGTTCCAGCTCAGGCATTTTGAACAAATCGTGGCTCAGCCATCTAGACCTGGGTCAGTCAGTCAGTCCCCTGCTCACGACACTCTGAGATTGCCCAGGGTTAGGGAAGAGACACTGGCTTTGGGGTCAAAGGATCTGGGCTTGAGTCCCACTTACAAGCTCGCAGGTCTTGGAGGCATCATCACTTCATCTCTCTGACCCTCAGCATCCTCAGTCACGAAATCAGAACAGCAAAACCTGCAACACGGGATCTAGTCGTAGTGGTTAATGGTTTTTGTCATTATAAGGATAATTGATTCATTATCATAGTAATGGTTATCATGTGGACTTATTTCCAAAATCCATGTCCTTCAAGGCCAGCTTCCCTGACCAATTCCTCAAAATTGTGGATTGCACAAGCACCTTGCGAGAGTGCCCAAAGCTTCTGTCGTTTAATTCTTGTAATTCTTTATATGTTGATATGTCACCCTCATAACTGGATGACATCTCCCTTACCAGTAAGGACTGTGTCATACTTCAGGGGCTCCTGAGAAACTCGACGAATGCTGGTCGAGTGACCTGCCCACCCCCTGCCCACTCGGGACCTCATATAAACCTGAAAGAATCTGGGCACTGGATCTGAGGAGCAAACTGCAGGGCAGAGACCGCAAACTGGATTTGAAGCCAGGCAGACCTGTGTTTCCACCCAGCTCTACCTCTAACAGGCGATGAGACTGAGGGCCAGCCATCTTACCTCTCTGAGCCTCAGTTTTCTCTTCTGGAGAATGAAGACAACGCCCCACACTGAGAACTACCGTGAGAATGGCGTGCGGTCATGCATCTCAAGCCTGACGTGGGGAACCTCTGCAGTAAGTGGTGGCTGTTATTTTGTAGCACTGGATTTTATAAATGACCAGACGTGCACTCTCCCAGAGCCAGGGCCCCACTCCCAAAGGCTGGTAAACGGGGTGACGGAGGGGGTACAAATGGCTGCTAGCGGGATCACCCTCTCCATCAACGAAGAGGACATTTCCCACGCCTGCCGGGGGCCTTCCAACCATCATTTCCAAGGACTTTAGAAATGCTGGTTGTCTCACCGGCCCACTGGCTGCTGAGAGAGCGAGGGCCTGTGGAAGCCCTTCTTTCCTGCTAAGTGAAGAACGGATTAAAAGGCAAGTGCTCTCCCCCCTCTGACTAAGACCTCAACCCCTAACCGTTCCTAAACCCAGCAACTCCTTTGGAGGGCTGGAGAGGTGGGCTGCGGGCAGCCAGGCTTTCTTAGCTGAGCAGGGGAGCCACAGTGCAGGCAAGACGGGCCACTTTCTAATTCCTTTCTCATTCATTGAGAAAACCTCAAGCTCGCATCATGTGCCAGGCACTGTGCTAGACTTGAGGGGACTGCAGTGAGCAAGTCTGCCATGGCACCTGCCCCCCGGGAGCTGGCGATTTACTGAGGAAACGGGCGACGTAACAACAAACGAGTGCACGGTTTGGAAACGAAACAAAGGGAGAGACGGGTAGGGAGAACAGCAGAGGCAAAGGCTCTGCCATGGTCCTTATTTCATCATCGTCAGCGTCACCATCATCACCTTCTCTCTCATCGGCCCAGCAGTCCCTACGTGGGTTCGTGCATCACTGCTCGAGTCCATGTTTATTTTCCGTCTCTCACACTGGAACGCAAGCTTCCTGAAGGCAGGCACAGAGTCGGCTTGGCCTATCGTTGCTTCCTCTGTGGCTTAGGTCAGTGCCTGGCACAGAGCTGTCGCTCAATCAGATTTGCTGGGTGAATACCAAAAGAGAACAGGCAGCACTATGCTAAAAGCCCGATACCTATTGCCTCACTTAATCCCCACAAACGTCCTATGAGCTGATTATCTCCATGTTCTAGATGAAAAAAAAAACAACTGAGGCTCAGAGAAATGAAGTCGCTTGCCCAAGGCCACACGGCCAGCAAGTGGAAGAGCTGGGATTCAAACTCAGTTCTATCTGGGCTCTTTTGCTCCACTGCCCAGGCCTGGAGTGGGAGCGAGGGGTACAGCAGACAGCAAGGGCCCCAGCACCCCGCCCCCCAAAGGAAGCAGGTGGAGAGGGACAGTATTGCGGGATCCATAAATAACATGGGTTCCTGGGCCCTGCTGGCGGTTCAGCAGCCTGAGAGAGAGTGTGTAATACAAACAGCTCTAATCCCCTGTCAGTTAAACTGGATATCAGAGGAGACAAGCTTCCGAGCGAGGAGGCCTAATTGAATCGAATTGAAAAGGCGGAATGGGTGGCAGGGCCGAGGAGGCGGGATGCCAGGGAGCAGGCAGGCGCGGCCGGGCAGCTGTCTGGGCCTCCCCTGTGTCCGGGTCTGGGGGCGCTCCAGCCCCCGCCACGGGGAGCTGGCCATCGGGCGGCACCCCGGCCGGGGCACTCCGCCCCCTCTGGCCTCCCCTTTATCTGCTGGCTCTGCCATTTTCTCTCCATCGCTGACCCTTTTTCTGTTCCCTCTGTTATCTCGAATAATGTCACTGCCTCTTTAGAATCTATTCATCAGAGCAGAAAGAAGCCAATGCTGACACTGATAAAAAAAAATACCATCTGTGCCTCACGGGGAAGAGCTCTCAACCCAACCTCTGGCGCCCCCGCCGCCCCCACCACCCGCCTGCCTGCCATTTCACGGGGTGCCCAGGGGTAATCAGATTCCACTGGGGGCGGGATGCCCTCCCACAGGTGGCGCCCCCACTCCCTCTCTCCCTCTCCAGAGCCAAGGGGAGACGGGCTCTGAAAGAGGTCTCAACCCCACGCGGTTTTCCATCTGCAGAAGAGTTTCATCTGGCCATTTGGGTTTTTTTTTTTAAATTGATTTTTCTTTATTGGTTAATAATATTTTAAAAACAGGGTATTTCACCAAAATATTCAGATTTCTGAATTCCCTTTTAATATTAGATAGAAAGGCTGGGTGACAGTGGGTCCATCGCCCTACAGGGCGACAACTAGCTGGAGTTTTGGGGCAGAGCGGGCGGGGGGCAGGGGGGAGCCTTGGTTCTTCCCCCAAGCCTGACTCCTGAAGGCCTGCGAGCATGAAGCCCTGAGTGGGTGGGGTTCCTCAGAGTGGTGCTGACCACAGCCCCAGGGCACTTTTATGGGGCTGGAAATAATATCCTCAGAAACAATAGGAGACGGAGGCCCAGAGAAGGGAAGCCACTAGCCTGTCACAGAGCATTTCAGAAATCTCCTGATTACTCGATGGTGCTCTCCTCAGCCACACAAGGCAGGTGGAGAGATGGGGGGTGGGGGGTGGGGTCCTGACTCTGGCACTGCCACGCCTCACCTCTCTGCTCCCCGTCAAAGCTATTAAGACTCCCGGACCTGTGCGCCAACACCCCTCCTGGGAGCAGGCTATGGTCAAAGCTCCCTAGGGGCATCTAAAGAGGAACGAGCATCTCCAGGGCAATCAGGGACAGTCAGCGGCCCTTCCTTCTCCTTGCATTGTCCCAACTCAACCCAGTGCCCTCAGCTAGTCACAAGCGTGAACTCCAGCACTGCCTTAAAACATGCTGTGTGACCACAGGCAGGTTGCTTTCCTCCTCTGTGCCTCCGTTTCCCCATCTGCAGAGTGTAGGTCATTGCAGCACAATCAGGGAGTGCTCTAGATGGAAGGACATCTCTTCTTAAATGGTGGACTGGCCTCTCTGAGGCAGATAGCAGGATACGGGAACCTACGGGTAAAAAAGAGCCCTCTGATGCCCACCAAGGACAAGGCCAGCCGTGTGCACTTAGGGGTGCCAACGTGAGCTTGTGAGAGGGCCATTATATGCATTCCTTACCAGCCCGAGCCCAGCTGAGGCCGTCTTGGCAACAGGAGGCAGGTGTCAAGTCCCAGGAGCTTCTTCCCAGCGTCATTTCTCCCAACTTCCAGACCCATGATAATCACTGGCTGGCACCGTGGACTTGAAGACCAGTGTCTGAGGCAGCTAGGCAAAATCCCCCTGGGCACCCCAAGTCCCGCCCTATCTTCTTCCTGGGCTGGATGAATATGTCGGCAAAACCTAGCCTCTCCTGCTAAGGAGAGGGGAGGGAGCCCAGGCTTTGGAGCCGGATGTTGCTGGGTTCCAATCCCGGCACGGACCCCAAAGCCCACAAGATAGTGATCACTGGGAAGATGAAATAAGGGCACAGTGAATGGGCATCATTATTTCTATGGACGGAGAAACCAAGGCTCAGAGATGGCAAGAGATTTGCCTTTTGGTTTTCTCCTCATAGCTTGGGAGTCACAGGGAGAGCACTGTACTTGGAGTCCAGAGCCGCATCTCAGGGCCTAGCTTCTGCACTGGCTGACTGTGTGGTCTGGAGCATGGACTCCCCTTTGGGCTTCAGGTTCCTTATCTGTCAAATGGGGCTTACCACACTTCCCTCACGGGCTTGCCGTGGGTGTCGGTGTGGGCGGAGAGAAGGGATGTGAGGGCACCGGAGCACAGGCCAGTGTGCCTACAAGGGTCAGAGCAGCCCTGTCAGTCACCTCACTTTCCGAGGGCCCATGCCAGTTCCTAGCATGTGGTGGGTACACATTTAATATTTGCTGAATTAATAGTGTCCATGAGCTGAGGGGTCAGGGTCTGCTTCCAGACCTTGACAAGTGTAGGGAGGAGGGCAGCAGCTCCTTTCTGGGCAGAGAGGAACCCAGAAGGCCCTAGGTGGCCAAGTGCATCCTAGCAAAGCCTCCATGCCAGTCAGCATTCAAGGGGATACCTTGGCCTCAGCCAATGCATTATGCAAATGCCTTAAAATGGATGTTTTCCTTATCAGATTTAAACATTGTGTGAGAACAGACCCAGTTAATCTCCCAAGCCAGGGGGGTTTGGCAGAGCAGCCTGTAAAAGAGGCCAAATTCCCATCTTTTCCCCTGTGTGTATAATTAGGCAGCTGTCCCCTCTGATGCATTTGGGCCTCCCCACTCCTTCCTACTGTAGGAGGAAGTGGAGAGGGGGTGGTCCAGGAGGACAGGGAGGCCCCTTCTCCCTCTCTCAGGCTGTGGGCCCCCCCTTTCCTCTCCCAGTTTGCAGGAAGAAGCAGATCCCCAAGAGGGCCCGGTAGCTGGAGGTGTGGGGTAATCACTGAGCCATCCTCCTATAGTCTCACTTGTCATATTACAAGCTTTAGGGTTAAAAAAAAATAAGATGATTCTGATTTGACTTACAAGCTTGAGCCCAGGGCCTGACGCCCCTTGCTTTCAGCCTGCACCCTGCAGGACAGCGTCCAGCCTCAACTGGCCAGTGCAGAGCCTTCCTAATCCAATGGGCAAAGATGGGCCCTGGTCAGCCCCTGTAGCATGGGAAGTCGTGTCCAGCCTCATGGATGGGGTTCAAGCCTGAGTTTCACCCTTCTTAGCTCCATGACCTGGAGTGAGTCACCGAACTTCTCTGAGCAGCATCTGTCTGCTTCTCCACAAAATGGGAGGATCGCTCAGGCCCACAATCCAAGCCACTCTCAAACCCAGAAGCTTGGCACCAAAACTCATTTGCCAGCAAATGCAACATGGAGTGATATACTATGCAAGATCTTTACTCTTCATACCTTTCACTGCGGAGTCTGGGGCGGTGTTGCCCCAGACAACAGAAGGGAACAGAGAGCGTCTATCCCTAAAACTCCAACTTCTGAATTCCAAATCACGGCTGGCCCCCAGGGTTTCAGGTAAGAGACTGTGGTTCTGTCCCAGCTGCACCACAGACTTGTGAGAACTAAATGTGACAGTGCCTGAGGGGTTTAGCGCCCTGCCTGGCATTTTACTTTTGAGGAAACTGAGGTCCAGGGAAGAGCTCCTGCTCCAGGACCGTCAGCAGAAGTTAGGCCCTGAGTCAGATCTCTGGACTCCAAGCACTGTGCTCTTTCTGTGACACCCTGGCTGTGAGGAGAGAACCCAACGGTGGCTTGCTGTGTGACCTTAGGCAGGTCTCTTGCTCTCCTTGTGCCTGGGTTTCCCCATCAACAGCAAACGAGACGCTGGACTATGTGCTTTCCGAGCGTCCTTCTGAACTTTTGGATTCTAATTACAAACAACTAAAACATCCATCTGGTTGACTTTGGAGCCTATTGTCCTGGTCCATTTCAGTTTTGAGAAGACTCAGGCTATTGCTTATTCAACCCAGTGCCCGAGTTTTTGTTTGAAGGGGGTGACAATGGCTTTGGGCAGTTGGATCAGTTTGCCCATTTGTTGTGTTGGGAGGGCCATGCGGGGAGTCCCAAGGTGTGGACAGCAATGAGGGCCAAGGGGGCAAAAGGGGTGAACTGGGCAGGCACCACTGGGACAGATATGACAATTCAGTTATGTCAATTAGGCAGGGATTGGAAGAGGGGGCTTTGGGAGGTCACCAGTTATCTC
The DNA here is from genome assembly GCF_014176215.1 of Rousettus aegyptiacus. Taxonomy (NCBI): domain Eukaryota; kingdom Metazoa; phylum Chordata; class Mammalia; order Chiroptera; family Pteropodidae; genus Rousettus; species Rousettus aegyptiacus. The sequence goes on along the minus strand of NW_023416308.1, from coordinate 22,285,166 downwards.
CCAAGTAGTACAACATAATGAGCGCCAAGTTCTGAAGTTGCACAGACCTGGGTTCAAATCCCACTCTGCCACTTGCTTGCTTGTGACCTTAGACAAGTCCCTTCCCTAGGCCTCAGTTTACTCATCAACAGAATGGGCATCAGAATAATACCCATCTCACTAAACTGAGTGGATTGATGGGGATAAAGCACACAAAGCACTTGGTGCCATGCTGGGCACATAGCAGGTGCTCAGGAAGGTTGGCTGTTAGCAATTCAGGAGATGCCAAAGCCACAGGGAGGGCTTTGACTGAATGACCAATGCAAGAGATGGGACATTCTACGGGATGATTGACAGGTCTCTTGAGTAAGCCACATAATGGAGAAAAAAAGACATGTATGCAACAGGTGTGTATGTAGGGTAGCTGTGCTAGATTAAAAGAGAATTTAGGGCTATAACAGCCAGAGGTATGGTCCTGAACAAGATTTTGGACATTTGGGGGCCAACTGGGAGGAAATGTGACTATGGCCTGGGCGTTAGAGATGAAAACATATTGTAGGCATATTGCTTAACCTCTCTGGGACTCAGTTTCCTCATCTAAGACAATGACTGGGAATGGCACACAGTAGGTGCTAAGAGACAGCCAAGGAGCTGGTCCAAAATTAGCTGGAAGCCTCAAAGGGCTGGGAAAGGGGGTGCCTGCTAGGTGCTGGACACCAAGCTAGGTGTCTTACAAAAAGCTCTTGCTGGTGAGAATGCAAACAGAGACCTTGAGAGGCAAAGGGACTGGCCCAACCAAGCACACTCAGATGGCAGAGCCGACCCCAACCATAACTACTGACCTGCAGCCAGCTGGCAAACTCAACAGGCTGCTGTGGACCATGGGAGATATTCCTGGGGAGAAAAAATCTTCACCAACAGAAAGAACATTGGTGCAAACTGCAGCAGCTTCTCTGGTGTGAATCACAATATTTGCTGCCTGTCTCTTTACAAGAGACCTCTGCCAGACTGAGGAAATTTTCTGCGAACTTCAGGCTGTGAGGGTGGGTGTTAAATCCACAATCAGCTGCAGAGGCTGGGAGCAGTTCCAAATGCTGACTTGAAGAATTGCTGTCCTCTGGTTGGCAAAGAGGGCACCAAGACTACGTGGCCACCTTTTCTGAGAGGAAGCTAAGAGGGTGGATAGCCAGCTGGCATTAACTGTGTTTCTTGAACAGCAACCCCAGGGATCTCAACCTAAGAGGTTTGGACGAACTGGGCTGGAAACTTCTAACCAGCTCTGTGCACCATCCTGAAATTTCTGGGTTCTGAGAGACATCTAATTGTTTAGCACAGGACAGTTATAATAATGAGAATTTACTGAGTGCTAACTATGTATGAGGCACTGTGTCAAGAGCTTTACGTGCATTTTCTCATTCAATTGTCACGAGATCTCTATAAGGTGGGTATTATTATTTCCATCTTCTAGATGAAGACTGTGGCCTCCAGAGGTGGACTGGCTTTCCCAAGGTCACATGGCTAGTGGGTAGGAGAGCTGAATGGGAGCCCAGGCAGAGGTGAGCTCTTAAGCATCGTGATGGCATGCAGAAATGACTTTAGGAGTCATCTACCTCAGTGTCCTCAGCTTTGACCACAGGTTAGAATCATCCGGGAGCTTCGGAAAACTACCTCTGAAGGAGTCCTGCTGAAATCCGTTAAATCAGAATATCGGGGGGTGGCACCAGGCATTCAGGAGTGGTTTCGATGTGCAGCTAGGAGAACCACTGAGGCAGACAATGAGAAGGGGTGATGCTGCAAATGCAGATTGTCTGAAAATGTAATATCAAGGATTGGTGGTCCTTATGGTGGCCAGTGGGGTGAGAGGCGGCACTGGCCAAGACATGCTGGTGGCTGCTTCATTGGGGCAAGAGTAATGGTAGGCTTCTGCTCCAGAAGTAATACCCAGTCCCCAGGGAGTGAGGAAGAGGGAGCGTCTCAGTGAGTAGGTAGGTTCTGGGGCCTGAATCCTCTGGACACCTCCTCCCCTGGATTCTACACCTGCCATGGGCACCTATGGGAGCCTCAGGGAAGCTCCTAGGCCCACTTCTCCCACAAGCTGGAAACACTCTGAACCAATACCTTTCAGCCCTGGCTGCACATTCAAATCATGTGGGGAACTTCTGGAAAATGCCCAGGACCCACTCCAACCCAGTACATCAGAAGCCAGAGGAAATACCAAGCCCAAGCATGGAAATCAGCAAGTATCACAACAAAGCCATGTCTACGCAGAAGCTCATCAGAGCTGCAGGGAGACGCTGGAGTTGAACATCCGAATTGGAATCCTGCCTCTGATGCTGATTGGCGGATTAGCCTTAGACAAGTTACTCAACCTCTCTGAGCTTCGGTTTCAGGATCTGTAAAATGGGGTTGAGACTAGCAATTATAATCCAAGGCTGGGATAGATTAATAGAGATGACGTATATATTGTGCTCAGAAGAGTGCCTAACACATGTTAAGTGCTCAGTATTAATATTATTGTTTTATGCATTGTTTTGTTTAAATGGCGGGGGCAGGGAACTCTCCATTAGTGATGCTGGGGCCAGTTTTACAAGTTAAGCTGGGTCAGGTATCTTTTCTATCACCATCACGTTCCTGGCAGTGATCCCAGACAGAGCCCGAGAGAGGCCTGGTATAGGGTGGGCAGAACTCAGAACCTGCTCTTCAGGTCAGCTCCCACTCACCTTCTCTGTCAGGATGCTGGGAAAGATGACAGCTGCCCCCTAGTGGCCAAGGGCAGAAGAGCACTAAGCCATTTCAACTAAATCCTGAAACCCCTGCCCTAGCCCGGCTTCCTGCCCTGCCTCTTACTAGTCCCCAGTTCCAGGAGTTTCTGTTGGCAAAGGTTTATGCTAGCTACAAAGGTTTTCGATGAATTCTGCCATTTCGGAAAGAGCTTTGATTAATAATATAAAGTTCAAATGAGGCCAGGTAGGTGTCAGACCCTGGGCTATAAACAAACACTATCGGTCTGAATTAATGGGTGCTCATGATTCTAAGAGCTAGGAAGCTTTAACTTCACCTTTTTGGAAAAGCAGGCTGGAGCTGTGCTGGTAGGTGGAGAGTTTAGTGTCCTGGCCACCCCCTGTCCAGCCAGGGCCATCTGGGAAAAACTTGCCCCATCCCAGAGACATACAACCAAGTGACCCAGAGCCCTTCCTTCCTTCAACTTCTGAATAGCTCCCCTGAGAAAGTGACCAGATAAGGGACAGGGACATGGGAGGCAGGTGTAGGTGAGTTGGAGACAGACCCTCACCCTTTTTTCCAGACGCAGAGTGAAGCACTGTTTACTCAAGAGCTTTTTATTACCCTTTTGCCATCTTTTCTGCAAACCCCTCAGATACAGACTGGAAGAAACTGCATGTCAACCCCGCCTTCAGTCAACCTTTGGGCCACAGGACAGAAGAAAAGACCACCACCCCACACTTTATGAGGAAGCCCGCAGTCTAGAGCAGGCCATGCAAATTGCTGAAGGTTTCAAAAGACTGCAGGTGTGAAGGAAGAAAGGAGGAACAAGGGGCACCCTGCCAGCGATCAGAGAGGTTTCCTGAGAGACAGGTGGAAGTGCAGAGATGGAGTAGAGAGAAGGCACGTTGCTCCAGGAACCAGATCCCTGCATCTGAGCATCCTGCCAGGTTGGCCAGGGAGTCTGAGGTAAAGGCAGAGGCCCAAAGTGAATGGGTCTGGCAGAGCCACAGAGAAGACAGGAAAGAGCACGTCATGTTTCAGGTCTGCAGTCTCCGCGGACCCACATGGCCCCACTGTCTGGCTGGCTCGGGAGAAGGCGGAATACAGACCATGTCTTCTGGGCAGCCCAGCCCACTACAAGTTGCAGGACGGCACCGCCAGAAGGAGGGACATCACAGGAGGCTGGAGCTTCTCTGTTGGTGTCAGCAGCATGGGCTCATTTTAGAGGCCATCCAGAGCTTGCTGGACCAGGGCATCCAGGGAGGAAGATGAGTGGATGGAGACGCCAGGGGCACCGATGCTGGTTTCCCAGCAGTCAAACCCATTACTGGTCAGTGCCTGCTTCACAGCCTCTACCTTTGGACTCTCCAGATCTGGGGGGAGGGAAAGCAGCAGGTCACCCTTGACAACTGTCCACTCTCTTGGAGAATGCTTGTCCCAATTCAAGGAACAGGTGGGCTCTCAAGTCACATGGACCTGGCCTTGTCACATATCGGCTACAAGGATTCAAGCAAGTGACTTCTCTCTGAGCATCAGTCTCCTCGTCTGGTAATGGGGCTAATAATATCTACTCCCCAAGGGTCACTGTGAGGATTACATGGGATAGTACAGGTAAAGTGCCCGGCACAACACCAGGCACACCTTACATGCTTAAGAAATGTTCTCTCTCACTGCTGTCATCGACTCTGAACTAGCAACCAGTGGTCAAGGTCTGCTGAGGTTAGGATGTGATGACTTCCTGAAGCCTGGGAGTCCCACTGGGGGTGAGGGGAGGCCTCTGGGGCCACTATGGACTTACTGCAAAGTGAAGGGGGAAAGCAGGACAAAAAAAAAAAAGAGAGAGAGAGAGAGAAGGTACAAGAGAGACTGAGAGAAAGGAGACCAAAAGGAGTGGGCAAAAACTGCAGAAGGAAATGGAGGTGGGCAGGAGCATTTAGTCCAGGTCATGATGGCAGTGTGGTATGTGGGTGACTGAAGATCACTAGGAGGCCCTTGCTGTCCCTGGGCCTTGCTCTTTCCCCAAAGACTAAGGGGAAAGAAAACGCTTTGTTTCAAAGCAGGGTTAGTCCCCGTCCTGGCCACATCAAGAAGTGACAGTGAGGGGTTTGAGGTTGACATGGGTGGTGACAATGTCTTGGTTATTTTTTGAGCTTGTTTGAGGCTTGACAGGTAAGAATGTGGTAGAAACAGCCACCAAAATATGAGCTTTTACCACAGTCCAGCCCTGTGCCAGGCTCTCTCAAAGTATTTTTCTCCTTGAATCTGGACAACAATCTTATAAACTAGATGTCAGCATCCTTAGTTTACCAACGTGGCAACAAAATCCCAGAGAGATAAATTACCTCGCCTGAGGCCACAGAGCAGAGGCAGGACTTGTTTACAGGCCTCTTCCTCCTCCCACAGGAAATGCCCAGGTAGAACCTCTGTATGAGTGTAGGCTGGCAACCCTACCCACCCCCAAGTACCTGGCCTGAGGAGTGTGATGCCACAGCCACCACCACCAGCACCAGTGAGCTTGCTGTGCAGTCCATGGGCCATGGTCATTCGGCAGAGCTGGTCCAGGGAGGTGTGGCCCACGCCAAGGGCATTCAGAGAGTGCTGGTTCACGTCAATCAGTTCCTACAGAAGATTCAGTCTGTTTCCCCCCAGCATGCCTGAGGCCGAGGTCCTGTGCTCGCCCCATCCATCTGACAGCTGCTGATTTGGGACAGCAAATGGCTTTGACCACCTAGCACAGTGTCCCTCTCTGTTGGTAAAAGAACCTCTCCTTCCTGCCGGACTTTCCATAGGGCTGGGACGGGGCTGGCCACAGAAGCTTCTGGCCATGGTGATTGGTCAGGAATGGGCATGTGGGCTGATCAGGGCCCTCCCAAGGTTTTCTCTGTCTCTTTCCACTAAAGTTGCCACAACTGGTCAACTTCAGAGGTAAGCCGCCAGAGTTATCTACTGTGCACAAGGTCAAAGATTACATAGAAGACAAAGAGAGATTTCAGACCAGGTTGTCTTGGCCCCTGGATTAAGCTATGACTGAAACTATTCCCTCTGGTGTTCTCAGTGACAAGCCAATAAATTCCTTTTATGGTTGGGATGGATTTCTATCATTTATAGAAGTCTCAAGTAATAAGCCATCCTCCAGCTGCCTCAGGTACCAACATTCAGAATAAAACTTGGTTTGCGGTGCCCGCAAGGTCACACACAAGTGGGAGAAACAGTTCAGGTTTCTTTGATTATGCATAAAATTCCTTCTCTTCCAAGGATCAAATGTTGATGAAGAAACAAAACTAAGAACTGCCACTGCCAAGGCATCCCCCTATTTACATTTCATTTACTCCATCAGTGCTTGCCAGAGACCTACAACATGCCAGGCACCATGCTAGATGCTGGGGTTCTAAGAATGAGCACCCAGCTATGGTTCCTGCCATTGAGAAGTTAGAATGTGGGACCTGGAGTCAGGTGGGCCTGGGTTTGAGTCCCAGCTTGGCTACTTTATAGCTGTGTGTCCTTGGGCACGGTCTTTCACTCTGAGCCTGGTTCCTCCCTTGTAAAACAGGGATGGCAAGAGGAAACGCCTCATGGCTGTGAGGCAGATGAGGTGAGTCTTCCATACAACACCTGGCATAAGGTCAGTGCTGGGCAATAGCAGCTGCTATTAGTAATTTTATGATTATACCGTTGTCTCCATTTTACAAAAGAGGAAACTGAGGCTCAGAGAGAAAAGGTACTTGCC